>NC_136412.1:322571620-323171620 GCF_051521515.1 Lactuca serriola | reverse complement strand
AATTTTCATACACGCCATTGCAAGGATAAATAAAATTTAAAATCAAAATTTATTTTATTGCGGAAAAATTTGTCCTTACAATGCAATTCATTGAAAACTTTGTTAATACATTTTTCTTAGCAATCTTATTCTAACTCCAAGTAGTAGCTCAATAATCTAATCTTCAAGAAATGCGATCGAAATCCATTCCTTCACGGTTAGATTCTGCTCACTTCTTCCCTTAAGCTTCCTTTCTTTTCTTCGATCCTTTAAAACATCAATTGCAATCTTATCACATTATGTATTAAGAATCTAGAATAGAAGCTTAAAAGAGTTAGTTAATGGATTTTACCTATATTAGAGCCATACGTTTCGACTCTCCCATCTCTTAGATCTCTTAGGTAAATGGGGCAGCTTCGTCTCCAATGCCCTTTTTCTTGTCAATAAAAGCAATTTGACTCTTTTGGAACATGACATGGAACTACTTTAGACATTGCCTTTCTCTTATGATCAAACCTTTCGATCATAGCATGTCTTTCGTTGCCATCGTCTATATCCATAGAGGTCTTGAAGCAGATTCACCAATCAACTTTGCTTTTCTATTACGCCAAACCATTGCTGATTCAGCAACAATAAGCATATAGGTGAGATTTATAAGGGTCACGTCGCGGTTCATCATATAGTACTTCTTACGAACTCACTATATGAGTTTGGAAGTGGCTGAAGAACCCAATCAACAGCCATTTCCTCACAGACAACGGATCCCAACATTCTTAACCTATCAATGTGTGACTTCATCATATAGTACTCTCTTACGAACTCACTATATGAGTTTGGAAGTGGCTGAAGAACCCAATCAACAGCCATTTCCTCACAGACAACGGATCCCAACATTCTTAACCTATCAATGTGTGACTTCATCCCTAGGACGTGTGCACACACCGACTTTCCTTCTTTATGTTTACTTGCCAAAAGGGCTTGAGTGATCTTGAACTTTTCAAGCCTTCGAACTTGTGGGTTAGGGAGAATAACTGGAGGAGGTGGAGGAAATGAAGCATGATTTCTTGTTCCTCGATCGAATCGTGGAATATCATCTTCATGTGGAAAGCTTGTTCCACGAGATTTAGGAAGACCATAGTTGTCGGACTTTGACATCTACAAAATGGGAGAAAACGAATTCAAGTTAGTTGATTGATTGAGTCCTTAGTAAATCACCCAAATGAGATACTAAGGCTAGGACCCAACACAATATTCTACAACTCGGGAGAGGGATGTCGTAACCCAAATTGCAGAACATTTAAAGGTAAGTGAATGACTATTCACTAATTTCCACCATGAAAAATGAAAAAGAAATTTAAGTTTTAAATCTATGAAAACTCCTTGATCCTATGAGATTCATTGAACATTTCAATGGCATGTTTAAATCTCGATATGCCCCTCTTGTTTATGACTGGGATGCCGAGGATCACAAAGCGGGTGTGAATAACCATGCAAACTTACATGGTACCCTCACATGTTACAGTCACCTATTCGATGTGCCGGTAAACCACACATGCTCCTCCGAACTCTGACAAACATTGAGTCACCCTTTGCTACCTTTGCTTAGAACCATTTAGTGTGCCGGTAAACCACACACGCTCCACTAACGTCTTTGCAAGGGCACAAAGTGTAATTTCATGGAATTGCATCAATTCACTTTTGCCTAAGTAACTAATATTAGGAATTTGTAAAACATTTAGTTACTTTTGTAATTCATTATACTTATAATGGAAGGTTTCGTCCTATCCTACCCGTTCGGCTAACGACTCTCCACTAGTCAAGAGTGCGGTGGGTAAGAGTGGATACCCATTCAATCGCCATTTTATAGGCAATTTCCTTAAACACCCCTTATAGACCAGCTTCGTGAATGAGGCCTACTAACGGTAAGACTGACTTTTACTCATACATATATATAATGTTAGACTTTTAATGTTATATATATAGTATAGGGTGTATTTTACACTTTAAAAATATTAGGTGGTTAAATTTAACAATTTCACTTTTAATTCAATTAAATTTTAAACCAAAAACTTTATGGATTTATTAAACCTCTTTTAATTATACACCTTAATTAATTAATAAAACCATAAGGGTGTGATTTGAACATTTTCAAACAATACTAAGGTTTTAGAATTTAACATTCCTAAATTAAACTTTTAATCAACTTTTAAATTCCAAAACTTGAGGGCAAGTTTTGAAACATTTCAAAACATTAGGGTTTAGAATTTAAATATACATCAAAATTAAACAATTAATCAAAATTTAAATTCCAAAACTTGAGGGCAAGTTTTGAAACCTTTTTCAAAACATTAGGGTTTTAACTATTTAAATTTCAAAACAACAACACTTTTGGGTTCAAATTTAAACTATAAAACCTAAAGGGGAAAATATGAAACTTATCATAACAACAAGGATCAAATAACAAATAATCTAAATTAACATTTAATCACATAATTATCCATATTTGATTTGTTTAATGATTTCTTGCAAAACAATTTACCAATTTAATCAAAATAATTAATCATTTATCACATAAGGAAACAAATATTTTATTAATTGATAAATATCTTCAATTAGATCAAGAATATAGTCAAATATATCATAAAATCGGATTTATATTGATCTAATATGATAAGGTAACTATCCATAAGCAATAAAACAGCAAGAAATCGCGAAATATTCTCCATCTGACGAGTTGACTCGTCGAGTCAAGCTTGGACTCGTCGAGTCTGCATGGACTCGGCGAGTTCAGCTATGGACTCGGCGAGTCCAGCCTCCAGAAACCAAAAAATCGAATTTTTCAAACATATCAAGCATCAATACAATAGAAACCAGTCTAGGCCCTGATACCACTGATGGGTTTTGGTCCCGAGAACATCCTATGTGCTCATACAAACCCTAATGCTTGGATCTAGGTTTCTCTATTGTACATGCAAGTTATCCAAGACTATAAACCCTAATTCTAGTATTCAAGTAATCATATTAACATGAGAATAGGTTTAAGATATTACCTTGATTGTTATGTAGCAATAACAATCCCAAATCTCCTTGTATTGACTTTAGTAAGCTTAGAGTCACAATTGTCACTCCTCTAATGGTTCACAAACACCATAAGCAAGAGGATGAAGAGGAGAGAGGATGGAGGCTGCCCAAAAACGTCTAAAAACCCTGGAGGAGTCTTGTCCACGTTTTTAGGTCATAAGGGATCTATATATATAGGAGGCAATTAGGGTTATCTAACAAGGAAACCCTAATTTGGATGCTTAAGCCCTAAGCAACCCATAGACTCCTTTAATTAAGGCCTTGGACGATTTCCTTATGGGCTTCCCCATAGAATTCGTCCACCTTATAATAAAAGGCAATCCATGGCCCAAATTGCAATTATCTTATAATTACAATTCCAGTCCCTTAAGTTTAATTAATCTCTTTTAGTCACAAAACTAATTACTAATTAATTATTGACTAATATTAATTAAACAATATGATTTCTCCTTTAATATATTATTCTCATAATATATTAATAAATCATATGTAATCCTTTCTCTCCATAATTCATCCTATCAAGTTGCTTTGGTGAAGGCAACCCAAAAGGACCATGCACCATCGGGTCAAGTACATACCAAAATAGTTATGGACTTAGACACTAATCTAACAGTAACATCTTGATTTTTAGGTATTCCATTTTGATCCTTGGTTTGAGTATTGTTTGCAAAATTAGTCCCGAGTGGCATTTTTGTAATACTGAGGCATGCATGCGTACGTTGGGCGTACATGGCCAGGGTGCAAACCCTAAGTTTCAGGGTTTGGACCTTATTTAAGCATCATTATAGCCCCATACCCTTTCTTAATTCCAGCCTCCATCCCTCTTAGCCTCCATTTTGAAACCCTAATGTGCGTGAGTGTGTTTTGAAGTTTTGGAGTGTCATTTTGGTGCTCTTGGTTGTGAAGGAAGACTCTTGGTGTGGTGGTGTTTCACTCAAGTCTTTGGATCCAACAACTACTCTCCCTTGTGCATCTTCTGGAGGTATAAAGCTCCAACCTTGATGAGTACTCCTTTAGATCTTGTTCTAGCTTAAAAGTTGTTTTGTCCCAAATCTTGATCTGTGTGAGTATAGAATACTCCAGGACCTTTGAGTTGTCCTTTCAGATGTTTTAGGGTGTGATAAGTCATAAAAATGTGATCTTGGGCACTAGTTTCCTTTCATGCATGATCTAGGTTGTCTTAATGAGTTATAAAGTTAGGATTTTTAGATTTGGGCACT
Organism: Lactuca serriola; assembly: GCF_051521515.1. NCBI lineage: Eukaryota > Viridiplantae > Streptophyta > Magnoliopsida > Asterales > Asteraceae > Lactuca > Lactuca serriola. The sequence continues at coordinate 323,167,340 of NC_136412.1, read as the reverse complement.
TATTAGTCATGAAAGACCATAAAGTTGGAAACTTTATTGTTAAGGACATCATTTGAGGACTAGATCTGGGTTTTGGTCGAAAGGGCTTAAGAGATTAAGCTCTTAATATAAAAGAGGGTTGGCAGATGCGTACGTGGTCAACTCTACGATCCTTGGTGGTGGTTGTCCAGACCAACAAAATAAATACCCTTAATATTACACAATAAAATAGTGTATAGTGATAAAGGGATCGTATCCACGAAGATCAGTTAAATTTGTTACTTCGATCAAAATCTTGTTATATAAATACTTGTGAAACTAAAATAAAATAAAATTTGGGGATTTTGATCTTTTGAGACGTTTAAAAGAAAACTAGAATTACACAAAGATATAAAAATAAACACAATTCAACAAATGCAAAGTTTGATGTAAAATCAATAAGAGAAAGACGATTGACTTTGAACTTTCATTACTTGAACATTTGGTTAAATAATCATGAGAATACCAAGGTGCAATACTTGTGTTTATAATTTAACTTGGCTATAGCAATTTATAAGCATAACTTGACTCAACTCTTCTTTTGTATTAAAATTACAAGAGAAGCTCATAACACATTTCCTAAATCAAAGTCACCAAACTAATGAAGCATGTAATTTTGTGAAAATCAATTAGCATTAGGTTTTAGGAGTCACCAAATCCAAAGAGTAATATATATATTGCTTTCATTACCACTATGGAGAAAATATTTTCTTAGTTTAAATGAAATGAAAACAAACATTTAAACTAATTGTTGCTTGTTAAATTGAAGACCCATTACTTAGCCAAGAATTTAACCAACAAAAATAACATTCGCATATAAATATTCATGACTACAGATATATAAACATGAAGGAAGTTTTCATAGAAAATATAATAAAAAAGGTTCAACACAAGTTCATGGAGTTCTTCAAAATAACCAAATCATTCAAGAAATTACATCCAAGTCAACCAAAATAAGTTTAGCCTAGCATGGCTAAACTCAAGTAACTAGAATGAAAATAGATTGTACCAAACATGTAACAAGATTTTAGAGTGAAAAGATGATGTTCTTCACAATGTTCTTGGTGTTCTTCAAGCTCCAAACTCCAGAGAAAAGTGAAAAAAAATTGGATCTAAAAGTTATGTGAAAAGCTCCCACCAAACTACCTTCAAATAGCCATAAAAGTTGAAAACCCGAAATTGCCCCTGCAGGAGCCACGCGACCTTGTGACTTGCGAAGTAAAATATCACGCGGCCTCGTGAGACGTGTTGATCAAGGAAAGTTTGTTGTCCCCCTTTCCTCTTTGGTCAAATTATGTCTTCTAGTTTTGATTGATTATAATAGACCAAATACCACATCATTTAGCCCAAATAATGAAGCCTAAACTTCTTCCATCTATTCTTGTTCAAACAAATTTTACTCCGTCTTCCAATCCACCAAGCTCAAGTTTCTTCTATAAATATTCAAAGTAAGCTCCAATGATATCAATCTTCAATCCAACTCTTTTTGATAACCTTCAACAATCTCGATCACTCGCTCGAACTTCGTTAGTCTTCTGAATCTCCTTCCATGCTCTGCTCCATTTCTCCAAATATCTACAATAAAGATCAAAAACTCGAAATCACCCGATATATATATATATATATATATATATATAATAAAAATAATAATAACAAAAAGGAAAAATATGCATGAAGATTAACTAAAAATAAAATATAATATGATAAAATAAACTATAAAAAAGTAAATAAAATGAATCTATCACTTGGTCAAACGAGTAGTACGCCCCGCGTACAGGCTGAGTACGCCCAACGTACTCATTGTGTTGAACGCTTTTTGATAACCTTCAGCAATCCTGATACTCGCTCGAACTTCGTTAGTCTTCTGAATCTCCTTCCATGCTTCGCTCCATTTCTCCAAATATCTGCAATAAATATCAAAAACTCGAAATTACCCGATATATATATATATATATATATATATATATATATATATATATATATAATAAAAAGGAAAAATATGCGTGAAGATTAACTAACATTAAAATATAATATGATAAAATAAACGATAAAAAAGTAAATAAAATGAATCTATCACTTGGTCAAACGAGTAGTACACCCCGCGTATAGGTTGAGTACGCCCAACATACTCACTGAGTTGACCTGATTGACTTTTAACTTTGACCAGGATTTTGACCTAGGGGTATTTTGGGTATGTTGAGTTGTAGTCTGAGTTGTGGTCATTGTTATTTGTAAAGGTGATTGGTAGAGTTAGTTTTTGGAGCAGCGTGTTGTTTAAGCTTTTTCATCAGATTGTGAAGTGAGTTTCCTCACTGTATCCATGGGTGGAAGACACCAATGCCAACCCATTATTCGGTTATGTAGAATGCTAAATTCCATGTGATATGTTTGTTCGTATGATCGGGTTGAAATACACCCCAGGGCGGGGCCCACTATGGCATGTTCGGGTTGAAATATACCCTCGGGCTAGGTCCAATTGTATGCTTGGTATGTGATACTTTAGGAGAACTCATTAAGCTTTGTGCTTACATTTTGTGTTTATGGTTTTAGGTACTTCCGGTACTAAGGGGAAGAGCTCGGCGTAATGCCACAACATCCCCACTCATGATTTCCGCACCTTTTGGGTATTGTTACTATGATTATTTTGATATTGTATATTGTGAATGTTTTATACCAACTTGATGTTTGAAACTATTGATTTTAAAATGATAAATTTTTATCACTGTTTTGGGATGTTACAGATGTATAATTATACATTTTTTTTCATATATAAATATGTTTTTTATATGGATATATAATATGAAAAATATATTTTGGTAATAAAAATAAAAGATTTATATACTTAAAGGTTTTCTTGTATGAATTTTATTTAATGGTACCCGAAAACTATGATAATTACTAAGGCCGAGCGAAACGGAGCAAAAAGCACGATGTGGGGACCGAAACCGTGACCGGAACACAACACCACCGGTGTAGTTTAGGAATGAGGGGAGGCTACCCCGCCTCCTCTCTCTTCACCCCATTGGCCCTTCTTTTGAAAGATCCTTCCTTAACTGTTATAATAAAAAAAATACGTTTTTTTTACCCTTAACAGTTAGAATGTATATATATATATATATATATATATATATATATATATATATATATATATATATATATATATAAACCATTTTACACACCTAAATAAACCACTACTTTCACCTTCAAAATCACACCTTTTTCTATCAATTACCCTCTCTTTCTTAAAATAAAAAAAAATAATAAAAAAAAAGGAACCCCAACAATTCCAAAAATCCATCCCCAAAATCTGATAGAAGAAAAACCAATGTTTCGATTTCAAGTAACCCAACTCAAAACCTTTTCATCTTCCCAACCGGTTTATCTTCCCCAACTTGATGCCCCCCATTCAATCACCTCCATAATTTCAATACCAAAATGTTAGACAATACTACCACATACAAGTACCAAATGTTAGTCAAAATATGTTCAACAACTTTGTCGATTTTTCAGGTCAACTTTCATCAAATCAACCCTAAAGCCAAACCTCACTCTATTAATCTCAAATTCAAAGCAACACCCCACCCTTTCACTCTCAACCGCAAAACAAAATCCTCGATGATTCGGACGAGGAAACTGTACGAGAAACTCAACCCCCTCACCCCCATCATGTCGTAAAGGAATACAATATGTGCAAGAGATTACAAAAGGAAACCTCAAGCATGGACTCCCCAAGAAGAGCTAGTGTTGACACAAGCTTGGGTTGACATTTCAGAGAAGACGAGTACCGTATCAAGCACCAACTTAATTCAAAGTTTTGAGAAATAGCAAAAGTCGTTTAAAAAATGAACGAGTTGCACAACAATCTAAAACCCCAAAGGAGAAATGGTCAAGAAGATGAAGAGATTCTTCAAGAGGCTTTGCATTTTTTTTCCGCGAGGAAACAGGAAAGACATTCAAGTTTAACGAGGCTTCAAAATTGTAAAGGTGGACAAAATATGAAGTCGACTTCATACTTGGAGAACACAATAAAAAGGAACAAAACAAGCTCCAATTGATACACAACTTCTTCTGATGCCTGTGTCGAACTAGATTTAAATGAAGACGGCGAAATCGAGCTAGAAGAAATTGTCTAATCGATGAGTGGAGACGAAACAAAAAAAGAAGGGGAATGGGTCGTATTCCAATGTGTAACACCCGAAAACCAGAAGGCCAATTAAGGAAAGAAAATCTACAAACAAGAAGGCAACTTGTCGAGTTCAAGGGCGAGGACTCGACGAGTAGGAATGTTGTCACGCGTGTTTTGAAGGACCAAATGGACGACTTGGAAGGGACCAACTCGACAAGTTGGACGAGGTTTGGGAAACCCTAGATCTGGGATTTTGCACCCTATTTAAGCATCCTAATCCTCACATGTTGGCCTCATTTCCAACCTCCAAGTCCCAAACCCTATATTTAGAAACCCTAATGCATTTGTGAGCTTGTGAGCCGTTTATGAGTGAAACTTTGTGTGTGTTGAAGCTTGTGAAGGAACGAGAAGCTTGGGGATTAAAAAAGAAGCTAGTAGATCCAGAGATTCCATTTCATTCTCATCATTTTCTGGTAAGCAAGTCTCAAACTTGCTTAGTAACTTCTTAGATCTCTTTATTATCATTTTATTGGGTTTTTGGTCCAAGAAGCATGATCTTTGGGATACGGACATCCCAAGTGGGTATACTATTAGATCTGGAACCATGGAGGGCTTTCATGGCATAAAGGTGCAAACTTTATGGCCATTGAAGCCCCATGCAAGTTATAGGAAGTCATTTTGGCCTTGTAAGCGGCAAAAGGACATGCATGGAGAGAAAGGTGGAAGCTTTATGTGTTCATGTAGTGTTTAGGGTTTAGATCTCAATTTGTATGTTTTAGCTTGGAGAATTGATGGCTTGTGGACCAAGATCTAGGTCCTAAAGAGTTAAGGTTTGAGCTAAACCCATTAAGTAAGGGTATTAACGGGTAAAGTTGGAAACTTTACCCTTAAAAGGACATTCTCAGTATGATGATGATGTTGGGTTTTGAGCAATCTAACACTTCCTAAGTGTGCATGCAACCCTAATAAACCTTGGATCTATGTTTGTCTAAATACATGCAAAATAATAATTTTCCAAGGTTTATAACCTATCTAACATGGCATGGGGAACATTTCAACATAAAAAGTTAGAAGAGATTACATACCTTTTGATGAGTTTGGTTCTTGAGGAGTTTGAGGGCCAAGCACCAATAGTGTGAATGCCTCAAATGGAATCACAAAACACCACAAACTCTTGGAAAACTTTGAGAGAGTATACACACTTGTATATTTCGGCCACACACAAGCACACACACACTAGCTCACTAGTTGCCATTTCATGCACCATAAGCATGCTTATATAGTGTACATGGTTAGGGTGAAACCCTAATAACCCATGACCTTTCCTTTTCCAAGGATCCATGGGTTAAAAGCTCCATGGACTTCCATCAAAGCCTAGCCCATTAACAAATGAGTGTTAGCCCACACCATATAAAACCAATAGCTCATAATATAATTAGTCTTTCTTTTAATCTGTAAATTAATTCATAATTAATTTAAGACTAAGACTAATTAAATAACATAACCTCATATTAATATATTATAACTTATAATATATTAATAAACATATGTGTATAACTCTCATAAAATTATCCATAAATAGTTTGGATGAGATGCAACCCAAATGGACCATGCCGATCGGGTCAAGTATATACCAAATAAGTTATGGACTTAGACACCTTATCCAACAGACTCCCACTTGGATAAGTCTAATAACTGTATTTGCTTATATGACTTCAGGAACCAACCAGCAATCGTAGCTCTCGAAAACTCCATTGAACTATGAAGCGCCATTTTAAGAAAAGTGATCATATAATCCTTTGTTCTCTTGATATCAGCCGGACAAACACATGGAACTATGTCTTGCTTATTGTCTGGCAGTTGTTTCTAGATTTCCGTTTTGTTTGACTAAGAACTTCACTGAACACATCAGTTTAGTTCTGACCGGGCCCGGTACATGGGTCAACACAAAATCATCGAGGGGCCCAGATATCGCTTCTATTTCTAGAAGGAACAGATAAACTTCGACTCATATGCTTGTTCTACTACTTGTTGAATTGTACACAAAGGCACGTTTTATAACATCAAGTTACTGATGCGTTTTCGTGCAATCAATGCACAACCAACTCATAGGTAACAACTCATATCTCTAGGTTTGAAGACTTATATGATATTATCGTCTCACGATCACTCGAGATAAATTCCATGAAGTGATACAAGTGAGCGTGGGTTTATACCAATACTCATAACTTATGAGTACTCATGAATGTTGCAGCAACCATTGCCATGTCTAAACACCTTTATCCATCTACATACCCAATTCATGACAATCTTGATTCATACCTACTTCCGACGTATGACCGATTGTGGAGGTTTGAATAAACTAATTATTCTGGAAGTCAAAACATGCAAAACTGAAACAATAGTAAATAATTGACAATGATAGTAACACTTTACTCATCAATAAATCACAAATTTTATTCATCATCAAAACGTCGATTACATTTTACAAGTTTCAGGAAATCTATCTAATCTGTAAAACTAATATCGTCCCTCAGCCCAATGCGCCTCGCATGCTGAAAATGCTTAACCCTCGTCAGTCCCTTCGTAAGGGGATCTGCAGGATTCTCATCCGACGATATCCTCCTTGCCACGAGGAGTCCTTCTTCAATCTTGTGTCTTATGAAGTGATATTTTCTGTCAATGTGTCGGGATCTGCCATGATCTCTTGGTTCCTTGGCTAAGGCAACCGCACTATTGTTGTCACAGAAAATCTCCATAGGTTCCTTAATAGTTGGTACAACTCCAAGGTCTCCGATGAAGTTCTTTAGCCATATCGCTTCCTTTGCTGCTTCACTCGCTGCTATATACTCTGATTCACAAGTCGAATCAGCCACCGTCTCCTGCTTGGAACTCTTCCAAGAAATTGCCCCTCCATTTAAGGTAAAGATCCAGCCCGACTGAGAGCGGAAATTATCCCTATCAGTCTGAAAACCAGCATCACTATACCCTAATACTCTCAAGTCATCACTCCCACCAAGGGTAAGGATCCAATCCTTAGTCCTCCGCAGATACTTGAGAATGTTCTTTACCGCGGTCCAATGAGCCTTGCCAGGGTTCCCCTGATACATGCTGACCATGATCAAAGCAAATGCCACATCAGGGCAGGTACAAGTCATAGCATACATGATCGAGCCAACAGCAGAAGCATACGGTAGTTGGCTCATCTTAGCTATCTCTGCCTCTGTACTCGGACTCTGAGTCTTACTTAGTTTGGCATTGCTTTGGATTGGTAAATCTCCTTTCTTGGAATTCTGCATGTTGAAACTTTTCAACACCTTATCCAAGTAGGTACTCTGACTAAGTCCAATTAGTCTTTTACTCCTTTCTCTTAATATCCTTATCCCTAGGATATAGGCAGCCTCCCCTAGGTCCTTCATAGCAAAGCACTTCCCAAGCCAGGACTTAACCTCCTGCAAGGTTGGGATGTCATTTCCTATAAGTAGTATGTCATCCACATACAGTACCAAGAAGCTAACTATACTCCCACTAGCTCTGACATACACGCAGGACTCATCTTCACTTCTCGAGAAGCCAAACTCTTTTACCTTCTCATCAAAACAAAGATTCCAGCTACGAGATGCTTGTTTTAATCCATAAATGGATTTCTCAAGCTTGCATACTCTATTAGGGTACTCTGCACTGACAAAACCCTCTGGCTGATTCATATACACATCCTCAGCCAACTTTCCATTAAGGAAAGCGGTTTTGACATCCATTTACCATATTTCATAATCATGAAATGTTGCAATGGCTAGCATAACCCTAATAGACTTAATCTTTGCTACCGGCGAGAAGGTTTCATCATAATCAATACCCTGAGTTTGAGTAAAACCCTTCGCAACCAGTCGAGCCTTATAGGTATGCACTTTTCCTTCCATGTCGGTCTTCTTCTTGAAGATCCATTTGCACCCGACTGTTTTACGGCCTGGTACATTGTCAACCAAGTTCCAAACTTGATTGTCATACATGGATTGTATCTCGCTGTCCATAGCCTCCTTCCATTTAGCAGACTTCGGGCCTGCCATGGCTTCCTTAACACTGCTAGGTTCATCCAAATTTACCAGTGTACTATCGCTGATAAACGTATCACCTTCCGTAGTAATATGAAAGCCATAATAAAACGAAGGTGTGTTCCTAACCCGTGTGCAACGCCTCGGAGGTATAGACATGTCAGCTTGCTCAACAGGAGTTTCCTCCTCAGGTTGACTGCTAGTGTCTGAGGTTCCTTCACCAATTGCTTCTTGAATTTCTTCAATATCAATTTGCCTCCCACTGTCTCCTTGGCTCATAAATTCTCTCTCACGAAAGACCCCTCTTCTTGCTACAAAGACCACATTCTCACTGGGTCTGTAGAAGAGGTAACCGAAGGATTTCTGTGGGTAGCCGATGAAAATACACCTTTCACTTCGGGGTTCGAGCTTATCATGAGTCTCACGCCTCACGAAAGCCTCGCAGCCCCAAATCTTGATGTGGTTCAAATTGGGAACCTTCCCAGCCCACATCTCATGAGGTGTTTTGGTAACCTTCTTTGTAGGGACTAGATTAAGGATATGGGCGGCAGTCTCTAAGGCATGCCCCCAAAAAGAGATTGGTAGCGAAACTCAACTCATCATAGAGCGAACCATGTCCAGCAAGGTTCGATTACGCCTCTCGGCTACACCATTCAGCTGTGGTGTCCTGGGAGGAGTCAATTGTGAGACAATCCCACACTCCTTAAGATAGTCAAGGAACTCGGTACTAAGATACTCACCACCTCGATCGGATCGAAGCATCTTAATGTTCCTGCCCAATTGATTTTCTACTTCCTGTTTGAATTCCTTAAACCTTTCAAAGGTTTCTAACTTATGTTTGATTAAGTAGACATACCCATATCTACTAAAATCATCAATAAAAGTCACATAATACCGATTAGCATCCCTTGTGGCGGTTTTGAATGGCCCACATACATCAGTATGTATCAGGTCCAGCAAACCCTCACCCCTTTCACAAGTTCCAGTGAAGGGTGATTTTGTCATCTTTCCAAGTAGAAAAGATTCACAACTATCATCCGATTTAATATCGAATGATTCCAAAACTCCACTCTTTTGGAGTTGGCCTATGCGTTTCTTGTTTACATGTCCAAGACGACAATGCCACAATGATGCTTTATCTAGGCTAGTAGAAGAATCAATATACAACACATTATTTCCTAAGTTGTCTACAATCGACACAGTTTCATACACACCATCACAAGGTAACGCTTTAAAATAAAACACATTTTTATAGAAAGCATTAATACCACCACATTCATTATCAAACGAAAAGGTAAAACCTTGTTTGTACAAAGCATGAAAAGAAATAATATTCCTCGCCATTTCAGACGAGTACACACATTTATACAAATCTAATTTTAACCCATTATTAAGCAACAAAGTATAAACTCCAATCTTGGAAACAGGCGAAGCCTTCCTATTCCCCATGATCAAGTTTATCTTCCCGTGCTCCACATCCTCACTTCTTCTTAGGCCCTGCATATCAGAAAATATGTGAATACCACATCCTGTATCAAGCACCCAAGAGTTAGAATATAATGAGTAATTAGACAATATAGTGTAAATACCTGCATGGGTGGGTTTCACTTTCCCATCCTTTAGATCCTGCAAGTACTTAGGGCAGTTTCGCTTCCAGTGTGCCTTTTCATGGCAATAGAAACATTCAGCATCCTTGGGAATGGTAGAAGGAGTGACAGAACTGCTCTTGGTCTTCGATGAGGAGCCTTCAAGAGACTTTCCCTTGGTACCCTTCGAAGGGTGCTTCCTCTTTTTCCCTTTGCCTTGCCCGATAGCCAAAACAGGGGTAGATGTTGGAGTAGGAGTAGTAGAGGTAACAACCGCCTTGCCCTTAAGACCGGTTTCCGCGGTCTTCAAGAGTCCTTGAAGCTTGCTGAGGGTAACTTCCTCCTTGTTCATATGATATGTCATACGAAATTGGTCATAACAAGAAGGTAAGGAGTGCAAAATGATGTCAATTTCCAACTCCTCAGGGATGTTCACATTCAGCTTCAGCAAACGGTCCACATACCTTTGCATCTTTTGCATGTGGGCCGTGACGGAATCACCGTCCTTCATGTGGGTAGTTATTATGGAGGAGATTATTTCATACCGCTCCTGACGAGCACTCAGATGGTACCTTTCCATCAGGTCTTGGTGCATCTCAAAAGGGTAGAAATCTTCATATGACTTTTGGAGCTCGGCTGTCATCGTGGCCATCATGATACATGCCACCTTAGTAGCATCTCTCTCATGTGTCCTGAATTCAGCGATCTCCTCAGGAGTAGCAGTAGACTCATCAAGCTCTTTTAACTCCTTATCGAGGACATATTCCTTGTCCTCATAACGAGTAACCATCCTAATGTTCCTAATCCAATCCATGAAGTTGGAACCATCAAAGATGACCCTCCCACAAAGATTCATGAGAGAGAAAGAACCAGTTGGGTTAGAGCCTGAAGCATTAGTGTTGGAAGACATCTGAAGGAAGAAAGCAAGTTTAGATTAAATATATAGAATCCTTAATAAGACACCCAAATGTAATATTAAGGCTAGGACCCAATCACAATATATTATACTTAGAAGAGGGATGCCGTAATCTAAGTAATAATATATTTGAAAGGTAGGTGAATGACGATTCACCAATTTCCACCATGAAAAACAAAATGAATTATTAGGTTTTAATTGGATTTGAAATTCCTAGATTCTTTTGAGATTCATTGAACTTTTCAATGGTATGTTTCAATCTCGATTGTGCCCTTCAAGTTTTGTGACTGGGATGTCGAGGATCACAAAACAAGGTGTGAATAACCATGCTAATTCACTTGGTACCCTTAATATTATCACCTAATCAATGTGCCGGTAAACCACACACACTCCATTGATCCATGACAAACATTAAGTCACCCTTCGTGATCCTTACTAGTCCAAGTTAGTGTGCCGGTTAACCACACACGCTCCACCAACGACTTGGTAAGGTACAAAGTGTGAATTCCATGGACTAGCACCATGTTCACATTTTTCCTAAAATAACTAAGATTGGGAATTAAAAGGTTTATTTACTTTATAATAATCATTATACTTTTAATGAGGATTTAAAGTCATTGTCCTACCCGTTCGGCTAACGACCCTCCACCAGTCAAGCGAGCGGTGGGTGAGAGTGGACACCCATTAAGTCACCATTTTATAGGCAACAACCTTATACCCACCTTATAGACCGGCTTCGTGAATGAGGCCTACTAACGGTAGAACGACTTATTCTTATACATATATATAATAATTAACCATTAATGTTATAAATAGTATAAGGGTTGAATTTTAACTATTAAAACTCTAAGGGTTGGAATTAAAGTTTATTAAAGTGTGTGAAACTTTAAAAATTCCAAAACTTGAGGACAAGTTTTGTAACTATCCAAAACTTTTCATTTCATAACTTATGAATTAAAGGTTCATAAAAATGAAGACTCTTCATTTTCATGTAACTTATGTGTTTAAATGTGTGTGTTAAAGAAAGTGACCTTTGGATATCCATAACTTGAGGACAAATTATGGACTCCATTAAAACACATAAATGATCAAGAATTAATTCTAAACAATTCAGCAAATAATTCCTATCATCTTCTAAATTCATAAGAACATGAACATGATCATCAAAATTTCAAGAATTATATGAACACATAAAATCATGGAATTTTGATATATGCTATTGTAAATGGATTAGAACAACCATTACACCAACTAAAACAAGTTTTAAAACACCAAAACGGTTTAGGGTAATGTTTCTAGTCCATTTCCAGCAGCAAAAGTCGAAAATCTGCACTCTGTCGCTCCTACTCGTCGAGTGCATGAACCTACTCAACGAGTAGGTTGAAGATACACATGGACTCGGCGAGTCCCCCCATGGACTCGGCGAGTTCATCAGTCAGACAACAAGTTTTTCGACTTTTTCAACTATTATGCATCAAGTATCAAACAAGCAAGCCTAGGCTCTGATACCACTGTTGGGTTTTGAGCAATCTAACACTTCCTAAGTGTGCATGCAACCCTAATAAACCTTGGATCTATGTTTGTCTAAATACATGCAAAATAATAATTTTCCAAGGTTTATAACCTATCTAACATGGCATGGGGAACATTTCAACATAAAAAGTTAGAAGAGATTACATACCTTTTGATGAGTTTGGTTCTTGAGGAGTTTGAGGGCCAAGCACCAATAGTGTGAATGCCTCAAATGGAATCACAAAACACCACAAACTCTTGGAAAACTTTGAGAGAGTATACACACTTGTATATTTCGGCCACACACAAGCACACACACACTAGTTCACTAGTTGCAATTTCATGCACCATAAGCATGCTTATATAGTGTACGTGGTTAGGGTGAAACCCTAATAACCCATGACCTTTCCTTTTCCAAGGATCCATGGGTTAAAAGCTCCATGGATCATCCATGGACTTCCATCAAAGCCTAGCCCATTAACAAATGAGTGTTAGCCCACACCATATAAAACCAATAGCCCATAATCTAATTAGTCTTTCTTTTAATCTCTAAATTAATTCATAATTAATTTAAGACTAAGACTAATTAAATAACATAACCTCATATTAATATATTATAACTTATAATATATTAATAAACATATGTGTATAACTCTCATAAAATTATCCATAAATAGTTTGGATGAGATGCAACCCAAATGGACCATGCCGGTCGGGTCAAGTATATACCAAATAAGTTATGGACTTAGACACCTTATCCAACAGATGAAGTATGGAGCTTCGATATGAAGGAGCTTAATCTATTAAGATGGCTCAAACAGACTGAGGAACTCGTTGATTCCATAGAGGAACTCGACGAGTTGAGTCGATTTGTCCTGATTTTGTAAAGGGTAGAACTCGACGAGTCTGAGGAGGGACTCGACAAGTTAACTCGCTTTATCACGACTACGAGTAGCAAGGGAACTCGACGAGTTAGAGGGATGACTCGATGAGCTGAGTCGACTCCAAGTGTTGACTTTGACTTTGACTTGACCTTGACCAAGGTTGACCCAAGAGGATTACGAAGTATAGGATGGCTACTAAGGGTGATTCCATGAAGGGCTAGGCCCAAATTAGAAAATTGGGCCATTAGTGAGCTTGGGAAGTCTACCCAATGTTGGGCCTTTCATGTATAGTTTTGGGGCTTAGACATGGACCAAATTAGATCAAGGGTGAAATGGTCATTTTACCCTAATAAGGGTTATTGGTTTTGACTAAGTGTTATTTTGGTGATGATAGCTCGGGGAGTCGAGAGATCAGCAATTCGGGGATCTGCCAGCTAGCAGCCAGAGGATTATCCATGAGGTTCATCATTCAGCTTTGCGAGGTGAGTTTCCTTTTATAGGAACATGTCGAAGGCACCAATGTTGGCCCATATATGTATGTTAGTATGTTCCAGACCAAGGTTCGATGTCGGGCATGGTCCGAGGAATGTTTATATGTATGTTTTCGGACTACGGTTCGATGTCGGGTGGGGATTCAGCAGCTGTTCGGTCAGCCAAGAGCGTAGGCTGGTATGAGCAAGTGACAGGCAGACGGGGCGGGATACAGACCAAGGGTTTTGTGAGAAGGGTGATTGATTGTGGAAGGCCTGGGATCAGGCTGGGTTTGAGTATGTAGGATGGAGTCAGAGTTTGGAGCCCCTAGAGGGCTAGAACAGTATGCATGGGAGAGTTTTCCTGGAGGGATAATTCGGGATGTTGGATGCTAGTTGAGCGGTCCGGATAGATTGAAGGCCGGTGGGCGTACCAGTCAGGCCGAAGGCTCGAAGAACGGTCCAGACAGGCTGAAGGCTCTGGAGGGCGGTCCAGACCTGCTGAAGGTTCTGAGAGTGGTCCAGATTGGTTGAAGGCCTGGTAAGGCAGTCCAGTCATGCTGAAGACTCTGCATGTGTTGATAGATCTGTATGAGGATTTGGAATGAGTATATCGCGATGCGATAGCATCAGAAGGTCTGGCCCCGGGTATTGATCATGATTAGCGGAAGGTGGTGCATGGACTCGAGAGTCCTTGCGAGCGGATTCAGAGCATGTGTGGTGCATGGGATAGCAGTTATGCTATAAGGAAATGGTGTAGTATTGGCTGAGCATCGTGGCACCTGTTGTAGTGACAAGGCGGACAAGTGGGTTTCCTTGGTAAGGAAAGGGAAAGGAATGTAGCTCCGAGAGGGAGTGTAAGTTCACGGAGGTGAAAACAGTAGTGCGGAGGTATGATTGGGGTGTTCCAATTATGGTTATTGAGCAGTGTGTTGCGGCGGTGGTATGGAACCACATCCGGGTTGGATGTCGGCTGAGGTCTCAGAAGGAATTCCGAGGGTGTAGAGCCAAGAGGCTCGGAAGGGATGCAGTGATGGAGTCTTGGATCCCCAGTTTGTTTCTGATCAGGGAATTATGTATGTATTGGTAATTCATCCTGGGGGATGTTTGGAGGTGTCGTCATTGTATCAGGTTTTCCCAACCCGAGGATGCTAGAGCCAGTTCAGCATGGGTATGAGATTGCGGAGGAGAACTCATGGGAGTTGCTCTGAGGCTGAAGGATGTGTCATCCTGTCAGCATGGAGTGGATAAAGTTGGACTCGGATCGGGATCCCGGTGGTTCAGGGTTATTTCTAGCTCGTATGAGTCAAGTAATTGTTGTGATTTGGAGCGAGTGAAGTATCGTGGACTGGTACTCATTTGATAAGTGTGGTTATCAGAGGATGTGGCCAGTGGCTGGCTTGAACCGGTGGTCAGGACACCGCAAGGGGAAAGTTGAGTTTTGGGTTTCGGTGGTGGTGTTTTGAGGAACCTGGTCTGGTTAATGCCAGGTGGTGCATTGCGAGAGTAGTTATGGAGTTGTGTTGCCACAGGCTTCGAGGACGAAGCCTAATTTAAGTGGGGGAGAATTGTAACATCCCGAGTTCAGGAGTGCAAGTTTAGGGTTCAAATTGAAAATGTGAATGGGCGACTCGGCGAGTCCATGGGTGGACTTGGCGAGTAGGGTCGCAATTCTGGTCGCATGTTAAGTGGCCAACTCGGCGAGTCGGCAGCTGGACTCGGCGAGTTGGTGCTGTGTAACGACCCAATTTTCACGTCCAAAAATTTCGTTTTAAAACATTACTTTAGAAAACATTAATAATTAAAAACATTGTTTGATCAAACCATGACACAACGTAAACCATGTCTAAAAGCCAAATCTTACAACCAATCAAAATATCAGAGTATAAATCCCATAGAATCTCGTAAATGCGGAAACCAGAGAGTGTGTGTGTGTGTGTGTGTGACATGCTGCTACCGCGCCAGCTCCTTTCCCCTAGCTGAGGAGGTACCTGAAACCAAAACTGAAAACCGTAAGCACAAAGCTTAGTGAGTTCCCCCATTGTACCACATACCATACAAACACATAATATACATACTCCCAGGCCATTCTGGGGTGCATGACTACCCGGTACGGCCATTCTGGGGTGCCGTCCTACCCGTGTCAAGCCATTCTGGGGTGCTGACTACCCGTGTCAACCATTCTGGGGTGCTGACTACCTGTCGGTCCTAACAACCGATCCTCGGGGACTAGTCCCATCTTACTACCTTTATCGCATATAACATAACAAGCCAGCATGCAAACATATCATCACGTACTGTCAGACATTTATGGGGTGTCTGACTACCCTTCGGTCCTATCAACCGATCTCTACTTCTATCTTATATAACATATCATGCTAGCATATAACATATCAGGTAGTAGCAAACCTAGATGACATCACAAAGACAATCATCTAACATACGACTCCTACTGGTGGGCCGGCGTTGTGGCCGTAGACCCACCGCTACTGGAAGGTAACTCACCTCGAAGTAGTTGTTGATCTGATCGGGAACTGACTGTCTACTGCTGCTGCTGCTGCTCCGAAAATCCTCCGGCTGCAATTCCCACAACATACTCAATCAAACACTGCTAACTGTCCTTTGGGTAAAATGACCATTTTACCCCTGATCATGCCCTAAGTCAAAGTCAGAGTCAACTTTCAGTTGACCTGACTCGCCGAGTTGGCTTTCCAACTCGCCGAGTCCTACCCAAACGATTGTCCTGAATCCCGTTCCTACTCGTCGAGTTGGGCGACGACTCGACGGGTTCTCCTTCTAAACTGATATTCAAGTCCTTCATCCTACTCGCCGAGTTGTATGAACAACTCATCGAGTTCGTCTTCATCCGAAGAATACTTGCTGCTTCGACTCGCCGAGTTGTATGAACAACTCGCCGAGTCTGTTCTTGATCTAAGGAGATTGCCTTGAACTCGCCGAGTCAGGGAATTGACTCGCCGAGTTCCTCCATAGATGAGTTCAGCTTCCAACTCACTGAGTCACACCCCGTGACTCACTGTTCACTCGACACTACGAAAATGGGACAAACTCGGAGACTCGCGAATAGACTCGCCGAGTCACATGAACGACTCGCCGAGTCGTTGCCATGCACCCACTAAATACAAAAATTTGCTCGATTCCAGTCCATGCCATTCACAGATCTGGACTCCTAGAACACGAATCACACGTAAAGTTTCCAACTTTACGTGTAGATATTCACCAATACGGATTTTAGGGTTCAAAATGCCTCAAAAGGGTAGATCTAGGGTGAACAAGCAACATGAGTCCATAAAGGTAACAGATCTGAGCTCCTGGAGCTCAATCTTGCCTAGATCTAGAGGCCAAACAACTTATTACGACTTATATTGCACATACAAGCTTGGGGATTGGTTCAAGAATGACTTAAATGAAGTAATAAGCATGGAAACATGGGGAAAAACGGGTTATACCTCAAAGGAACTGCTGAGAGAGCACAAAGATGTTTGGATTCCTTCCCTTCCTCTTGATCTACTTCCCTTTTGCCTCAAAACCTTCAAGATCACACAACAATTGCTTCAAACTCCAAATGAATAACTTAGAACGAGGGTTGGAAACTCTGGGGGTGAATGGGGGCTGGCTTGGGGCAGATATGTTGTTTAAATAGGGTGCAAACCCCTGAAACTTAGGGTTTCATCCAACAGCTGTGACTCGCCGAGTCCAGGATATGGACTCGCCGAGTCGCCAACTTAAACATGTCCCGGGTCCCGCATCTACTCGGAGATTCGGACCTATGACTCGCCGAGTCCAAGGCTAAAAGAAGAGAAATATTCAAATAAGATTTACGTACCAGGAACCAGGTGCTACAAATCTCCCCCACTTATTTTAGACTTCGTCCTCGAAGTCTGCTGCTCGATCCTGAAACAGCTCGGGATAATGCTCCATCATCTCGTCCACCGGCTCCCAAGTCCATTCCGAACCCTTGCGGTGCTGCCATTGCACCTTCACTAGCTCCACCCTCTTGTTCCTCAAATCCTTCGACTTCCTGTCGAGGATTGCGACTGGGCGCTCAATCTAATTCAGGCTGTCATCAACCTGAATATCCTCCAAAGGCACTACTGCTGAATCGTCCACTAAGCACTTCCGCAACTGGGAAACATGGAAAGTGCTGTGGATTTGGCTGAGCTCGACTGGCAGATCCAGTCTATACGCCACCTTGCCCACCCGGGCCATGACTCGGAATGGTCCGATGAACCTCGGACCTAACTTGTCTCGCTTCCTGAATCGAATGACGCCCTTCCAAGGCGACACCTTCAGGAGGACCATATCCTTGATGTGTGTAGACTCACTTAGTTTTAAACCTACTTTTAATTATCAAATAACACACAAAAGGCAGTGAACCTATCAATTGTGGTATAGCTAAATAAGCAGGGTATCGATAACAGGGAACGACAAATTAAATTAAAAACTAATTTTATCTAAGTTAATTAAGAAGTAGGGGTTTTCTCTAGTTTTACAAGACTAGAAACTTACTAACTATTACTAATTTAAGACTAGAAAATAACGACTTAACTAGATTCAATAATTGGAAAGGAACTTCTGTTTAGTTCAACTTGGTTAACTCTATGGTTGATTTCAAGGTAATTGAGCAATGGATTAATTCTTTCGTTGGTTACCGATTCAAGTGTTTAGATTCGTGTTCACTACCCTAATCCTTAGCAAATAAACTAACTTAAACAGTGGCCAATTGTCTAATTTAATTATATTCACTAGATTAATTATTCGGGTTAAGTTAGACTTGCAATAGTTAACTAATTTATTCTTTTAATTAACTCCTTGTTTGATGGTCACCTTACAAGCTTGCACATGAATTTACTCAATTTTCTTATTAATTCTAGTTTCATATTCATTAATCCTAGACATATAGCATAGTGATCACATAGCATATGAGGTCAATAATCAATAGATGTTCATGCTAATTAATTATCTTCCTATTAACAGAAAATTAATTATTATTCACACACAAGGTTCTTTAGCAAGCTAAAATAACAAAAATTCACCAACTTGGAATTAATCCTACCAATCAATCAAACCATATTGTCAACTTTGTATCCCCAAACAGAAGTCTAAAGGTTTTAGCTCATAATTAAAGTAAATAACAGCAAACAAACAAAGTCAAGTTGCTTAATCATGATGAATAAACAAAAGAATAAGTGGAATGATGAAATTTTGCCTCAATTACTCCCCGGAATTGAATTCTAGCTCCTTTCGTCGTCTTCTAGGGTTTCTCTGGCTTCTCAATCGTAGCAAAGTACTTCTGAATCGTCCCAGAATTCCTCCCTATCGATCTGTGGAATTATCTTTAAATATACGAATCGACTCGTCGAGTCATGTGGTGACTCGTCGAGTCCCTCTCACATTCCCCGTATTGTGATAACACTCTGGGATCCCGAGTCATTATCTTCTCGATTCTTCGATTGGACTCGTCGAGTCGTCACCCCTACTCACCGAGTAGATGCCATTTTTAGTGTTTTTCTTCTTGATTTCATTCTCGATCTTCTAACTGTTTCTCCCACTTCCTGTCGCTTCCGAGCTTCATCTTAGGACTGAAAAACATAATTTAACACTTTTAAGTACCTTTTGTCCATAATATGCGATAATTTAGCTAATAAATGAGTAAAAATGTATACTTAATATGAACTAATTAGGCACATATCAATCCCCGACTTGGAATTCCAAGTCGGATCGACGCTTGTCGGCATAGCTTTTCTGCCGACGCTGAGCAGTCTGAAGCCTGCTCCGGACCTGCTGGATCCTCTCGGTCGTCTTGAGCACCACTTCGGTGCTCCCCATGACTCTCTGGCCAACCTCACCCCAGCATATCGGGGTCCTGCACCTCCGACCGTACAACATCTCAAATGGGGAACGGTCAATACTCGCGTGGTAGCTGTTGTTGTAAGAGAACTCGGCCAGGGGAAGATAGGTATCCCAGCTACCACCAAAGTCTAGCACGCACGCCCACAACATATCCTCCAAAGTCTGGATGGTCCGCTCGCTCTGACCATCCGTCTACGGGTGAAAGGCGGTGCTAAAATGCAAACGAGTGCCCAACTCGTCATGAAATTTCTTCCAAAACCTGGAAGTAAAACGCACATCCCTATCCGAGATAACTGAAACTGGCACCCCGTGCCGCGCCACGATCTCCCTGATATAGATGTCGGCCAATTTCTCGGCCGATATGCTCTCCTGAATCGGGATAAAGTGAGCACTCTTGGTCAATCGATCCACGATGATCCAAATCGAATCCACTCCACGTGCGGTCCTGGGAAGTTTCGTGATAAAGTCCATCGTGATATCTTCCCATTTCCACAGTGGAATATCCAACGGCTGCATCTTGCCATGCGGCCTCTGATGTTCGGCCTTGACCTTCCTGCAGGTCAAGCAGCGCTCAACGTACAATGTCACATCCCGCTTCATGCAGGGCCACCAATAATCTAGACGAAGATCCCTATACATCTTCGTCGCCCCGGGATGAATAGAGAATCGGGACTTGTGCGCCTCCTCCATCAAAATCTGGCGCACGCCTCCGTGATACGGTACCCACACCCTACGGTGTAGTGTCAAAAGTCCTCGGCTATCATAATCAAAGGAGGAAACCTGACCCACCACACGCTCACTCTTCCGATGTTCCTCCTTGATAGCCTCCTGTTGGGCCTCCCGAATCTGCTCCAACAGGGGAGTCACCACGGTCATCCTCATGCAAACGTCCTTGATCGGCGCCGCCTTTCGGCTAAGCGCATTGGCCACCACATTGGCCTTCCCCGGGTGGTAGAGGATCTCGCAATCATAATCCTTTACCACGTCCAACCACCGACGCTGCCTCATATTCAGATTCGGCTGATCCATGAGGTACCTCAAACTCTTGTGGTCCGTGTAGATGGTACATCGAACCCCGTAGAGGTAATGCCGCCAAATCTTGAGGGCAAAAACCACCGCCCCTAACTCCAAATCATGCGTCGGGTAGTTCGCCTCGTGAGGCTTGAGCTGCCTCGAAGCGTAGGCAATGACATGCCCCCTCTGCATCAGTACCGCGCCCAACCCAGAAATGGACGCGTCGCAGTATACCACAAAATCCTCTACGCCCTCTGGCAGGGCTAAGATCGGCGCCTCGCACAGTCTCTGTCTCAGCGTCTCAAACGCAGCCTGCTGCTCGGGTCCCCACCGAAATACCACGGCTTTCTTCGTCAGCCGCGTCCGGGGTACGGCTATCTTGGAGAATTCCTGAATAAATCTCCGATAACAGCCTGCTAATCCCAGGAAACTCCGAATCTCGGATGGAGACTTCGGAACCTCCCATCTCATCACGGCCTCGACCTTGGTCGGATCGACCAGAATCCCGTCCTGGTTGACAAGGTGTCCAAGAAATTGCACCTCGCGCAACCAAAACTCACACTTGGAGAACTTGGCATACAAGCTCTCCCTCCTCAGGGTCTCCAACACCTCTCTCAGATGCTCCTCATGCTCCTCCTGAGTCTTGGAATAAACCAAGATGTCATCGATAAAGACTATCACAGACCGATCCAGCATCGGTCTGCATACGTGGTTCATGAGGTCCATGAACGCGGCAGGAGCATTGGTGAGCCCAAACGGCATCACCACAAACTCATAGTGGCCATAGCGCGTCCGAAATGCGGTCTTCTGCATATCCTCCTCCCTGACCCTCATCTGATGATAACCCGAACGCAAATCAATCTTGGAGAACCAAGATGCTCCCTGAAGTTGGTTGAAGAGGTCGTCAATCCTCGGGAGCGGGTAACGGTTCTTCACCGTTACCTTGTTCAGCTCCCAGTAATCTATGCACATCCGATGCAACCCGTCCTTTTTCTTTACGAACAAAATCGGGGCTCCCCGGGGTGAACTACTCGGTCGAATGAATCCTTTGTCTAACAAGTCCTGCAGCTGTGTAGACAACTCCTGCATCTCAGGAGGAGCCAACCGATACGGTGCCTTGGCTATCGGGGCCGCACCAGGAACAAGGTCAATCCTGAACTCCACCTGTTGCTTCGGACGTATCCCAGGAAGCTCCTCCGGGAAAACATCTGCAAAATCTCGAACCACCGGAACCACGCTCAGTGTCGCCTTACCCGCCTCCCGGGTATCCATCACATATGCGACATATCCTGCGCATCCCTGCTGAAGATAGCGCCTAGCCCTCGCTGCTGAACATACAGTGGGTCCGCAAGGTGGCCTCTCGCCATGAATCACTAACTCTCCCCCACCTGGGGTCCTGACTCGCACCAGTTGCTGCGCGCAATCTATCACTGCCCCATTAGGGCTCAGCCAATCCATGCCTATAATCACCTTGTTCCCATGCAGCGGAATGGGAACCAAATCTACCAAGTAGCGCTCCTCAAACAAACGCAGCGCGCAACCTCGAAATACCATCGATGCTCGCACTGATCGATCATCAGCAATCTCCACCTCCAAAGGGCAATCTAACTCGCCCGATGACTCATGAAACTTCTTGCTAATCGCAAGGGAAACAAATGATCGGGACGCACCCGTGTCGAACAACACCTGAACTGGAAGTCCGTTCACATGGAACGATCCTAATGCGTACATATACATACGGAGCACATATTAATAACATAACATCATAAAAATAAGATAGAGGGAAAGAATCATACCCGTCACCACATCGGGTGCGGTGCGTGCCTCCTCGGTAGTCAGCTAAAATGCTCGGCTCCTCACCACTGGAGCCTCTGCCTTGCCCTGCCGGCCATCCGTGATCCGCAGGGTCGCTGGAACTGGCGCCTTCATTGGCGCTGAAACTGTCAACTGGGGGCAATTGGCCTTCTTGTGTCCCCTCTGGTTGCAGTGGAAACATAGCAACTCTGATGTCTGAATAACTGCTGCCGGAGCAGTACAATCCCTGCTAATGTGCCCAGACTTGCTGCACTTATAGCAACCTGATGATCCCATCCTGCACGCCCCCTCGTGCGGCCTGCCACATTTCCTGCAGCGGCTCGGTCCTGACTGGCCTTTCGGCCTACCATCTGATCCCTTGGGCTTCTTCCCCGAAGCCCCTCCTGTCTGACCCTCCTCTGATTTCCGTTTCTGGATGTGCTCCAAATCTATCTCCCTCTCCCTCGCCCTGGCAATCATAGAGTCCAAGGTAGGGCAAGCCGAAAAGCTAACATGCTCCCGGATGTCAGCTCGTAGCATATCATGATAACGGGTCCTCCTCATATCCTCGTCACCAGCATACTGGGGCACCAACAAAGCCCTCTCCCGGAACTTGGCGGTGATCTCCGCCACAGTCTCCGTCGTCTGTCTCATGTCTAGAAACTCCCTGGCCAGCTGCTGAAGCTCGACAGCCGGCGCAAACTTTGCCCTGAACCTGGTCACAAAGTCCGACCAGGTCATAGCCTCGATAGCTGCGGCTCCCAACGAGTCACCCACTGACTCCCACCAATCCCGGGCTCGGTCTCGTAAACACCATGTTGCATACCTCACCTTCGACCCCTCGGGGCAGAAGCTAGTCAACTGTGCAGACTCGATGTCTGCAATCCATCGCCTGGCAGCAATGGGGTCCTTCACCCCCTGGAAATCCGGTGCACCACTGCCCCTGAAGTCCTTGAAGGACAACGTGCGAGATCCCGACTGGCTAGATGCCATATCACTCCGGAATGCCCGAAGGCGATCCTCCATCAACTCCATGATCCCTTCCTTGATCGACCCAAAGAGAACGGGGGTCGACTCAAGGATGTCTCTGGTGATCTCTGACGCGATGAACTCGCGTAGTCCCCCATCTACCGGCTCGGAACCTGATCCCGAACCTGACCCCTCTCCTGAACCGCCGTCTACCGGCCTCGTTCGAAGTACCACCATTCTGCAATACATCACCACAAACATTAGAGATACTGATACTTCCTGAGGGATCACTGCTACCTACGAGTTCCCTGGTCTTATCTTGGCCTTCCTTGGTTCGGGTACGGATCCTCTGCTTTCAGTAGTACGGGCCCATACTACCTTCCACATCTATCCGTACCTTCTTCAAGGAATGCCTCGACTCCACCATATCCCTTTCACTACTGCTGATCACTGCTATACTCATCCTAGGCTTGCCCTAGGGAAATCTCTGATTCTACTCTATCCAGTCCTCAGCTGCTGCAGGCCTCCTTGTAATGCCAATTAGCCATTACCCGAATACCATCACATGTGACGAGGCTCAGATAATCCTTCGAGTACCCAACTCGTCCCTACAACGGTTGGACTCAAACAAGAGCTGCGCAGTAGGACCAAATCCGGCACTCTAAGATTATTCAACCCTGAACACATGTGACGTGACGCATTCGCCTAATGGCTAACTCCCATTATTCAGAGTTCCACATAGCACGAAGCAAGCAACATTCAGACAAGGGTAGCAATCTCAATAAACTCTATCTGCTTACAGGAACTGAGCTAGCATAAAGTGCTAAACTTATACTATCAGGCATAACCTAATCATGCTATCCTACTTACTGTCTACTCAATATCTAGCATGCAATTCTCATACAACTGAAACACATAAAGCATGCACATAAGGCATCACTCCTAGATCCTTAGTCCTATTCTAGCATGCTGTTCTACAAAAGCTGATAAACATAACATAAACTTGTATGGGTACTTTGGGGAATACTTACTTGAGCTCGGCCGGTCGCGCAAATCACACACTTCGTTCTTTCTCGATACTATTTTCTCAATTTTTAGAAAACATTTTCTTTTAGAAAATCTTTTAATCCCTCGATTTGAGTTCAGACACCCCCGAAGGTGTGTCCGAATCCCTCAAACCAGGGCTCTGATACCAACTTGTAACGACCCAATTTTCACGTCCAAAAATTTCGTTTTAAAACATTACTTTAGAAAACATTAATAATTAAAAACATTGTTTGATCAAACCATGACACAACGTAAACCATGTCTAAAAGCCAAATCTTACAACCAATCAAAATATCAGAGTATAAATCCCATAGAATCTCGTAAATGCGGAAACCAGAGAGTGTGTGTGTGTGAGTGTGTGACATGCTGCTACCGCGCCAGCTCCTTTCCCCTAGTTGAGGAGGTACCTGAAACCAAAACTGAAAACCGTAAGCATAAAGCTTAGTGAGTTCCCCCATTGTACCACATACCATACAAACACATAACATACATACTCCCAGGCCATTCTGGGGTGCATGACTACCCGGTACGGCCATTCTGGGGTGCCGTCTTACCCGTGTCAAGCCATTCTGGGGTGCTGACTACCCGTGTCAACCATTCTGGGGTGCTGACTACCTGTCGGTCCTAACAACCGATCCTCGGGGACTAGTCCCATCTTACTACCTTTATCGCATATAACATAACAAGCCAGCATGCAAACATATCATCACGTACTGTCAGACATTTATGGGGTGTCTGACTACCCTTCGGTCCTATCAACCGATCTCTACTTCTATCTTATATAACATATCATGCTAGCATATAACATATCAGGTAGTAGCAAACCTAGATGACATCACAAAGACAATCATCTAACATACGACTCTTACTGGTGGGCCGGCGTTGTGGCCGTAGACCCACCGCTACTGGAAGGTAACTCACCTCGAAGTAGCTGCTGATCTGATCAGGAACTGACTGTCTACTGCTGCTGCTGCTGCTCCGAAAATCCTCCGGCTCCAATTCCCACAACATACTCAATCAAACACTGCTAACTGTCCTTTGGGTAAAATGACCATTTTACCCCTGATCATGCCCTAAGTCAAAGTCAGAGTCAACTTTCAGTTGACCTGACTCGCCGAGTCCTACCCAAACGATTGTCCTGAATCCCGTTCCTACTCGTCGAGTTGGGTGACGACTCGACGGGTTCTCCTTCTAAACTGATATTCAAGTCCTTCATCCTACTCGCCGAGTTGTATGAACAACTCGTCGAGTTCGTCTTCATCCGAAGAACACTTGCTGCTTCGACTCGCCGAGTTGTATGAACAACTCGCCGAGTCTGTTCTTGATCTAAGGAGATTGCCTTGAACTCGCCGAGTCAGGGCATTGACTCGCCGAGTTCCTCCATAGATGAGTTCAGCTTCCAACTCACTGAGTCACACCCCGTGACTCACTGTTCACTCGACACTACGAAAAGGGGACAAACTCGGAGACTCGCGAACAGACTCGCCGAGTCACATGAACGACTCGCCGAGTCGTTGCCATGCACCCACTAAATACAAAAATTTGCTCGATTCCAGTCCATGCCATTCACAGATCTGGACTCCTAGAACATGAATCACACGTAAAGTTTCCAACTTTACGTGTAGATATTCACCAATACGGATTTTAGGGTTCAAAATGCCTCAAAAGGGTAGATCTAGGGTGAACAAGCAACATGAGTCCATAAAGGTAACAGATCTGAGCTCCTGGAGCTCAATCTTGCCTAGATCTAGAGGCCAAACAACTTATTACGACTTATATTGCACATACAAGCTTGGGGATTGGTTCAAGAATGACTTAAATGAAGTAATAAGCATGGAAACATGGGGAAAAACGGGTTATACCTCAAAGGAACTGCTGAGAGAGCACAAAGATGTTTGGATTCCTTCCCTTCCTCTTGATCTACTTCCCTTTTGCCTCAAAACCTTCAAGATCACACAACAATTGCTTCAAACTCCAAATGAATAACTTAGAACGAGGGTTGGAAACTTTGGGGGTGAATGGGGGCTAGCTTGGGGCAGATATGTTGTTTAAATAGGGTGCAAACCCCTGAAACTTAGGGTTTCATCCAACATCTATGACTCGCCGAGTCCAGGATATGGACTCGCCGAGTTGCCAACTTAAACGTGTCCCGGGTCCCGCATCTACTCGGAGAGTCGGACCTATGACTCGCCGAGTCCAAGGCTAAAAGAAGAGAAATACTCAAATAAGATTTACGTACCAGGAACTAGGTGCTACATGCTGTGTGGAGAAAACCCTAATTTCGGGGGATGAGCCCTATATAAAGGACATTATACCCTCTCCCCAGCCTCTTTACCTTCTCTTGAAGTCCAGAAAACCCTAATGCGCGTTTGTGAGTGATTTGAGAGCATTTGAACCTTCGATAAGAGGTTTTGGAAGAGATCTTGGGGAGTTAAGAGGCTTGGAGCAAGGGGCTTTGCAAGGATTTGGAGTTCTCTTCTGTTAGAGCTTTCTTTTGAGGTATTATTTCGTTGCTTGGGCTATTATTCATCTAGATTCATCATTTTGGAGTTTTTGGAAAGTATAGCTTGTGATATTTAGAGTTTGGAGGTTAGATCTGAGATTGCTACCTCAGATCTGGAATGGAGAAGGTCGAGAGTGCATTAAAGTCCCTGTTCTTGAGTGGTTGGTGAAGCCATCTTGTCCCAAACCCTAACCCTATAGTGTTATATGCTTAGATCTCTTTAGATTCACGTAAAGTTTGCCACTTTACGTGATGGATGGGTTGTAGAAAGGTAGATCTATGGTTTGGATCATCTGCATGGCCTGTAAAGCTTCTGTATGGATTAAGATCTAGGGGTACTCGGAGAGTCACAAGGGTGTACTCGGCGAGTTGCTTGAAGATGGGCAGGAACTCGACGAGTTGGAAGAACAACTCGGCGAGTTGGTTGAAGATAGCCTTGGACTCGCCGAGTCTGTTCTTGGACTCGGCGAGTCTAGTCGTGAGGTCCTAACCTTCTTCTGGTTGAGTCGTGAATCGGTGAGTCAAGAGAGGACTCGGTGAGTTGAGTGCGATGGGACTCAGAGTTGTGGGACTCGGCGAGTTGAGTCGCGGATTGGGGAAGTTCTGAGCATGGGGACTCGACGAGTCATCGGGTTGACTCGGCGAGTAGAGTCAGTCAGGAGGTTGACTTTGACTTTGACTTTGACCAAGGGTTGACCAGTTGACTTCTAGGGGCATTTTGGTAATTGTTGGCATTTGTTTTGAGTTCAGTGTTTTGGTGATTGGCTAGTGGTGGAGATCATGTCAGTGGTCGGAGCAGCTTGGTCTTATCTTTTCAGTCGGCAGTTGCAAGGTGAGTTATCCTCACTATATCGACAGGGTCTACGACACCAAGGCCGACCCTTTATCGGATTGTAATCCAGGTATCGTTGTTATGTTATTGCTTTGCTATGTTTGCATCCTAGTAGTTAGGATGGTATATGTTAGAGACTTGGTTAAGGTCGGTATCCTGGTATATAGGATGATGCTATGCTAGTGACCGCTTAGGTCGGTATCCTGGTTAGGATGATGTTATGCTGTGTGATTTGCTAGATTGGTTTGATTGGATGTGAATTGTTATATGATTGAATGCTTATGTGCACATGGTTGTTGGACTTGGGTTGGGTTGAGGTGGGTCCTGCTTTGTGTTGTAGGCCAACATACCCAGGGCGGACCGGTTATCCCGAAGGCCCAACGAGCGGTCCGGATAGGCTGTAGGCCCCAAGAGGGCGGACAAGACGTGCCGAGGCTCGGAGAGTGGACCAGGCCGACTGAAGGCCCAGTGCGGGCGGACCAGTCATACTGTAGACTCAGAGAGTGGACCAGGTGGATTGAAGACCCGGTGCGGGGCGAACCAATCACACTGTAGACTTGATGTACATGGCTAGACTCGGAGGGTGGACCAGGTGGACTGAAGGCCGGTGCGGCAGACCAGTCACACAGTAGACCCGAAGTGCATGACTGTTCTGTGTTCTGTTATGATATGACATGTTGTGTGTATGGTATATGTGGTTTGTATTTTGGGGATAACTCACTAAGCTTTCGGGCTTACAGTTGTGGTTTAATGTTTTTCAGGTTCTTCAGGAGACCGTGGCAAGGCAAATGCGTGATCGTACTGCTCCTCATGATGATGTTTTATGATGTGGTTCTGGGAAGACTCTGATGAATAATTATATTGAAAACCTTTTTGTAATAACTTGTGAAACTGGGTTGTTTTTGAAAATTTTAAATTGGTTGAAATTTTTAGAGTGTTACATTAGGACTAGAACATGTAGTATTGTGTATGAATCTTTATGTGCTAGCATGTTTATGTGATTTGATTGTATATGTATAGCGGACGAGGCCCAGTGACAGGCGGAGCCTAGGATAAACAGATTTGTATACCGAGCGGGGCTCGATACCAGGCAGGGCATGATGCTAGGTGGGGTCTGATGCCTATCAGGGCCCGATGCAGGAGCGGGGGCCCAATTTATGTGATTATGTATATGATATGTGGTAGTTTGGGGAGACTCACTAAGTTTCATGCTTACAGTTTTTAGTTTTGGTTTTAAGTAACTCTAGTAGCTGAGGGAAGAGCTCGGGATGACTGCATTGCACACATCATTATGATTTAGCCTGTGATGTTTACCTCGATGTTTTGATATAATACTCTGATAATAATGTTTTGATATACATTTGACATATGTTTTGATAACGATATATGATTTTGATGTTTGAGATATTATGGTTTCTGTTTTGATAAATGATTTTTAGTAGCTATGGTTTATTCAATAATTTAAAAATGAAATTTTTGGTCATGAATTTTTGGAATGTTTCACAATGCATCGGATTTCAACACGGATACATACGAAATACGAAAAATGATGACAACATTTGATCAGTACAATCTAAATTTTGCTGAATGTTTGACATTCAACAGAGAAAAAAAGCCGAAGAAAAATGAGCGCACAAAAAGGCAAGAAATTCACGATATGAAATTCTTGATGGAAAAAACCGATCATTTTTTGGGACTAACCACTGAGCTAGTTTTAAAGAAGAATGACAAAATAATGAAACAATATTTCCCCTAGATTGTTTCATTTTACTTTAAATGTATGTTTTTTTTATGTAGGTTATTTTGTTAATGTTGATTATTTTCTAGTTTTTTTTGATGTAATTTTTAGTTTAAGTAATGCAAGTATTTCTATTTTAATTAATTATTATGTCTATTAATCATTTTTAAGAAATTATATTTATTAAAAAAATACATGTATTGGTGTTTGTTGGTGGTGTATTTATATTGTATTGGGATTTGTAGGGTATTTAAATTGTAGGCATTTTTCAGGTGAAGATGTTGACATCATAACCGTAGGCCACTGCTCAAAAGAAATTCCCTTGGTATATGAATGCTCTCCACTACCCCCCTCCCCCGATTCAATCTGTAATTGCAAGCAAAGTCTACATTTTTCATTTACTTTTTAGTTTTATATTTCTGTCTTCTCTCTCTCTCTCTCTCTCTCTCTCTCGCCTGTTTGGTCACCAACTATCCCTTTCTTTGATCCAAAATATGAAACTAACGAAGAAAAACACACACCCTTTTGTTTAATGTTTAGTCATTATTTTACGAGTGTTATGTCCCTTTACTTGAGTTTCTAATATCCTCATCTCTCTGCGTGTTTATCTGTAGATGGAGACTATATGGTGTTGGAGCTACTTTACTTGTGTCTTATTTTTCCACCTATTTCGAGATATAAACAACTCTAAGCTTCAACTTTAATCGAGTGTTTCTGCCCCACACACATCTTCTTTCTATTTCTTACCCACATTCTTGAAGCTTGATATCATCATTGTTTGAAAATTTCATAGCTTTTTATATGAACTTCTCATTTCTAGGTTTTCTTGAAAGTTTTTAGTCGCATCCTTTAAGTTTCTAAGAAAACCCACAAATTTCAAGACATAAATTCCTTCAGTTTTTGAGTAAATCAGACAAGTTTGTGGTGTTTCCTGCTAATTTAAGGTAAAACCCACTTCGTTTTCCTCATGTTTTAGCTAATTTATCCGCTTATTTGACGTTTTAGTTTTGTAAATTCAGTCTTCTTTTTTGGCACAGTTTTCTAGGCGTCGAAGAACATGTCCCAAATGGAAGCAGAAAATGGCGATGGCAAGTCGAAGATGGATGATTATGAGGTTATTGAACAGATTGGTAGAGGCGCTTTTGGAGCTGCTTTTCTTGTTCTCCATAAGATTGAAAAAAAGAAGTACGTGTTTTCCCCAAATATTTATTCCCACTACAAAAGAAGAATTATCATTTATGTCTTGTTCTTCTGTTATTTCATATTTCTTGCAATTTCTAGGGTTTAGGGTTTCAAATGCAAATTAAATTATACGCCATGAATATGTGCAGTTCTTGATAATCGATATTCCTTTTTGTAAACAGGTATGTCATGAAGAAGATTAGGTTGAATAAGCAAACAGAGAAGTTTAAGAAGACAGCGCATCAAGAGGTATTTCTTTCAGAGTTCTTATTAATTAATTACTACCTTTTTCATAATTAGATTTGCATTTGAATCTTGAATATAAATTTGTGTGAACCCATTAGAAAATCCTTGCCAATTTAGTATCTTACAATTTGAAAGTAACTCATGAGACCAAAATACTTAAAAAAATGGCGCTAATTCTGGGAAGAAGAACACGAGGACACATGAATTTTGTAACAAAATATTAAATGTCAACAATCTGCGATAAGTCATAAATAGTTTTTATAATGGGATGACTTCGACATGGATGTCATTGTGACTAATTTAAAATCATAATTTTCTGAAAGATAGCAAATGAATTGATAGTTTACTAATTTTATTGTTGTCATTCTAATATAAATTCAAGATCCATCATTTTCTTTATATGAATTTTATTGTAGATGGATTTGATATCACGACTTAATCATCCATATGTTGTGGAGTACAAGGATGCTTGGGTGGATAAGGTAATATGGACTTCTTTATTTATTTAAATTCCCGTATATAAGAACAACCATTTTGAAATATACAAGGAGAAAGATTCTACATGAAGACTTTCCTCCCGATCCGTGTGACTTGAAATGACTATCCTACCCTTTTAGATTTTTTTTTACATATTCTTTCTCTTTTTGGTCATTTTTTGTTTTGTAGGCGGGAATATGCATAGTGACTGCTTATTGTGAAGGAGGAGACATGTAAGTAACTTCATTAGACTTTTAGTTGAAATTAAAGCAAATGAAAAAAGAAATTAAGGGAATCATATGAGCCCAAATCAGTATGAATAATTGGAATTTAAAATTTTAATGATTATAATTGAAAAATTAAATGATACTAACTTTTTGGTTGATTAGAGCCGAGCTTGTACGAAAGGCTAGAGGAGCATATTTCCCGGAAGAGGTAAATAAATAAAAACTTTTAACTTAATTACTTGTTTCTTTTAGGGATAATCTTATAAAAACACAACATACTTTCATCAAAGTCTTAAAAAAACCACTATATTATTTTTTTGTACGTTAAAACCCTTATATTTTTTAAAATGTATCATTTAAGGCATTGAGCTCGGTAAATCCTAGATAGCCAAAAATGTTTTGTACTCGATTCTTAACGTTTCTATTGTTACAATTCATTAGATTAAAAAAAATTAAAAATTTGAGGGTTTAAATGCACTAAAAAAATAATATAATGGTTTTTTTAATCCTCTCATGAAAATAGAGTTGGTTTTTCTAAGCTCAGAAAACCTTAAATAAGAATTTTAGAAAATATACGGGTTTTAGTGTACTAAAAAATAATATAGTGGTTTTTTTAAGCATTTGGTGAAAATTTGTTGGGTTTTTCTAAGGTTTTCCCTTTCTTTTGTTATTTATAATATTTGATTTTATGTAGCTGATTTATTGTTTTATTTTTGTTCATAGAAACTCTGCAAATGGCTAACACAATTATTATTGGCATTGGATTACTTGCATACGAATCGTGTCCTTCATAGGGATTTGAAGGTAAGCTCCTCTTTTTATTCAATTAATATTCTACTTCATCCATGAATTCCAAACTTTTCACAAGTTTGCCTTCATTTATTTTTTCCTTTCATTTCCTCAAGTGTGTTATCATTTCTTCAAATACCTTTAAACATTATTTCTCTACACAACACTAAAATTTACAATATTTTTTTTTTG
Organism: Lactuca serriola; assembly: GCF_051521515.1. Lineage (NCBI taxonomy): Eukaryota > Viridiplantae > Streptophyta > Magnoliopsida > Asterales > Asteraceae > Lactuca > Lactuca serriola. Next base: position 323,134,895 of record NC_136412.1, on the reverse strand, counting down.
TCTAATTTCAGTGTTCCAACATATTCCTCACAAAGGAGAACGATATCCGTCTTGGTAAAAAATAAATTATATTTTAAAATAAAATTCAAATTCAAATTTTTTTTATTCGGTATTTCTAATGACTTCGGGCATGAACAGGTGACTTTGGACTTGCAAAACTTCTCAATTCAGAAGACCTTGCTTCCTCGGTAATCTACTTATTATAATATACTAATACTTTTCATGAATGGAGATTCTATTTTGACAAAAAGTCATGTACAAATTAATTTTTTATTTTTTAAATTCTAATGTTTCTTTTATGGATATTGAATGTATAGGTTGTGGGCACACCCAACTACATGTGTCCAGAACTCCTTGCAGACATTCCTTATGGCTATAAATCTGATATTTGGTCACTTGGTAACAACACATTTGTCACATTATTTTAATTTTTTTAGGTCCCATTTTGTTATGCATTATACTTTATTGTTTTTTATTCTTATTTGTCTTTAGGTTGTTGCATGTTTGAAATTTGTGCACATCAACAACCATTTCGAGCTCCCGTAAGTTCTATTTTAAGCTATTTATGTTATTACATTATTGAGATTTAGTTTCCCCCTTTTTTCTTTACAACTTTAGTTATTGTAGTTTTAAGATCTAGAAATTTAAAAACGACTCCTGAATTCTGTCCCATGGAAATTGCTACTTTTTTCTTTATCGGAAGTTTCCAAAGTAAAATGACCAATTTGCCCACTATGATATTACAAAAAAGTAACGGTCAAAGTCAAACAATCTTGCAGGATATGTCGGGACTTATCAACAAGATAAACAGATCCACGATTTCTCCTCTCCCCATCGTATATTCTTCAACATTGTAAGTATTTTTTAAGCCCAAAAGAATTTCTAATAATTTATCTTAATCGTTAAATATTAAAAACGATATTTTTTTTTTGTTGTTAATGCTCCAGGAAACAGATCATAAAAACCATGTTAAGGAAAAGTCCGGAACATAGACCAACAGTAAGTCGATAAATATTTTTATTAAATATTATTATTATTATTATTTTATCTAATCATAGTATTCCTCAAAAAACAATAGGCGGCAGAACTGCTAAGACACCCACACTTACAACATTACCTCCTAAAATGTCACAACCCGTCTTCTGTATTTCTACCCGTGAAGCCTCCAAATAGCCCAAAAGACAATAAAACTCCAAAAAAACATTCACCCATGAAACAAAACGACACAAAAGAAAAAGAACGTGATGTACAAGTCCTTAAGCAGAAAGTACAAGTCACAAACGAGAACGCTGAAATCCCGGTTAGAAGTTTACACAACAACCCGATATTCATGGAAGAAACAAATCTCGAGACCAAAAGAGTGGACCCCACGAGTTATTTTAGTGGGGACACAAGTTGCGAGACAACAACGGTTTGCAACGGGGATGGGCCGGAAAAAGTGAGCATGAAATCGAGTTCTCTGGATCTTCTTTCGAATGGAGAGCAAGAGGAAACAAGTCCTCAAATTCTCGAAAAACGTGACGAGGGTATTTTGGGAAATGAGAAAAAAGATAATCTTGTGGAGGAGACTACTACATCGAACACAGGTGAATTGGGTGATGAAGAGAATGTATCGAATCGGGTGATTATTTGTGAGGTGGATACGGAGGAGCAACTGCAACCGCAACTACAACCGAGAGCCGTTGAGTCTGAACCGGTTAAGCCGGTTGTGGACCAGGAGGCTGAGAAGGGTGCACCGGTGGCTGAACCAGAACCATCGTCTGAATGGCTGAACCCGACTCAACAAAGAGCTGATGCGTTAGAGTCTTTGCTTGAGTTATGTGCAAGGTTGCTAAAACAAGAGAAACTTGAAGAGCTTGCTGCTGTTTTGAAACCGTTTGGGGAAGAAACTGTTTCTTCAAGGGAAACAGCGATTTGGTTGACTAAAAGTCTCATGGGTGCACAGAAATTTGCGGGTGGTGGATCTTGAAATCTTGGATTCGTGTTGAGATTATTGACTTTTTTTTTTGGATAGTTTGATAGAGTTAAGTGTGTATCTATGAGTATGAATGGTTTTGGGAGTTTAAAAGAGGATTTGAGTAACTTTGTCCTTTGAAATGTGTGGGGGGTGGTATTTCTTGGTGTAAATACGTTGACTATCTCCCACACTTTAAGCATGCAAAGGGCTAAAAAATTTAACTTTTTTTGTTTGTGTGTTTGGTTGTTGGTGTGGGATCTTTCTTATATGGGTGTTGTAAGGTTGTTTATGAAAGCCAAGTTTCATCTTTTTGCTTACGAATATTATGTTTATATGGTACTTTTAAATGATCTTGGAATTTTTGTTGGTGATTTTTGGCAGATATTGTGATTCTACGTAATTATGTGGTATCGGTAGAAAATAAGGTTTGCTTTTGAAGTTGGTTTTTAGTATTTTACACATTTATGGAGTTGAGGCACAATTCCACTAAACCTAAAATTTTCGTCCATTAGTTTTATTTATTTAATAAGTCAGAACTTTTAAACTTATAATAAGTACTCATTATGTTCTGACAATCATTTCAATTTTGAAGAATAAAATCCATATCTAGATTGTAAACTTGTTTCTTTTTGGAATGTTCTCAGCAGAATATGAATATTTATGACTTTCGTATTTTCAGATTTTGTAATGTTTGTATGTTTGTTTGAGTTTAATGGTATAAAAAAGATAAAAGGTTCTCAGGATCTAGGATTTACTTGGGATATTTTTTTTAGTCTGTAAAATCGTGATCGTATAGTTAAATTAGGATCGAGAGATTCAACCTTCATAACTAAATTTATTTTGTATAAATTGCAATATATATATATATATATATATATATATATATATATATATATATATATATATATATATATATATATATATATATATATATATATATATATATATATATAAGTCAAATTCACCAGGAAAAAAAACATGAACTTCAAATTTTAAAGAATCAATAGATCCAAGTTTGTAATATTACGGAATAAAAATATGGATTAACTAAAGGATAATCACAACAACGACCACAGTAGCCACATTTTCTAACATGCAGTGTTTGCTTTATATTTCATTTTAGACTATAAGTTCACAGTATTTGATATTCATTGGTATTAGTCTGTTATGATATTATGAGAATGACCCTTAGTGACATAAGATGAGAGATTACCTGCATTGTTGGTCATGTGAGAGGTGGCGCCACTGTCTAAATACCAATTCTGATCCGGTGGGTGAAGGCTCATGGTATGAAAAGCTTGATTCAGATCGGTGGGAGTATAAGTAGTTTCTGATGTGGCATAAGCTTGTTGCTGGGGTACAGGTGGTCTGGATCCGAGCAATCCGGGTGCATTAGACGGTGCAGATATATGTGATCTTTGAGTAGTAGGGTAAGGGCAAGGAGGAGTGTGCGGAGGTGGCCACTGGAATTGCCCATAAGGAGCAGCCCAAGGTTGTGGTGAGGAAGAGAATGAGTGTTGTCCATACCATGGTGAATGTGGTTGTTGCAAGCCACGACCATTGTCAAATTGACCACCGCCCCGTCTACCTCTCCCGCGACCTCTATTTCCTCGACCACGATTTCCTCGACATCTTTTATGGTATCAGAGCGACAACTCTGACCTACCCTGTCGTTGCTGTCATCTTTCCCTGCCCTCTCTTCTTAACCAACGATTCTCTCCCTCTCTTCTCCTATGGCAGAAAAACTTCATCCAGCTCTGATGATCACTAACATCAGAAACTTCATACCTCTTACCCTGGAGATGGAGAGCGGCCAGTATACTTCCTGGGTAGAATTGTTTAAAATACACTGTCGTGCTTTCCAAGTTCTTGATCACCTTCAACCCGCGACCAACTCTCCTACTCCTGCTGCTGCCGACGGGAAAGATGCTCCCAAACCCATTGATAAAGATCTGTGGCAGCGTCTTGATGCCATAGTTCTACAGTAGATTTACAGCACTATTTCAAACGATCTCCTTCACACCATTCTCAAACCAAATTCCTCTGCTGCCCACGCATGGAAAGCTCTTGAAAGCATTTTTCAAGACAATCAAAATGAACGTGCTCTCTACCTTGAACACAAATTGGTTACAACAAAGCTACCTTCACAAATACAAAGATAATGTCGGCTACCCTATAATTATTTTAATATCATAACAGACTAATAATTGGGTTAGAAGACGGAGTATCAAAGTTGAAATGTTTTTAGCTTTTCTACATAATGTTAAATTTGTAAAATTCTTTAAACCGGCATAACTCATATGTTTGAAATCAAAATGACATGATATATTTACAAGTAGTTTATGGTTTGTACTTCATTTTAAGTTAGTTTTTGTCCATAATAAGTAATTGAAAAAACTATTTACTATTTTAGTATTTTCGAAAATATTTACCATATTAGTATTAAGGAATTGATTTTTCCACCTTGACTTTTGTTTAGTCCACTGAAAATTCATGAGTTGTCAATATTGCCCCTAATTTAAAATTTTAGATATTAAAAAGAAAATATCTCTAGCTAAAATCTTGTAAATTTCCGTTTTTTCCTCATAAATTAGTTCCCATGAAATTATGTACGCAAATTTATTTTTTCAATCTTTTTCATTAGTTACATCATTGTTATTTTATGTTTATTTTTTTTTTATGAACGAAACGATCAATATTTATTTATTACTTAATTTTTTTTTTTTTGCTTTTTGTATATTTTCATACCATCCACTCTATATTTTTAACAGGTGTTAGCAAATAAAACTATTAAAAAATTAGTCACTTAGTAAAAGATTACAACTTCAAACTAACATATATAAAATCACAAATATAATATTGACCAACAAAAAATATTTTAAACTAATGCGTATCAAAAAAATTCTTCAATCGGGTATCTTCGAGTATTTTTCAACAATAAGATTGTGTTTGTTTTCGATGATGTAAATGTATTTGGTCTTTTTAAGTGTTGGTGAAATAAAATATGGTACAAAAGTTTTTTTTGTTTTTGTTTTTTTTCCATTTCTAGTCTTCATAGACAAATGTTTGTTTTTTAAAGTCTATAAAAAAAACTCGACGATGTTGGTAGAGGCGGCGGAAATGGTGGTGGATGTGGCACAAGTAGTGGTGGTGGTGGCGGAGGTAGGGGTGGTGTGGGAGAAGGTGCAGGTGGAGGTGGTGACAAAGATGGAAGCTGTGACGGCAACGACAGTGGGGGTGATGGTGGCAACCGTGATGGTGATAGCGGTGATGACGTCATTCATAGGGGAACAAACAATATCACAAAGAGTTATAACTTAAAAAAGAAATTAAAAATCAAGAGCTATTTTTTGTTTTATTTGAAAAAGATGTCAAAAAACTCTTTTATGTCTGATGTCTTTTGAAAAATAAATATTTTTTTTTTCTCAAATGTCTTTTCGCCAGTAGACATAAGAGGTTAAAAAATTTTATCAAAAATTAAACACCTGAGTAATCTTTTATATGTCATTATGTTTAATTTATGATGGCTAAAATTTGATGATCAAAGGTCTGTGTAAGAAAAATAAATATTTATAATAAAAAAAAAGATAAAAAACTGCTATTTTGAAAAAAAACAATAAAAAAAACTGAAATAAAAACTATTGTTTAAAAATAATAAGAAAAAAATAAAAAGTTGAAAGAAAGGGGAAAGGAAGAAATAATCGCATATTTAAACTAAAAAAACAATAAGAAAAATTGAAAAGTAAACAAATATTAAAATGGTAAATATTTTTGAAATTACACTAAAATGGACCTCATTTTAAGTTAGAAAGTTCACTTTACTTAGTTACATATTCATTAAGTTATATTCCTCCGAAAACAGGAATAAAGCTGAAATGTTTTCAGCTTTATACAATTACTTGAAGATGGGAGTACCATCATCTCATTTCAAGTAGATTGTGTTTTCTTTATAATAAACTCGTTAAAAACATTTAATACAACTCAAATAATTCACCTAAACTTGTGAATATTCACATAACTCATAAACCACTGGATAACAAATGGTTCGTCGGCTTGCAGCCTCCTCATCGCATGTTGTCTGAATTGTTCCAATTCAGTCCAAATCCTCATCCCTACTTATTTTGTAGTGGGTTAATTCAAAATTTCAATAAATTGCAAACTTAGTATTACTTAGCAAAAAGTGACAAAAATACTAAAGCGTGATTCTTATTTTAATTTTTGCAAAAGTCATAATTTGTTAACATATGAATAATTTGCCAATATAATTTCAAAGTATGGATTTTTTTTTTCAAGGTTATTTTGGTTAGCGGAAATTATAATTATGCTAAAATGTCAAGAAAAGTGATCAATTTGTTACATGAGATCACCCATTTTGTGTTTCCTTCTACATATTCAAAATGGTTTTAGGAATCAAATTTAAAATCTCAAATGATTACTACACACCAATCGAAAATACTAAACTAGGCATGGACTTTGAAATGCACTAAGTTGATGAAAATACAATAGTTTAAAAATAAACACGACTCTCAATTTCTTCACTTGAAAAACTTGCAAAAATACAAAAAGTATTTAACCTATATGAAATCTTACCCAAAATAGAACATAGTAAATGTATGGGGCAAGTCAAACAACAGTTGGAAATCTAAGAATCGGCAATGGTGACCTCAACCTCAACACCAGGTTCAATGGTGATGGAGGTGATTTGCTTCACAACATCAGGTGAGCTGAAAAGATCAATCACACGCTTGTGAACTCGAAGCTCAAATCTGTCCCATGTGTTTGTTCCTACATTATTACAAACATCAAATACAAAAATTAAATGTTGTTCTTTCATTAGAGACAATGAGATGAATTTGTAGTATAACACAAGAAGAATGAAAAGCTGAATTACCTTCACCACAAGGAGACTTCCTAGTTGTGATATTAAGAACCTTGGTAGGCATTCTAACTGGTCCCTTAACTCTCAACTTCTTGTCCTTTGCACCACGAACCAAATCAGCACACACTGTCACAAATCCCCAATCCAAAAAAGTTAGTCAAGACTCTTCTAAACAATCACTAATATAGACATCAAATGATTATTAGATCATGGTACTTTAGTCATTTTGTTAGTAACAACCAATGAAGAACACAAATTCCCCTACACACCATAACTACTTACACAAGAATGAACAGATAAGTTAAAGGATCTGCTGAAATAACACGGACCTTTTTCAAGATTCTTAACATTCTTGGAGGAAAGAGTAATCCTAATCTTGTGAATCTGTTCTTGAGGCTCTTCTAGCCCTGGCTTTGTGGGTTTCATCGCTGCATACGCCATCTTCTAGCTTCTGTTAAGGACAATTTCAGTTAATGTTGTCATCACATACACGAAGAGCTGATAATACATAAACAATTTGTATGATCACACATATACGAGGAGCTGATAGAGACTTACGGAAAATAAACCTGTAGAGATTGCGTGATTATTCCGGTACTAAGTACGGCTACGGCTACGGCGACGGCGACGGCGACTCTACCTTCTTTACCTATTGCATTTGCAGTGGCGATGTTCGGTAGACAGCAGCAGATGATATTAAAACCCTAGGCCGATTTATAATTATAAGTTTATAACCCCGAAATGTTTCGAATAGAGACTTCTGGCCCAACTAAACAGTTTATGTGAAAAGGCCTCATTTAGGTTAACGCGATGAAATTTTACAATTGGACCTCCGATTCCGAACTAATCTAAAATTGGTAGGTTTGTTGTTGTTAAAATTTCTTTGATCACATAAACAACATGAATATTGAAAATATAAAAACGTCATCATATTTTTTTGGTTTTTTTGTGACGTTTTTAAATGACCACTATTTATACAACATACCTATTTCGATTTTAAGGCTGTAAGAGTAGAGTTGTTTGTAACATCCTTGTTCTAGGTATTAATTTTCAAGTTTTAATTATTTGCTTTGTTAGTCTAGCCACGATGTGACATTGGAGTGCCATGGTATGGCACTCGATTAATGAAAAATGTGTGTCCGCGATTGACCACAACATGACAGCAGTTTTGGGCCTAAAATCCTAATCTCGGGGTTGGTGTCCTATTTAATGACACTAGCTCCTAGGGTTGCCTTATTTGGCAACATCCACCATTTGAAAACGAACCCCCATCCAAACCCTAGCCTTCATTTGTGTTTTGAGAACTTGAACTCCATTTTTGTGAAGGTCAAAAGGAAAAAGGAGCTCTTGGTGTTACTTATGGGTATGGTTACAGCTTAGATTCATCATCTTCATCTCATTTTGACTCATTGGAGGTATAAAGTCTCTACCTTGCTCATTATTTCTCTATATCTAGTTTTAGGTCATTTTATAAGCTTTTGGTCCCAAATCTTCTTGTTCATGGAGTTTGAGTGAAATCCAAAACCCTTGAGTGCATTTGTTAGCTTCTGGACCTTGGGTTTGGTTGGAAAGTTGGTTTGCATGGCTTAATGAGCGAGTCCATGCCTTGGTGTTGTCATTTAGGACTTAGAATTTGAGATCTTGTCTTAATAGGATGCCTTAATGGATAAAGTTGGAAACTTAATCCATCAAGACCTTGAAGGGAACCAGATCTAAGCATTAGAGTTGTTGGGATTGAGTATAACAGCTTAATCCATTAAGTTGTTGGTACCCAGTGCCCACGACATGGCAACCAGTTCCCACAACGTGGCGACTGGTGTTTCCACGACCATCTCGTTTGGGCGTTTCCACAGCGTGACCAATGGTAGCCACGACGTGGGAATCAATTGGTAGTCGACTGTTTTATCCTGGAGTGCCCATGACGTGTGTAACGACCCAAAAGCAGTGATCAAATTTTTTGTTTAAAAACCATTAGTTCCATACATCAAATGTCTCAAATTCAATCACCATACACAATGTCAAAACATTATAGTACAAATAGCCAAAAGTCTGGAATCATGAAGGGGTTGTTGTGCAATCACGTCAGGCTCTTCCCTTTCGTACCGGAAGTACCTAAAACCATAAACATAAAATGTAAGCACAATGCTTAGCGAGTTCCCAAAAATATCACATATCAAACATACAACTAGGCTTAGCCTTGGGATATACGCAAACACAAAATACAATCATGGACCTAGCCTTGGGGCCCAACTCATGGGTTTTTTTCAACCCATCACATACTCATATGCCCATACCTAGGGTTTTATTTCAACCCAACCATACAAACATGTAAGGGTCACAAAGACAACTAACATCCTAAATACACAACTTAGTGGGTCGATATTGGTGCCTTCGACCCACGAGTACAGTGAGAAGACTCACCTCTCAGAAAATGCTCAGCTGCTATAGCTCTCACCGACATAATATTGCTTCTACGCACCACCTATTCAATCATACCAGATAAATCCTTACATTTTCTTTCAACTATGGGGGTTTGACCAAAAGTCAAATCAGGTCAAAATTCAAAGGTCAAAGTTGACTCACCACGTCATGGCCATCCTTGGCTACTTCCTGTCTCTCAAACGACAAAACCGACGCGTTTTCCCCAACCGCCATGTCGTGGCGACCTAAACCACATCGTGGGCATTGAGTTTTAAGCAGCTTAATGAATTAAGCTACTTTCTTCGATCCTAAAGGGTTCCACATTCCAGATCTGGTATGAAACAAAGTCTAGAAGGATAAAGTTTCCAACTTTACCCGTTAAGACCACCCAAAATGTCAAAATCTCAAACCTTATATTCAAATGAGCTAAATAAGACATGACTTTCTCCATTAAGCACCTAATTCAAAAAATTTATAACTCATTTACTTCATAACAAATTATAATACCAAATCCAACATAAAAGTTGGTGCTTTATAGACATGCATGTCTAATGCATGTCTTGAAGCCATAATAAGACAAAAATGAGGGTTTTTCCATGGAAATATCATACATGTATCAAAAACCCACAAGAATCCAAATCCAACCCAACAATTATGCCAAAAGTCCCAACGATTCATAAAGTTGCAAACTTTATGAGATCCTAACACTCTAACTCACATGAACATGAAGATATAAGGACAAAACATAAGATCTATCAACCTAGCATGATAAAAATTGATTCTTGGACATTTAAAAAGGTTTAAGAGATTTCCAACACAAAGCATGAAGACTAGCTTGCTGAATCCTAACTCACTTCTTCTTCTTTATTTCATCTAAGGCTTCAAGGAACACCAAAAGGCTCAAAATAAGAGGGGGAAGGATTTAGAGTTTCTTAAATCTCAAAGAGGTTGATGGAGGCTGAGGGTGAGTAAACCCTATCCTCTTAATTCCTTTAAATATGGAGCAAAACCCGGAAAATATGGTTTCTCACTTGCCAGCTGCAACGTCGTGGCCTATACTGCAACGCCGTGGCAGCTTAAATGAAATATGCGGCCTGAACTTGACTCCCTACTTCATGACACCTCCCCACCACGTCTTGGCAAATCTTAAAATGCCCAAATTTGCAAAATATAAAATACATTGGGATTTGGGTGTTACAACTCTCTCCTACTTAAATCAGAATTCTTCCTCGAAGTCCGCATCTGCGAATAACTTGGGCTAATGCTCTCTCATCTCGTCCTCCATCTCCCACGTCCACTCAGAACCCTTCAGGTGTTGCCACTATACTTTCACCAAATTCACCACTTTATTGCATAAAGTATTTGTCTTCCTGTCGAGAATCAGAATCGGTCTCTCCTCATAATTCAGGCGCTTATTTACCTGAACGTCATCCAATGAAATCACCGCAGAATCATCAGCTAAACACTCCCGCAACTGAGAGACATAGAAAGTGTTGTGGATTTGACTGAGCTCATCAGGAAAATCCAACCGGTATGCAACCTTGCCCACCCGTGCGATAATCCTGAAGGGACCAATAAACAAGGGGCCCAACTTGCTATGCTTCTGAAACTGTATGATACCTTTCCAAGGTGACACCTTCAGAAGCACAAAGTACCCCACCTAAAACTCATGGTACGAACGACGACAATCTGTATAACTCTTCTGTCGGCTTTTTACGACTCACAACTTGTCATGCACTTGTTATATCAACTCGGTGGTCTTGAACACTACTCCAATACTCCCCATGACCTGATGCCCGAACTCGCTCCAACAAACCGAGGTCCTACACCTCCTTCCATACAACATCTTGAAAGGTGGGCGATCAATACTGGCATGATAAGTGTTGTTGTAGGAAAACTCAACATGTGGAAGGTAAGTATCCTAACTCCCGCCGAAATCCAACACGCACGCTCAAAGCATATCTTCGAGCGTCTAAATCGTCCGCTCACTCTGTCCATCGGTTTGGGGTGGTATGCCGTATTGAAATGCAGTTAAGTACCTAACTCCTCATGAAAATTCCGCCAAAACCTGGATGTGAAACGAAAATATCGGTCTGAAACCATCGAAACTGGCACCTCGTGCCAAACCACCACCTCACGAATGTAAATGTTGGCCAACTTCTCACCGGATATACACTCGGCAATCAGTATAAAGTGAGCACTCTTGGTTAATCTATCAACAATGGCCCAGATAGAATCAACTCCACGCGTCATCCTTGGCAACTTTATGATAAAATACATGGTGATATCTTTCCATTTCCACATGGGAATGGGTAACGGTCATCTTGTCGTGGGGTCTCTGATGTTCGGCCTTGACTTTTCGGAAAGTCAGAAACCGCTCTACAAACCATGTTATCTCTTTTTTCATACAGGGCCACTAATATCTCAACTTCTAATCTCTATACATCTTCGTTGCCCCCGTGTGGATCAAAAACTTCGACTTATGAGCCTCGTCTAGCACTGTCCGTGTCACCCCACCAGTAGTCGGAACCCAAACTCTACCACACTTAATCAACAAGCCCTGACCATCTATGAAGAATAAAGGAATTTGCCCCCTAATCTGTATTGCCTTCTACTTTTCCTTTTTTCAATCATTCCATCTGAGCCTTCTTGATCATATCCAACAACGGATAAATAATAACCATCCTCATACATATATCCCCGATAGGTACACTCATTGCCTTATGGCTTAGGGGATCAACCCCAACATTAGCATTCCCAGGGTGGTACATGATCTCACAATCATAATCATTTACCACATCTAACCATCTCTAGTGCCTCATATTCAGATTCGGCTAATCCATCAGGTACCTCAAGCTCTTATGGTCAGTATAGATAGTACACATAACCCCATACATATAGTGCCTCCAAATCTTAAGGGCAAAGACCACCGCCTCTAAATCCAAATCATACGTAGGGTAATTCGCCTACGTGGCTTTAGCTGCCTCAAAGCGTAAGCAATCACATGTCATTTCTGCATGAGTACAACTCCCATACCCGAGATAGATACATCACAATAAACCACAAAATCATCCATGCCCTCGGGAAGCATGAGAGTCGGGGCCTCACATAATCTTTGTCTCAATGCCTCAAAAGCTGACTTTTGATCGGGCCCCCACCGAAAAGTAACGTTCTTCTTCGTCAAACGGGTCAATGGCACAACAATCTTAGAGAAATCCTGGATAAATCTTTGATGATATCCCGATCCCGCGACACCTATAAAGATCTGAATCTCATATGGGGTTCTCGGAGCCTCCCACCACATCACAACCTCAATCTTTGCCGGATCGACCAATATACCCTTTTGGTTGACGATATGCCCCAAGAAATGAACCTTGGGCAAGCAAACTCGCATTTGGAGAATTTATCATACAACCTTTCTCTCCACAGGGTCTCCAATACCTCCCGCAAACGATCCTCATGATGCTTCTTCTCTTGGTGTAAACTAGAATATCATCAATAAACACGATCACCGACCGATCCAACATCGGTCTGTATACCTTGTTCATGAGATCCATGAACGTTGTTGGTGAGTTGGTGAGCCCGAATGACATCACCAGAAACTCGTAATAACCATAACGAATCCTAAAGTCCGTCTTCTACACATCCTTGTCCATGACCGTCATCTGATGGTAACCCGATCGCAAATCAATCTAGGCAAACCAAGATGCACCCTGAAGTTGGTCAATTAAGTCTTCGCTCACTAGAAGTGGGTAACGGTTCTTTACGTTAGCCTATTCAACTCTCGGTAATTAATGCACATCCTGTGCGAGCCGTCATTCTTTTTTCACGAACAGGATTGGTGCTCACCATGATGAATTGCTTGGTCTAATAAACCCCTTGTCAAGCAGCTCCTAAAGTTGCGTAGACAACTCCTGCATCTCTGGTGGTGCTAAACGATACGATACCTTGGCTATCAGGGACACACCAGGAACTAAATCAATCTGGAACTCAACTTGTCTATTGGGAGGCAATCTAAATCCTCAGGAAACACATCAGGGAAATCCCAAACAATGGGTACCTCACTCAACATCATCGTGCCCCCAACCTGAGTATCCGTCACATAAGCCAAAAACCCATAACAGACCTACTGGCTACTGTATATATCTCCTGAACCTCACAACTAAATAAAGAGTCGGGCCCTCTAAAGCTCCCTCGCTAGGAATAACCAGTTCTCTCCCACTTGGGGTTCGAAATCTCACTAGATGGTGCTCACTGTCAATCATGGCCCCATTGGGACCCAACCAATTCATCCCTATGATAACCTTGAACCCTTTTAAAGTAATCGGTACCAAGTCAATAGAATATCTCTCGCTGAACAAATTCAGGACACACCCACGATGAACCCTCGAAGAACTCACAAAACGATCATCAAAAATCATTACCTCTAACGGATAATCTAAAATCCCAGGAGCATCACTAAACTTCTTACTAAGCGCAAAAGATTCAAAGGATCAGGTAGCACCTAAATCAGACATAACATGAGCAATCATACCATTGACTAAGAAAGTCCCTATACAAGACCATATATTTGTGAGAGATAGAGTACTTGTGAATTAGAATCCTATGAGGAGGACTTAGGGTGACTAAAGGTTAGGTGTGGAAGGTAGTATTGGGCCCATACTACTGAAATCACCAGATCTGTATGCAATCCAAGTAAGAATCCTTAGGATGCTAAGGAACAAGTAGGGATGAGTGGTCGAGTGTGAGTATGCTCGAGCGAGTCTCTGATGATTTTTGTGTTGTGTTTCAGAGACATCATGGTGGGTACATGCCACAACCTTGAGAGTAGTGGGACTAGCGATGATGAGATTCGTAGGATGATTCATGACGAGGTGGCCGCATCCATTTGAGAGGCGATTCCTGAGATGTTTGGGTCTATTAATACCACCATCATCGAAACATTTGATGATCAATATGTTGTTGTTACTAAGGCAGTTGCTCCTGCAGCCACCGCAGCTGTCACTGTTGCCAGGCCACAGGGAGGTGACTCGTTGCTGTTTCGGGAGTTCAGCAACACGAAGCCACCTGAGTTTGATGGGACACATGATCTGATTTTTGTTATGAGGTCGATCTATGATATTGAGGGATGTTTTTACACATGTTCTTGCCCAAAGCATTTGATGGTTCAGTTCGCATTGAACCAGCTTCGCTTGGGAGCGAAGGACTAGTGGAAGTTTGTGACAACCAGTTTTACTCCTGCAGAGCATACTGTAGTGACTTGGGAGAGGTTTACATTGATGTTCCGAGATGAGTATGTTCCCCTAGTGGATAGGGAACGGTTGGCCCAAAAGTTTCTGTCTCTTAATCAGAAGACAGAGTCAGTGACTGAGATTACACAGATGTTTCACGAGAGGACGTTGTTCTGCCCTGAGCACGTGTCAACTAAGCAGGCACACATGAGCTGGTATTTGAGCATTCTAAGGAAGGATATTCGAGATTTCGTGGCGAACTCTTCTTATCAGACATTTGCTGAGCTTCAGACAAATGCTAGGAGGAGGGAGATCGAGCCGGAGACTTAGGCCAGGGAGGAGGCAGAGTCTCGGGGGAGAGATCGGAGACCGACACAGTCGCAACTGACAACGAAGCAGGCTAAGCTCGTTGATTCGACATCAGGAGGCCAGAAGGGCCGCACTTTTGTCAAGTGCAACAAGAGTCATGAGGGGTCTTGACGGGCAAGGATTTGCTACAAATGTGGAAAAGAGGGGCATATGGCAAAGGATTGCCATAAAGGATTTACAGTCTGCTTTCACTGCAATCAGACCGACCATCGGAAGGCCGAGTGCCCTCAGCTTGTCCAGGGATCAGCCCAGGGTTCCACTATTGCTGCTTTACGTGCTATTGATAGTCGATCGGTGAAGGCCGAGGCTCCGAGGGATCGTGGGAGAGCTTTTCAGCTGACAGCGGAGGAGATCCGCGCAACACCTGATGTCGTGGCTGGTACATATTTCCTTATTTATTTATTTTGAGATTTATTGTGATTATTATGTGCCGTATTTAGGTACATTTCTTGTGAGTTCTGTATCTGCTTTGGTGTTATTTGACTTGGGTGTGAGTCAATCCTTCGTGTCTTTAGCTTTTAGTCGTCACATCAGTATCCTACGTAAGGCATTGAGTCGACGTCTGAGGGTTTCCATAGTTGACGAGCATGCGGTTTTTGCTTATGATTTATTCCGAGGATGTGTGTTGTAGATTTTTGGTGTCGAGTTCTCGATAGATCTGGTGCCGATAGCGATTGGGGATGTCTGTGTCATCATGGGCATGGATTAGTTGAGCCGCTTTGGAGCAGTGATTGACTGTGAGCGTTAGTTGGTGACTATACGAGACCCTAGTGGGGGAGTGCTTACAGTGTACGGAGAGGGTACCAGATCCGGGTTAGCTTTCTGCTCTGCTGTTAGGGTGAGGCAGAGTTTACAGCAGGGTTGTATGGGCTTTTGGCATATGTGATGGATACGTGGGTTGCCACAGAGAGGCCGAGTTCTATCGTCGAGGTTCCGATAGTGTGCGAGTTTCCTGATGTTTTTCCCGAGGAGTTGTCGGGTGTGCCTCCCGAGAGGCATGTGGACTTCCGGATTAATTTAGTTCTGGGCGCTGCGCCTATTGCCCATGTACCTTATCACCTTGCGCCACCAGAGATGCAAGAGTTATCCTCACAACTCCAAGAGCTATCGGGGAAGGGTTTTATCAGGCCGAGTAGCTCACCGTGGGGAGTGCAGGTCCTTTTTTTCAAGAAAAAGGATGGTTCAAATTGGATATGTATTGATTACCGGGAGTTGAACAAGCTGACAGTCAAGAACCATTATCCACTTCCGAGGATCGACGATTTATTCGATCAGTTACAGGGGGAATCTTAGTTTTCCCAGATTGATTTGAGATATGGATATCACCATATGAAGGTATGCGAGGAGGATATTTAGAAGATGGCCTTTAGAACTCGTTATGGGCATTACACGTTTGTGGTGATGCCTTTCGGGCTCACCAACGCACCGACATCGTTCATGGATCTCATGAGCTGGGTGTGCATGCCTATGTTGGATCGGTCGGTGATCGTGTTCATCGATGACATCTTGGTGTATTCGAGGTCCATAGAGCAGCATGAGGAGCATTTTCGAGAGGTTCTTGGGGTATTGAGGTCGGAGAGGTTGTATGCCAAATTCTCCAAGTGTGATTTCTGGTTACGAGAAGTCCAGTTCCTGGGACATCTCGTTAATTAGAATTGGATATTGGCCGATCCAGCCAAGATTGAGGCAGTTATGAGATGGGAGGTGCCGAGATCCCCATCCGAGATCAGGGGTTTTCTGGGATTGGCCGTCTACTATCGGAGATTTATCAAGGATTTCTCCAAGATTGTGGTTACTCTCACTAGATTGACCCGGAAGGGTGTTACTTTTGTTTAGGAGCCTGAGAAACACGCATCATTTGAGACTCTTCGCCAGAGATTGTGCAATGCTCCAATGTTAGCCCTTCCGAAGGGAGTGGAGGACTTCGTAGTCTATTGTGATGCGTCTATTTTAGGGATGGGTGCAATCTTGATGCAGAGGGGTCACGCGATAGCATATGCATCGAGGCAGTTGAAGCCTCATGAGACAAGGTATCCCACCCATGATTTGGAGTTAGGGGCGCTGGTGTTCGCCCTCAAGATTTGGCGCCACTATCTTTATGGTGTCCGATGTACCATATATACGAACCATAAGAGCCTGAAGTACCTGATGGATCAGACCAACCTAAATATGAGACAAAGGAGATGGTTGGATGTAGTGAAGGACTACGATTCTGAGATCTTATATCACCCATGCAAGGCTAATGTGGTAGGCGATGCGTTGAGTCGCAGAGACGAGAGCGCTCTAATCCGGGATGTGTGTATGAAGATGACGATGATGACTCCAGTCTTAGATACAATCTGAGAGGCTCAGTTGGAGGCTGTGAGACCGGAGAACCGCAAGAAAGAGCGTGTGATTAGGCAGGTTTCTGAGTTTGTGACGGACAGTCGTGGGCTTATGACTTTCCATGGGTGGATTTGGGTGATCTATACAAGTGGAGCTCATCGTGTATTATTGGAGGAGGCACATAGATTGAGATTCTCGATCCACCCAGGGGCCACTAAGATGTATCTGGACTTGAAGAGAGACTATTGGTGGCCCTGTATGAAGAGGAACGTGGCATGGGTTGTAGAGAGGTGTTTGACGTGTCGCTAGGTTAGCAGCCCCAACGTCCACATGGTCCTTTGTATCCTTTAGAGATTCCCCAGTGGAAGTGGGAACATATTTCCATGGACTTCATCACCAAGTTATCGAGAACCGCGCATGGGTTTGACGCGATATGGGTGATTATGGACCGGCTGACGAAGAGTGTTCATTTCCTTGCAACAGCCTATCAGTGAGAGCTCTTCTGCAGAGAGACTGGTCTAGATTTACGTGAAAGAGGTGGTAGCTTGACATGGAGTGCTGGCCTCGATAGTGTCAGATCGAGACGTGCACTTTACTTCCAGGTTCTGGTAGAAATTTCATGAGGAGTTGGGTACCCGGTTACATTTCGGTACCACATACCATCCGCAGACAGACGGGCAGAGCGAGTGGACGATTCAAACGCTTGAGGACATTCTACATTCTTGTGTTATGGACTTCGGAGGAAGTTGGGACACTTATCTGCCCTTGGCTGGGTTTTCTTACAACAACAGCCATCATTCAGTATTGGTATGCCTCCATTTGAGCTTCTATATGGGAGGAGGTTACGGACTCCCATTTGTTGGGGAGAGGGAGGGTAGTGAGTGATGGGTGGCACTGAGATGGTGCTGAAGACGACCGAGCAGATTCAACAGGTCAGACAGAGGTTATTGACATCCCAGAGTCGCCAAAAGAGTTACGCGAATCAACGACGATCTGAGCTAGAGTTCCAGGTTGGAGATTTTGTCCTCCTGAAGGTATCCCCACGGAAAAGGGTGATCCGATTAAGGAAACGGGGCAAGCTGGAGCCCCGATACATTGGTCCTTTCAGAGTGATCGCCAGAGTAGGTAGGGTAGCCTACCGGTTAGAGCTACCAACATAGTTAAGCTAGATTCATAACACCTTCCATGTGTCCCAGCTGAGGAAGTGTGTAGCCGATGAGACGACAATGGTACCATTAGAGGACATTCATGTTGATGCAAGCCTGAATTATATTGAGAGACTAATTGAGATTTTGGATCAGAAGGTGAAGTTTCTGAGGAACAAGGAGGTGCCCTTGGTTTAGGTCCAGTGGCAACATCGGAAGGGGTCCGAGTGCACTTGGGAGCCGGAGTCCGTGATGCGCGAGCAGTATCCAGAGTTATTCTCGGAGCCTGACTTTGAGGGCGAAGTTTGATTCTAGTGGGGGAGAATTGTAACATCCCAAGTCCAGGTATACCTTATAAGCCCTTGTTCTTTTGGTAAATTATAAAGTTTAACCCTTATTGAGAAAACGTGGTAAATGAGTACGCGGGGCGTACGCGAGTATACGCTCAGCGTACTCATATGCATGTTTGTGACGCGTAAGCCACCTAGTACACTGGGCGTACCAGAGGGTATTATTACTATGAGCTTATTAAGTTAGGAACGGAGGGTCTCCACTGAGACACATTAATCGGAGGGTCATATTGAGTTAGCTTTGAGTGGCTAATGTGATGTGTGTGGTATTTTGAGGAACTCACTAAACTTCATGCTTACCGTGTTATGTGTTATATGTTTCAGGTACCTCTCAGGATCACAGGAAGGAACCGACTTGATTGTACACACTAGGGATGAGAGTGGGTCCAAACCCGGACCCAGAAAACCCGGGAACCAGTTAACGAGATTTTTTAGGACTTGAAACCGGACCAGTATATAGGAACTGGTTCCAGGTAAGGTACCGGGTAAAGTGGGTCTAGAACCGAAAAACCTGAAAATATCAAAGTGGGTCGAATGGAACCGGGTAAAGTGAGTCTAAAACCGAAAAACCCGGGGAACCGCGTAAAGTGGGTCGAATGCATGTTTTAAAATTTCACAAAATACAAAAATAAAGTTGAGAAAAAAAATTGCAGCTTTGATATCCCAACTTTGGGAGACTATAAATCAATGAATATGAAACCAAAAATGACAAAATTATAGTCTAAAATCATGTACAAACTCTATACTACACTTTGGAACAAAACACATGCTATTCCGACTTCAAACGAATTAAATATGCATGTTTTAAATCAATCACGAAATACAAAGAAAGCTGAAAAACATAAACTTTTCAGCTTTGATATCATGACTTTGAGAAACTATAAGTCAATGAATAAACACCCAAAAATAACAAAATTATAGTCTAAAATCATGTACAAACTATAAACTACAATCTGGAAAAGACCTCATGCCAATCCGACTTCAAACGAATGAGATATGCATGTTTTAAAACTACCACAGAATATAAAAAAAGTTGAAAAACATAAAATTTCCAGCTTTGATATCCGAACTTTGAGAGACTATAAGTCAATGAATATAAATCCAAAAATGACAAAATTATAGTCTAAAATCATGTACAAACTATAAACTATACTATGGAAAAAACCTCATGCCAATACGACTTTAAACGAATGAGATATGCATGTTTTAAAACTATCACAAAATACAAAAAAAGCTGAAAAACATAAAATTTCCAGCTTTGATATCCCGACTTTGAGAGACTATAAGTCAATGAATATAAACCCAAAAATGACAAAATTATAGTCTAAAATCATGTAAAAACTATAAACTATACTATTGAAAAAACCTCATGTCAATTCAACTTCAAACGAATGAGATATGCATGTTTTAAACTTTCCATAGAAACCGGTTCCGGTTCCTAACACGGTTCCGGTTCTTAAACCCGGTTTATCCGGACCCGAAACCCGGATAGAGCCATTCTTTAAACCCGGGACTCGGACCGGTTTTACATATTCCGATTCTAACGGTTCCGGTTCTGGTCCGATTCCGGTTCCGGTCCGGTTTTCCGGTTCTAAATCTTATCCCTAGTACACACACCCGAGTTGGAGATATGTTTTTGGAGGATCCTGGATTTGTGTTATAAACAATTTTAGGACATGTGTTTTGATAACTTGATGTTTGTGGAATTTTGTGATTTTGAAATGAGATAATTGGGTTTTTAAATGAAAATTTTTGTTTGAAAATTTACGGTGTTACATAAGTGGGATGTGATCAACACTTTCGGGCTCACAAAATACTAATCGCACTGTGGAGTTGATGGGTAACTTTTCTAACTCGAGCCAAAGTTTTACTAAATTAGCTATGACTTTGGTCAAACATGGATTAGACCTACCTTATATTCACATCACACTAATCCAACCAACGACACAATTGGCGCCGATTCTCTTCGAACCTTTGTTTCTCTTCTGTCGATCGAACCTCAATCGGTCACCTCTTACTCAACCACGATACCCACCTCCTCGAGGTTGGAGGCGTCAACTTATCCTAATATCGTCTTCAAACCCCTATGGTTCAATTTTGGATCCCCTGTCATCCAAAACGTGTTATTGAGCATTCTTGTTGATTCACCTGGGCACATTGGCTCTTCTTCTGAGATGAGTGTTGTCTTATGTATCATATATGGTGTATTATCTAGTGTTGATTGCAGTAAAGATGATGGTGCCTTGTAAAAAAAATTCAGTTTCCAAAACGGTGGAGAAATATTTCATCTTTTCGTGACTGCTAACAAAAGTGACAAGTATTTCTCTGAATATCTGGTGCATGGAGCATACTTCACATTTCAAAAGGTTGCTGAAGATTCCAATGTCACCTTGTCCAAACATTAGGACCCCCTCCTGGGTGATATTATGGTTCCCCACGAAAGAGTGCATGGGAATTGGTGTATGCTTGCTGGAATCAAAATACAAGAAAAAGGTCTTGAACAGTTTATAGTTACAGCTGGTTATGATGATATTGGTGGAAGTAATGTCATTACCAGTGAGAACAAGAAGGTTGTGGAGGGCTCTCGGATCCTAGAGAAGTTGAAGAAGAAAGAGATTGATGAAGAGAGAGATAAAGAAATACTTGTTATTGCTAAAAAGGGAAAATATGTTGTTAGCAAAGATTTGATGTTAAATTGGTTGCGAGATAAGTTTCCTGGGGAAAATGGAAGTGGAAGTGAAGTTACTTATGGTGAGCTTTATCAGATGGAAGAGTTCCTATTGCGCTCCTTTAAGGTTTTAGATGATTCAAGTGATGGTTTCACCGAAGGACTTAAAGTTGAACTAGCAAATTTAAATAGCAAGGGCTATAATGCATCAGTTGCTTCTGGTGGATGTATCACCTCGGATCATTATGAAAATGGTTGGGAAGTTGTGAAAAGAGGTGTGAATGCACATGTCATTGGTGAAGTCCGACATAAATTCAAGAATGTTTTTGAGGTGGTGAAAACTCCAAGGGAGGGTCCCAATTTTCATTACCAGTACTTTTCCTCAGGTGTGATGAGTAATAAGAATGGGACGACTGATGAAGTTGTCAAGATGATCTTAGAGGAATTGGAGCCACTGGGTGCAGTAGAGCAAGTGGAGGAAGTGATTGTAGGGCATGCCACCAAACAAGGGTTCGAACTTGAAGAGATGGAAAGAGAACAACAACAACAAGAGTCACTTAAGAAGAAGATAGAGGAGATTTTGGTCAATTCTCTTAACTTATTGATGTTACACGTGAAGATTGAGTTGCTTCGGGTTTACCTTTCACTTTGGCAACCACACTTGAATAGGAATACAAGGGCGACCCATTATTTCCTTCACCTTGAAGACAAGGTAAAAGTTTGGGCCGTTGGTATTGATAAGCCCCATGGACTCTTAGTTTATGGTATAAGGAGCCTAAAGTCTAATCTTTTGCAGCCTATTTCCAGAATTAGTGTATGGAGGGTAGTTTGGTCTTTTATTTATTTTTGCAGGTTAGAGTTAGTGGTGATTCAAAGTAGTGGGGATATCACCTCGCTAAGCTGTAATCCCCTTTTGTCCTTTTCTTTAGTAGTAGTAGTATATATGGTAGTTAGAAGGTAGAATGAGGTAGCTAAGAATTTGTATGAACTAGCACTTTGTTCTTTTGGAGAGCCCCTTTCCTCTAGAATGTCTGGGAATTATCTTAATATTATCAAGTATTTTTGATATTATTTCTGGAGTAGACGATAGATTCAACAAGGGTCTATCATAATGAAACATTACATTCTTTCAGAATAATATAAATTGCAAGTTTAGGGATGATTGTTAATGTTGGTTTGTAGAAATTATAGTTATATTCTATTTGAATGTATATCACATTCTATTAGAATTTATTGTTTTATTCTATTTAATGCACTAAAATTTTTAATATTTGAAAGTTGATTATGTTTTCCTTGTGAATTTAGGTTTTGAAGAGGTTGCCATTAATGTGGAAAATGAAGAAAACATGGAGAACGATATTGTATTCTAACAGAATGTATTCTGTCAGAATTTATAAATTGTTTCTTAACAATAATATTCTTTCGGAATAGAGTAGTGTTTTTGTTAGATTTTGATGTTTTTTTTTCTTTTTTTAAGCATTTTTAGTTTTAATCTTTAAGAATAAATTTAATCCTTAAACCATTATTAGTCATAATATTTTTAGAATGATTGTAATAATTGTTTATAATCTTTTTCTTTACGGATGAATGTAAATAGTGATTCTTAAAGAATAAAATCTGTATTCTTTAAAAAATTTATTCTTGATAATATGTTGTATAATTCTGTAAGCATGTTTAATATAAAAAATATCTTAAATGAAACAATATTCTGCAAGAATAAAACCGCAAATATATTTACTAGTTTTTTGTTGATTTTTTTTGTCATTCTGACAGAATAAAATCGGTTATCACTAAAACTAATAGAAAATTTTAATTAGAATTAATTTAAAAAATTCGGATTTTTTAAAAATAAGGGAATTAATGATCCCTTAAAATCTGAAAGTTTCCTTTTAAAAATAGGTTAATTGACCAAAATACCATTTTGCTGAAATTTGTGTGATTATATGATACATGCTACCTTATTATAATATCATAGACCCTTAGATCATGATTGTTGATTCTATTCATCCGGTGGTCCAGATCTGTGCATTCTGGCACACAATAGTTAGTAAAAACAAAATAACCTAAGCACACACACACTATCGTATGCTATGAGAATGATAAAAAAAATATATTCTTTGATAATATAAATACGTTGAATCTTACACAATGTAACATCCCCAAAATCACGGCCAGAAAAGACCGGTTTGTTTATGCTTTGTTTAAAAATCAGAGTAACATTTTAAATATAAGTGTTGCGGAATTTGTCCCAAAACAAAATATGATAAAGATTTATCAAAAGCATTTCCATAGAAATGTATTTCATTAAAAGACTTGGGATGTCATGTTCGTACAGATCAAAAGCATAAACAGTACAATATAAGCGTTACTACATTATTTCATATTTACAGGCCTATATCCGTAATCCCTCGTCCAAACATCATAACTATGCTCAAGCGCCACTACCTGTAATACATAAAACTAAGTGGGTCAGGCTTGGGAGCATGGTGAGCACATAGGGTTTTCAACCCACAATAAATAAGTTTATTAACTCCATTAAATTAAACAAACCCGATTACCCGTTCCCGTTATCCTCACATTACGTCCCTAAGCATCTATCATAAGGGACCTATCCTAAGGATTATCATCGGGACGGACACTACTGCTAAGGGGATTCCTCAGCAATAAATATCCTTAAGGCAACCATGTGGGGGATGGAGTACATCTGGTGAGCACACAGTTCAAATAAACACACAGTTCGAATAAACACCTACAAGTTGCGAGCCTGCTAGAGTACCACTGGACTGTCTAGAATAGTCCGTGGTCGTCATCTATACTCTGCTAGATGACTGGATCATCAATAACATCTATAACGAGGCCTCTCATCGTTTTATTTTGTCACACAACAACTATTACATCTACCCATGTTTTACCCAACATATTTTGTAGATATAGAATACATATACAGTTTAAATCATTGAAAACATGTAGAAAAATCTTTCACCCAGCATAGACAGCAAGTATTCAGACAATATGCACACACAGCACGTAATTTATATTAAAATACTTCATATCTATGTGTAAGATAAAAGGGACTATGCACTCACTTGTTAAAGTGATGATTCCAAAATCGGGCAGCGCTTGCTTCTAACGATTCTATTTTCCTTCGACGAAACCTAGCATTATTATCGCTAAATTTTAGTCTAATATTTACCGTGACCAACTATTAGTCTTAGTATTATTATTATTATATAAGTGTTAAACAATATTTTCCAACCACTATGTACAGACAGGGGCCATACATAAAACACCGGAGGGCAGGACCATTTTGGCATATAGCACTTCTGAAATCCAACAACCCTATGCGGCCCTTTAAACCAGATTCCACGTACCGCGAGTAGTTAAAAAAAATATTATAATGACACTTATATAAGTTATAATAATAGCTCAAATATTTATTATAAGTTCATAATAACAATACTAATTTTAAATATAAGCTATATTAAATAAGGTAAGCATAACTTACTTTCAAGGGGGTTTTAGCTAGGAGTCGGGCTCTGCAGGGGCAGAACTTCGTCGCTGAATCTTTCTAAGAAAGATTCGTGCAGCGCTTCAGCGCTCACCTTACTATACTAAACTACAGAAAGAGAAGTCGAATCACGAGGGACCGAAATGCTCGGGGGATAAGAAGAGAAAGACTCTTGAATCAAGAGAATGGTGCAAGAAATATGAGAGCCCAAGGCTCTTATTTATACTAATTGAATTTTCAAAAACTACCCTCCATAATTACTTAATGACCTTTTAGTTATATAAACAACTAAATACCCCTCTATAATACTATTTTAAATGGATTTAATGATATTTGTACTAAACTAATGTCGAAAGAACTCAACATTAGTCTTATAATGACCGCATCGTCAATACCTTTCTAATGATATATACATATGTATATATATATATATATATATATATATATATATATATATATATATATATGTATACGTATATATGATTTATATTTTATTTTAATACGTAAATATGCTATTATATTTTATAACTCGTTCATACGAACTCCGTTTTTGACGTTCTTTATATCCACGCGTAGGCGGGAACGTACCCTACAACTTTCGTTTAGACTCCATCGGCTAATTTTGAATTTATTTTTAAAGTTATATTTTTAACAGGCCGGGACAGGATTGGTCCGTTAAAATCTCATAACTTCTTCATCCGATGTCCATTTTTGTCTGTCTTTTTATCGTTATGCTACTAATAACGAGATCTTTGATTCTCGTTTAGGTTGTGTCGGCTAAAAATCAATCGATCTAAAATTCGAATTTCGGGCTGTACACCGCTAATCCGAAACTTCGAAAAATCATAACTTCTTCATACGAAGTCAGATTTGGGCGTTCTTTTTATCGATGTTCTTAGTTTAACATATTCTACGACTTTCGTTTAGAGCGCTAAGGCTAAATCTCACTCTATCATAAATTTACTATTTACGCTTCCCGGTGCCGTGCCGGTTCCGACGCGAAACTTCGACGGGTCATAACTTCTTCGTTATAACTCGGATTTCGGCGTTCTTTATATGTACGGAAACCTTGTGACATATTCTAAAACTTGGTTAAGATTATTTACTCTAAATAATCTTTTTGTCGAAAAGTCGCTTTTCGACCCCTATTGCCTCTAAATTGACTAGCCCGGATCTGTGGGCGTTACACACAACTATTGTCATTAACACACATTCTCATTAATTAAATCGTCTATAAGGTTATTATACACTTATTATTATTATTCTCATTTCTGTCAGAATGTTGTCAGAGTGTTTTTACTAGGTCGTATTCAGTCAGAATGAAAATGAGTGAAAAATGATGTGTGGGAACAAAAAAAAAATTAATTAATGAGAATGCATGAAAATGACGATATTCTTGTAAGGTTGAACGTATTCGCATTGCTAAATAACTTATTCTCTTAGTAATTCTCATAGCATACGATAGATGTACAATAATTAGTTTGAATAGAATAAACTAAGCATATATATATATATATATATATACATATATATATATATATATATATATATATATATATATATATATATATATATATATTGTTAAAAATAATAATTGACTTTTACAAACTTAAACATCAATTTATAGATTATTGGGTAAAATGTGTATTTCTGTATTTATATATGTAGGGTGTATTGTGTATATTGTTTGCAGGTTATCGGATAAACACGCGGGTCATTGGATCATGCCCAATGGTTTAGAGACCCGAGATATGTACTGTGTTAAATGTGATCATTTGAGTTAGTTGAGATATTTTTAGATCGATGATTAGTTTTCTCTCTCTGCTTCTGGTTAGGGTTTCTATCCTAGGGTTTGTTCATACGTCATATTCTTGTATAATCTGTGATAGTTTTAGAGATATGGGTGTGAGTGATTTGTAGAGAGTTTTGAGTTGTAATCTGTTGATGTAAACCATCTATTTCATAGTGAATGAAATGATGATGTCGGGAAGATATTGTGTTGATTACGTTTTTTAGATGGTATCAGAGCTTAGGCTCCTTGTTGTTCTTGTGACGTTCGCTGAGTTCAGTTCGTCTCATGATTGTTCAAGTATCTTCTGTTTCCTTTCCGTTGTCTCCTTTTGATTTGATTAACACGGTTGTTGAAGTAATCTTAGGGTTCTTTTGAACTCAGATTTCTTTCCTCATAAACCGTGTCCTCTTGGATGTTCGATTTGATTTAGGGATTTTCCTTCTATAAATCAAATCGAATCCCTGTATTTGTTTCTTTAGATCTTGGTATCGCGAGATCGTTTGTGGTTCTTGCAGGTTTCTGTTGTGGTGATTTAGTCGATTACGGTACAACCTCATCTGTTGAAAACCTAACCGATTAATCTCTTAAGTCTGAAATAGCTCTATAGGGGTCGGATTTCATCACCGATAAACCCTAGTAGGGAACGGACAAAGAGAGTCGATTCCTTCTGTTTCGTCTCAAAAGTTTTGTGAGGATCTTCTTCTTCCTTTATATGTTTTCTTCTTTATTTGTTCTGGGAGATCTTGGTGTCTTGTGTACACCTGTTATTGTTTCTTGATTGTTTTCTGGGTGTCTGTATATATACATACGTTTCTTGGGTTTATATTGTTTTGTATTTCCTTTGTGCTGATTGTCTTGGGGCCCAACATACGTGGTGACTATCTGGATAAAATATCAGTACAAGGGGAAGTTTACTGGTTAGTTTTTTGTTGTTCTTGATTGTTTTTGCTTGCTTCTCATGATAGGTGGCTCTACTGATCCACCTGGTGGAAGTGGGAAGGATGATCAGATCAATTTTGATGATCCCCTCTACATTCACCCTTCTGATAATGTTGTTACCTCTATTATTACAACCAAGTTGACTAGTAATGAAAATTTTAGGTTATGGAGAAGCTCCATTTCTAGGGCTCTTAGAGCAAGAAATAAATTAGGTTTTGTTGATGGTACTTTTAAAAAGAGTAGTGTTGATGAGTCAAAGAAAACTAAATGGGATAGAGCTAATGCTGTTGTTTGTTCTTGGCTATTGTCTTCTATTTTTGATTCCATTTATCAGAGTCAAGCTTATTCTGAAGTTGCACAGGATATTTGGGAAAATCTTTTTGAAACTTACGATAAGTCTAATGGTTCTGTTGTTTTTAACATTCATCAGTAGATTAATTCTTTTAAACAAAATGGTATTCCTCTGTCAGATTACTTCAATAAGCTTGATTCCTTATGGAAAGAGTTTGATGGTCTCATTAGCTTAATTGAATGTACCTGTGATGCTTCTATTAAACTGAAGGATCACTCTAATCTCATGAAACTTATGTAGTTTTTTTTTTTTCTGGGCTTGATGACTCATATAGTCAAGTCAAAAGTCATATTTTGTTAATGGATCCTTTACCTAATGTGAAAACTGCATTTTCTAATGTGAGAAGAATCTCTTCAAATAAATGGTTCTTTGTCTTCTCTTCAGTCATCTCAATATGTGACTAAGTCTCGGTCCTCTGCTTTTAATAGCAGATTTAATAACAAACCCAATGGTAATAAAAATAAGAATCAAAATGTTCAATGTAAAAACTGTGGTATTAAAGGTCATACCATAGAAAAATGTTACAAAATTGTAACAACGTAAATTTCAAAACAAAATTTTCTTTTTAACACAACCATTTTCATATAAAAAGTTTTACAAAATATCCGGTAATAGTTATCAAAACATATCGTATCCCAAGATCACAAAAATCAAATCCTCTCTCCAGTGTGTACGCATCACGCCGGCGCCTTCCCACGGTCCTCGCTAGTACCTGAAACACATAACACAACAACTGTAAGCATAAAAGTTTAGTGAGTTTCCCCAAAATACCCTTACACACATACGCCTTTCCAGGCCATACTCTACACGACCTTCCGGTCCATGTGTCTCAAGGGACTTCCGTCCCAGTCCCAGTAGACCTTCCGGTCCTACTCGTATCGACCTTCCGGTCCATGACTACCTGACCTTCCGGTCCACGTCATAATGCCTTCCGGCCCATATCATACTTAGCATACATATCACATACATAACGCATACAGAACATGCAACGCATATCATACAAAACATGCATCCCGTAACATATGAGACTTTCCGGTCACACATAGGTACATTTCCAGGTACAGTATAGTGAGAAGACTCACCTCTGATATCTCGGTAAGTCTCTGCCTTGGTAGAAATGTTACCTAGCCTCCGCCTAATCACATAAAGCAAATATTCCCATAAATACAACTGCACTCAACCCTAAAAGTCCACAAGGTCAACGATCGACTTTGACCCGACTCGACGAGTGCACTAGGGCGACTCGGCGAGTCTACACGTGTCAACTGACTCTCTCTTGAACCCTCTCTTGGCACGTCGAGTGTTTCCCCAACTCTACGAGTTCCACCTGGCAAGAATCGCGGGGCCACCCCGACTCAACTCGCCGAGTTCCAACTCGAACTCAGACACCTGACTCACCGAGTCATTCCCCCAACTCGACAAGTCCACTCACTAAGTGATTAACGGGCAACCTTCAAACTACTCGCCGAGTCCCAAGAACAACTCGGCGAGTTCATGCCATGCACAAACTAAAGACGACTTCTGAGGTTAGATCTGCTCCATCAAATCTTAGATCTAGCCTCTCCAAGCATGATAATCACGTAAAGTTCGGATCTTGACACACAAACAACCTCTATTTGCTCTTATATAATGTTTTAGCCCCATTTATCACAACCCATGGTCAAAACCCCCAAAGATCTTCATAAAGATTGAAGAGTAAAGCCCTCTGGACCTCAATGGATCCAGATTTAACGACTCAACGCACATAGGGACAGATTGACCTCAAAACTAGTTAATAAAGGGTCCAAGAAACCCTAAATCCACATCATCATCATAACAACAGAAAAGGAGCCGAGATATTACCTCTAAAGTGATGCTCTGAGCTCCAAAATCGCAGGATGTCCACTTCCCTTGCTTCCTCTTGGCTAAAACCTCCTTTTTCCTTGTTAAACAAGCTTCAATGTTAACAATGGCCTTCTCTCTCTTCCCAAAACGCTCAAGTGCTCTAGGGTTTCTCTCAAGGGACTGATAGATGCAAATGACGGCCCTAAGGGCCTTTAAATAGGTCCCCAACCCATGAAATTAGGGTTTCATTAAACAACGTGGACTCACCGAGTCCACCCCTTGGACTCACCGAGTCCAGACGCGAATCCGCGTGGACATCCGCGACCATACTCGGCGAGTTTATACTCCAACTCGCCGAGTCCCCTCTCAAAATCCAAAAATAAATGAATAAGATATAATACCTGGGAACCCGGATGTTACAATTCTCCCCCACTAGAATCAGGCTTCGCCTTCGAAGTCTCACTCTGAAAACAAGTATGGATGTTGCTCCCCGATGTGTGCAAACTCACTTAGTTTTAAACCTACTTTTAATTATTAAATAACACACAAAAGGCAGTGAACCTATCAATTGTGATATAGTTAAATAAGCAGGGTATCGAACACAGGGAACGGAAAATTAAAACTAAAAACTAATTTTATCTAAGTTAATTAATAAGTAGGGGTTTTACCTAGTTTTACAAGACTATAAACTTACTAACTATTACTAATTTAAAAACAAGAAAACAAAGAATTAACTAGATTCAATAATTGGGAAGGAACTTCTGTTCAGTTCAACTCAATTGATCTTATGGTTGATTTCGAGGTAATGGTGCAATGGATTAATTCTTTTGTTGGTTACCGATACAAGTGATTAGATTTGCATTCACTACACTAATCCTTAGCAAATAAACTAACTTAAACAGTGGCCAGTTGTCTAATTTAATTAGATTTACTAGATTAATTATTTGGATTATTTTAGACTTGCAATAGTTAACTAATTTATTCTTTTAATTAACTTCTTGTTTGATGGTCATCTCACAAGCTTGCACATGAATTTACTCAATTTTCTTATTAATTCTAGTTTCATATTCATTAATCCTAGACATATGACAATAGTGATCACAAAGCATATGAGGTTGATAATCAATAGATGTTCATGCTAATCAATTATCTCCCTATTAACAGAGGATTAATTATTATTCACACGTAAGGTTCTTTAGCAAGCTAAAATAACAAAATTCACCAACTTAGAATTAATCCTACCAACAATCAAACCATATTATCAATTTTGTATCCCCAAATAGAAGTCTAAAGGTTTTAGCTCATAATTGAAGTAAATAACAGCAAACAAACAGAGTCTAATTGTTTAATCATAATGATAAAACGAAAGATTAAGTAGAACGATGAAATTTGCCTCAATTCTCCTTTGGGATTGAATTCTAGCTTATGACTTCGTCTTCTAGGGTTTTTTTGACTTCTTAATCGCAGCAAAGCTCTTCTGAATCGTCCCCGAATTTTTTTCATATCGTTCTGTGAAGTTATCTTTATATATACGAATCGACTCGTCGAGTCAGGTGGTGACTTGTCGAGTCCATCTCACATTCCCTGTATTGTGATAACTCTCTGGGATCCCGAGTCTTTATCTTCTCGATTCTTCAATCGGACTCGCCGAGTAGTCGCCCCTACTCGCCGAGTAGGTGCTTTTTTCAATGTTTTTATTCTTTGTTCCATTCTTGAACTTCTAACTGTTTCTCCCGCTTCCTTTCGCTTCCGAGCTTCATTTTTGGACTGAAAACATAATTCAAACACTTTTAAGTACCTTTTGTCCATAAAAGGCAATAATTTAGCTAATAAATGAATAAAAATGTATACTTAATATGAACTAATTATGCACATATCAAAATACCCCACACTTGTCTTTTGCTTGCCCCTAAGAAAAACTGAATTTTAAACATTTTAGAATTACATATGACAATTCCAATCTAACCCAACCATTATGCCAAGACCGCAACGCATGCATTTGTGTCTAAAATTGTCCTAAGTACCCCCATATTCCAAATACTCACAATCCTTATAAACATTCGCCCACTCACCCCGAACTATGCTCATTTTATGCAACCCTCCGAATCCATCCGCAGAAAACCTCTTACCCTCAAGGTATTTTTAATTGAGCAACCCAAGCATACATAATCTAGAATTACAACTTTTCGATACCACTATGGAGATCTCTTGAATTCTTTACTTTCTTGATAATTTGATCTTTGATTTCTTTGAATTCACCACCTTTATTGTTCGATTTTTGGTATCTTCAACTTTTTGAATTTCTTCGGAATTTTGATATTTTGATCTTCACTTTGATTGCTCCAAAATTCTTACAACTTTTCTTGTAATTCTCTCTTTTTTTTACATGTACCTCGCTTTTTTTTCACTCAAATCCCTACATGCTTAAGCAGGGGCGCTCAATCTCAACCTTTATTGGCTAACGATAACAATCTTCCTGGATACATTTTAGGTTTAGGCTACTAAACATATTGCATCCCTCAGGCTGAGCGGGGTCGTGTTTTTGTCCCATGATTTCACTGGAATAAGGAAGCCACAAATGCACTAGAACGTATATAGGCTCAACTAAACATTTAGGTTTTCATGCAAACATCAACACAATTCTAATATGGAATCCTAATTTGCTTTTACCAAAATTTTCTAATTTAAATCCCTAAGTAATATTTTTGGTATGACATTGGACAAGGGGTGACTAACCCCCTAAGTTATTATATATATATATATATATATATATATATATATATATATATATATATAAAAATTAGCCTAAATTAAGATTCTAAATTTTCTAATATGTGACTAACCCCCTACCCCACACTTATTTTATGCAATGCCCTCATTGCATATTATGCATGATAAAAACATAAAAAGAGAATAAAGAGGGAATTGGAACAAACTCCCCTGGGATAGCAGTCGATAGGTTGATCACTTTCATTTTAGCTCCAACTTCAATTGACTTTAGACATGGGAACAGCTCATCCATGTCTTGGGTGTCAAATCTCGTGTGGGTCGCTCCAAATACGCGGAAAAACACTGTAAGATCTTCAAGAATCAATATGGAAAGAATAAATGGTCAAGTGGTACTCTTATCAGCATCAAATCAGCAGCCCTTTTGGTATCAAACTGAACGACACGTCGAGTATATACGAGACTCGTCGAGTAGCATCGCGGAAATCTTCGAATTATCGAGAATTCAAGGCGACTCGTCGAGTCAGCTTAGTGCACTCGACGAGTAGGTCACTGGATGAAAAATAATGATACTCTGCATTCGTTCCAGCCTCTAATAAATCCTCAAAGCTTTCTACTCACTTCTAGACTCCCTCGCTAATGTCTCTAAGGACCGGACTCAACACTTTAACTCTAACGCTTCCCTTTCTTGACTCTCTCTTTCACTTATTAACTTCTGTAACTCTACGATTCTAAACCCTTCGACGCAAGCATTCGTAATTCAATTCTGAAAAATTATCAAAGCATCAAACATCAAGTAAACAGTAAAAGTCTTAACACATTCAAACAAACCAATTAAAAACATAAAAATAAAAATTGAAAATTGTTCAATAAAAACGCAAAGAAATTAATCCTCCTCATCGTCATGATCCGGCGCTGCTCCACTTCCTCCCGCACCACTCCTTCTTGTACTAATCACCTCTTCCCACGATGGAATATACGGAAAGTTACCACCATCGATATGCGGAATGTTGAAGTGGTCGAAAAGCCGGATATGTGATTGATTACTAAAATTGATGCCCCGCGCCATTTAATCTTGTAACCGCCTCATCTCCACATTGTACCAATCCATTGGTACTTCTTCATTATCAACCGGAATCACCGGCGGCTCGTCCTCCACATCCCGCTCCCTTCTCAATTGGACCCTCCTTCCCGGTGCTTCGGGACCAACTACCGGATCATCATGCGGAATAGCATAATGACCACCACCATAGTCTTCAATAATCATGGCCCGCCGGAAAAGAATTGGATTGAATGGAGGTGTAGGAATCATCGTCATAAAGTTCCATGCACCACGGGTCATCAAACCAAACGAGTTGGCTAGCCGGGTGACAAACATACCACCATTAATTCGAGAAGTTTTGCGATCCTTGACTGCACCCTCCGATAGATATGAAGCCAAACACCAAGGAATATTGCAAAAAATGCCGGGTGTGATAATGCTCCATAAATAGAAGACATCAAGGTTAGAAACCTTGTCATAATCCTTCCTTTGGTTAATAGTGGATGAAATGAGACGATGAATAAGGCGGTGTGTAGGCGATCGAATGCTCCCCTCTTGTGCCGATTTCGGGATATAAACTTTGTTGCCAATCGTGTTCCACCAACCCGTGCTCGTCACTCCATCGGGAAACACCATGTGGGATTGCTCCAAAAAGGCCCGAAAGATAGCTGTTGAGACCAAGGGTTGGTCATAAATTCCCAATCGACAGGCAAGGTCGAGCACAGAACATTGATGAAATTCACCCCCAAGGTAGAAACTAAAACTTGTTGGGTGATAACAATCCACTCCCCCCATGAAAGATACCGTGGAGAAGAACTCTAGGCATAGCTCCAAATACATCGGCTCTTGAATTCGAAAGACCCGGCTCCACCCCTCACAAATCATCATTTCTCCTTCGTGGGTAAACTCCTTTAAAAGATAAGGAGATAACTCCTCTTCATAGCGTACATTTTGCAACCAATCCCAATCTATCCTATTGGGCACGTAAATCTCTTTCTTTCTTATGTCGGCCAACTTCTTCTTCCACTTCCGCATCGTTGAAGCGGACTCAATTTGTGGGAAATTCAACCAAGGAAAGTTCCCTTGGTGTCCACTAGAACTTTGCCCCCTGTTGAACATTATTTCTGCAAAAAATAGATACAAAACCCAGAAACATAGATTAAAAGTAGTCATGCACGTGTTCCCCGACTCGACTCGTCGAGTCCATGGACGACTCGGCGAGTCGGTCTAAATTGGACCATGAAATCTCAAAATTACTTCAAGGGTTTTGTCTAGGCACATTTTTATAAGATATTAGGCAAGAATACGCATGCAAAACAACATAATTCATGAAAAATCGAAACCCTAGAAATCTACTATTTTTCAAAATCGGGTTTTTCTATGCAATTTCCATCATGGATAATCTTAGAAGCATGCTTTTAACAGAAAAGAAGAAGAAATTTGTTACCTTTTGTGATGAAACTTGAGAAAATTGAAGAACAATGAAAGAAAAAGATGAATGCTTGAGAGAGAATTGAGAGAGAGGCGCACGACGAGTGGGAAAAAAAATTGATTCTTTTAGGGTTAAAACCCTAGTTACCAGTTGTAAAAGTAATTCTTATTATTATTTTTTTCTATGAATAATACCGACTCGTCGAGTCAGGGTCAGACTCGGCGAGTCTGGTCGCGATGCCATTTTTTCTGAAATCTATATGGACTCGTCGAGTCATGGTCAGACTCGGCGAGTCTCTACCAAACAATTCAAATTTTTTTTTTTAAATTTTGTCGTTTATTTTAAAAAATTCATTTCACCCCACACTTAGTCCATGCACACTCTCAAGCAGACATGTCCGACGAATTGGAAGATTAAAATTCTAAAAACGAAAAAAAATCCAAACAAAACTAAAAAGGTAAAAGAAAGCAAACTCTAAATAACGGGTTGCCTCCCGCCAAGCGCTTCTTTTTAAGGAGTCGTTAGCTAGACTCCTTCCCATCTACGTCTCGTCATCTTCCAGTATCGGGAATGCACGCCTAATCTTTTGTGGTTTGTACTTTGTCTTGTAAGCGTGAGTTTTCTTTTTATAAGCCCTTTTTAATTCATCCCTCTTCTTTTTCACAGCATCATCCTCAGCTGCTTGGGCTTCCCTTTTTCTCTTCTTCTTCTTCACCCCATTCTTTTTCACCTTCTCTTGCACCTCCTTTTCTTTAAACTTAATTTTCGTATTTTGCGAAAGTTTGTGCTCTAGGTTTGGTAATGAATGGTTGATCAGCTTCCACCTTCATTTCCTTTGCCTCCTCCTCATTTTTTGTGCTCACCCTATCTTCAAGCGGGATTGCATCAAGACATGCTACATTGGCGTGTTGAACTTCCGTTTCCATTTCTCCTCCTGCTGTTTGTTCTTCTAAAGAATCATGAAAAATATCCAAATCCAGAATATGCAGAGAACTAGCAACAAACAGATCTAAATCGTCCAAGTTGTTATCAAATTCGACTGGACTCGTCGAGTCCAGTAAAGTGACTCGGTGAGTCTTATCGTATTCCATCATTTCTTGGGTGTTTTCTGAGTCGGCTCCTTCCAGTGGCTTTTCTAACTCCTCCAAGTCCTTGTTAACATCTCCATCCTTTCCGGAATGTAGCAGAAACTTGCTTGGATCTTCTTTTTGCAAAAGTGCAAGTTCTTTTTGTAATATCTCATCATCCAAATGGATAAGTGGGATCTTTTCTTTTCTTTCCTCTTCTTGCTTGGCTTCTGGTATAGCTTTAAATATTACGGACTCGTCACCCACCCTCAACGTTAATGTAGACTCACATACATCAATTAAAGCACAAGCGGTGTTTAGAAATGACCTCCCCAAAATAATTGGAATTTCGGAGTCTTCTTCCATATCAACAACCACGAAGTCCACCGGAAATATAAACTTGTCGACTTTAATAATGAGATCCTCACAAACGCCTTGTGGATGAATTATTGTCTTGTCTGCCAAATGGATCTTCATATTTACCGGTCTTGGCTCCGGTAAATTCAACCTCTTAAAGAAAGAGAAAGGCATCAGATTGATGCTTGCTCCCGAGTCGGTCAATGCTTGGGTGACAACTTCATTACCAAACTGGCATGGAATTATAATATTCCCCGGATCGCCCTTCTTTTCGGGTAGCTCACTTAATAGTATCTCCACGACTTCAGCCAAATCTTTCCTAGCAGCAAAAAGACCATTTAGCAAGTTAAAGTATTTGGGTGTCTGGAGCATCGTTTCCACAAATGGCACATTAACTTGTAGGGCTTTAACATGCTTCATGAAGGTTCTATATGCTTCAACTTTTTCCGCAAGCATGGCTTTGATTGGGTATAGCAGAGGAGGATTATATGGCTTTAAAGGACTGACAGTTTTGTCATTTACGCATGGACTCGTTGAGTCCAATGGAGTAACTCGGTGAGTTGGATCGGGTTTTGCTGGAGCCACTTCTTCTACCTTTTTTGCCTTCCTCTTGGAGATTCTTAGTGCATTTGTGAATATTTCTTCCTTGCTGGAGGTTATTGCACTAACATTCTCCATTCTTGGATTGGGTTCGGTGTTACTTGGAAGTTGACCCGGTCTTCTATCATTCACTTGATGCGCAAGCTGCCCCAGCTGTTTCTCAATGTTGAGAATGGATGCCTGCTGATTCCTTAGCATATTTCTGGTCTCGTGTATTGCAGCATCATGATCACTGTGTCTCTTTTCGGATGCGGCTATGAATCTAGTGAATAATTCTTCTAAATTAGTTTTCTTTTCTACCGGTTCTTCCTTTTGATATAGTCCCCTCTCCTTCTGCTTGTATTTTTCCTCCTTAGCCTTCTTATACTCTTCGTATGAGAGCCATTCCTTCTTAGGTTTTCGCCAATTTTCGTCGTATCGATCGCCACTTGAATAGAAGACTTGAGCTTTCTTATTTCCATTCTCATCCAAATCACAATCCTTTGTGAGATGGGGCCCTCTACAATTTTCACATCCCACCCTAATAGCATGGATTGTTTGATCCATTTTTGTCATTCTTCTATCAAGACTATCAAGCTTAGCTATCACCGCCGCCATGCTATCATTTGCCGAGTTCACTACTCCCCGACTTACTTCGTTTCTTGGATTGTGGTATTCTCTAGAGTGCTTAGAGAATTCTTCGTTTAACTCCCTAATTACCGGGGGTGCCTTCTTCGTGAGCGGGCCTTGGGAATCGAGCAATTGCCTTGTCGTTACATTGACTCCATCATAGAAAATGGAGACCTCTTGTTGGCTATTAAGGTCATGGTGGACAATTTCTAAGCAAGCTCTTGTACCTTTCCCAAGCTTCATAAAGAGATTCTCCGGGTTGTTGCTCGAAGTTGGCAATGGCTTTCTTTAGCTTGACTATTTTGGAAGGCGGGCAAAAATGGTCTATGAATTCTTCTTTCATTTTGGTCCATGTGGTGACCGATCCGGGAGGAAGTGACTTTAGCCAATCTTTTGCAGCCCCTTTAAACGTGACTGGAAGCATGCGAAGAAGTTGGGTCTCGCGTGGAACATTCAGTACATTGAAGTAGTCGGCCACATCATTTACTTCGTCCAAGTGCTTGTAGGCGTCTTCGTGATCCTTCCCGTAAAAAGGAATTTCCTTGAGTTGAGCGAGAATATGGCCTTTTAGTTCGAAAGTAGCGGTCGCAGGGATTGCGGGCTGCACAAGTCCCGACCCGGTGTCATCGCATATCCTCTTCTTCCATTCCCCCATGGGGATTTCATCGATATTAGCCATAGTGATAGCTAAATCGTCTTCCAATCCGGAGTCGTGCTCGTATGTGGGTTCTTCTTCTTCCTCGGTCTCGTACTCGATATCTTCTTGAATTGGGTCTTCAATTGTCAACGAGGCACTGGATGCTCCTGTTTTGCTACTCCACTTCTTGCTGAAAACGGACTTTAAGTTTTTGAGTGGTGAGTTCTTTGAAGAAGTGGATTCTCCAACGGTTTTTTCCTTTGCTCCTTCTTAGTGCGGATTCCGGGTCTTCAAAAGGAGGGACCAAAGGTGTATCAGATCCTCAGGTCATAAACAACTGTAAACAAAACAAAAAAAACGCGTAAAAAGAACAAAAAACGAAATAAAAAATTAAAGCTGAAATAGCGATGTACTCAGTGAGTCTGCCCGAATGCACTCGGCGAGTTCAAGGCAAAAACAAAAAATTTAATGCTAATTCTAAAAACGGTTTTCTAGTTATTCTAAAAACGGAATTTTATTGAAACTAATTCTACTTACTGAATTACTTTTTAAATAACTTTGTGCAAGATAAATCCCACACAAAGGATTGCTTAAACTAGAATTTAATGCTAATTTTAGAACCGTTCCCCGGCAACGGCGCCAAAAACTTGATGTGTGCAAACTCACTTAGTTTTAAACCTACTTTTAATTATTAAATAACACACAAAAGGCAGTGAACCTATCAATTGTGATATAGTTAAATAAGCAGGGTATCGAACGCAGGGAACGGCAAATTAAAACTAAAAACTAATTTTATCTAAGTTAATTAATAAGTAGGGGTTTTATCTAGTTTTACAAGACTAGAAACTTACTAACTATTACTAATTTAAAAACAAGAAAACAAAGAATTAACTAGATTCAATAATTGGGAAGGAACTTCTGTTTAGTTCAACTCAATTGATCTTATGGTTGATTTCAAGGTAATGGTGCAATAAATTAATTCTTTTGTTGGTTACCGATTCAAGTGATTAGATTCGCATTCACTACACTAATCCTTAGCAAATAAACTAACTTAAACAGTGGCTAGTTGTCTAATTTAATTAGATTTACTAGATTAATTATTCGGATTGTTTTAGACTTGCAATAGTTAACTAATTTATTGTTTTAATTAACTTCTTGTTTGATGGTCATCTCACAAGCTTGCACATGAATTTACTCAATTTTCTTATTAATTCTAGTTTCATATTCATTAATCCTAGACATATGACAATAGTGATCACAAAACATATGAGGTTGATAATCAATAGATATTCATGCTAATCAATTATCTCCCTATTAACAGATGATTAATTATTATTCACACGCAAGGTTCTTTAGCAAGCTAAAATAACAAAATTCACCAACTTAGAATTAATCCTACCAACAATCAAACCATATTATCAATTTTGTATCCCCAAACAGAAGTCTAAAGGTTTTAGCTCATAATTGAAGTAAATAACAGCAAACAAACAGATTCTAATTGTTTAATCATAATGATAAAACGAAAGATTAAGTAGAATGATGAAATATGCCTCAATTCTCCTTCGGGATTGAATTCTAGCTTATGACTTCGTCTTCTAGGGTTTTTCTAACTTCTTAATCGCAGCAAAGCTCTTCTGAATCGTCCCCGAAATTTTTTCATATCGTTCTGTGAAGTTATCTTTATATATACGAATCGACTCGTCGAGTCAGGTGGTGACTTGTCGAGTCCATCTCACATTCCCCGTATTGTGATAACTCTCTGGGATCCCGAGTCTTTATCTTCTCGATTCTTCGATCGGACTCGCCGAGTAGTCGCCCCTACTCGGCGAGTAGGTGCTTTTTTCAATGTTTTTCTTCTTTGTTCCATTCTCGAACTTCTAACTGTTTCTCCCGCTTCCTTTCGCTTCCGAGCTTCATTTTTGGACTGAAAACATAATTCAAACACTTTTAAGTACCTTTTTTTTTCCATAAAATGCAATAATTTAGCTAATAAATGAATAAAAATGTATACTTAATATGAACTAATTATGCACATATCACTCCCGCATCTCACGCTCCGGCTCCCTAGTCAACTCTGACCCTTTCCGATGCTGCCACTGGACCTGCACCAGAGGTACTTCCTTGTTTCTCAAAACCTTGATCTTCCGATCTCTGATCTCCACTGGTCTCTCAGCATAATTCAGGCTCGCATCCACCTGAATATCCTCTAATGGCACTACTGCCGACTCGTCGGCTATACACTTCCGCAGCTGCGACACGTGGAAAGTGTCATGAATCTGACCCAACTTTGCTGGCAACTCCAAACAATAGGCTACCCTGCCTACCCTCGCGATCACCCTGAAAGGACCGATATATCGGGGCCCCAACTTGCCCCTCTTCCTGGATCGAATCACTCCTTTCCAAGGAGAGACCTTCAGGAGCACGAAGTCGCCGACTGAAACTCGAGCTCGGACCGGCGTTTGTCCGCATAACTCTTCTGCTGACTCTGAGCGGTCAACAACTTCTGCCTGACCTGCTGGATCTGCTCTGTCTTCTGAAGCACAATCTCGGTGCTGCCCGTCACACGCTGCCCTACTTCTCCCCAGCAAATGGGGGTTCGACACCTCCTCCCATACAACAGCTCAAAAGGCGGCATGCCAATGCTCGAATGATGGCTGTTGTTGTAAGAAAACTCCGCCAAGGGAAAATACGTGTCCCAACTCCCTCCGAAATCCAATACACATGCCCGAAGCATATCCTCGAGCGTCTGAATCGTCCGCTCACTCTACCCGTCCGTCTGTGGGTGGTATGCGGTACTGAAATGCAGCCTCGTACCCAACTCCTCGTGAAACTTCTTCCAAAATTTGGAAGTAAATCGCACATCTTGGGCTGAAACAATTGAAATCGGAACTCCATGTCGTGATACCACCTCCCTCACATACAATTCTGTCAGCCTCTCAGCAGAAGAGCTCTCACTGATAGCAAGAAAGTGAAAGCTCTTTGTCAACTTGTCCACAATCACCCAAATTGCATCGACACCCCTCGCGGTCCTTGGCAATTTGGTGATGAAATCCATGGTAATCTGTTCCCATTTCCACTCGGGAATCTCTAATGGTTGCAGTTTACCATGTGGACGTTGGTGCTCGGCCTTAAGCCTGCGGCAAGTCAAGCATCTCTCTACAAACCATGCAACCTCCCTCTTCATACCGGGCCAACAATAATCCTTCTTCAGGTCCAAATACATCTTAGTGGCCCCGGGATGGATTGAGAATTTCGATCGATGAGCCTCTTCCAATAAGATGGTACGCGTTCCGCCCACGGATGATACCTATATCCGACCCTGAAAGGTCATAAGCCCCCAGCTATCGGCAACAAATTCCGATATCAGCCCGACAACTCGCTCTCTCCTCTGGTTTTCTGACCTCACAGCCTCAGCCTGGGCCCCACGGATAGCATCCAACACTGGGGTCATCATTGTCAATCTCAAGCAAATATCTCGAATTGGGGCACCCTCCGCCCTACGACTCAATGCATCAGCTACTACATTAGCCTTGCCCGGGTGGTACAGGATCTCACAATGATAATCCTTGACCACGTCCAACCACCTTCTCTGATGCATATTCAGGTTGGGTTGATCCATCAAATACTTCAAGCTCTTGTGGTCCGTGTATATCGTACACTGAACCCCGTACAGATAATGTCGCCAGATCTTGAGAGCGAACACTACCGCTCCCAGCTCCAAGTGATGAGTGGGATATCTCGACTCATGAGGCTTAAGTTGCCTAGATGCATACGCTATCACATGCCCCCTTTGCATAAGCACCGCTCCCAATCCGGATATCGATGCATCACAATATACCACAAAATCCTCCATCCCTTCTGGAAGAGCTAATACTAGGGCCTCGCATAACTTTTGGCGAAGTATCTCAAATGAAGTCTGCTGCTCCGGACCCCATGAAAATGCAACACCCTTCCGGGTCATCTTGGTGAGTGGCACGACGATCTTGGAGAAATCCTTAATAAATCTCCGATAATAGCCGACCAATCCCAAAAAGCTCCTGATCTCGGTGGGTGACATTGGCACCTCCCACCTCATGACTGCCTCAATCTTGGCCGGATCCACCAATATCCCATTCTGGTTGACGAGGTGTCCCAAAGAACTGAACCTCCCGCAACCAGAACTCACACTTGGAGAATTTGGCATACAGCCTCTCCGATCTCAGGACTCCAAGGATCTCTCTCAAATGCTCCTCATGCTGCTCTTTGGATTTCGAATACACCAATATCTCGTCGATGAACATGATCACCGAGCGATCCAACATCGGTCTGCACACCCTGTTCATGAGATCCATGAACACCGCCGGTGCGTTGGTGAGTCCAAAAGGAATCACCACGAACTCGTAATGCCCATAACGAGTCCAGAATGTTGTCTTCGGGACGTCCTCCTCCCGCACAATCACCTGATGATACCCAGACCTCAAATCAATCTTGGAGAACCAAGATGCCCCCTGCAGCTGATCGAACAAATCATCGATCATCAGCAATGGGTAACGGTTCTTTACCGTCAACTTGTTCAACTCCCGGTAATCAATACACATTCGGTGTGAACCATCCTTCTTATTGCCAAAAAGAATCGGCGCTCCCCAGGGTGAGCTACTCGGCCTGATAAACCCCTTTCCCAGCAGCTCCTGGAGTTGCAAGGATAACTCCTGCGTCTCCGGAGGCGCAAGGCGATAAGGCGCCTTAGCGATAAGCGCAGCTCCCGGAACCAACTCAATACTGAACTCTACCTGCCTCTCCGGAGGCACACGTGGTAATTCCTCTGGAAACACATCCGGGAACTCACACACTATCGAAACCTCCTCAACCGACTTCGAACCCTCTGAAACAACCCTCGCATCCATCACATATGCCACAAATCCTCTACAGCCCTGCTGTAGACTCTGGGTTGAACAAAATGCTGACCCTGTACGTGTACCCTCACCGTACACCGTAAGAACTCCCTCACTGGGGTCTCGTATCGTCACCAACTGACGCTCACAATCTATAACGGCTCCAAATTGGCTTAACCAATCCATGCCCACTATAACACACACATCCCCCATCGTAATCGGGACCAGATCTATCGGGAACTCCACACCGATGATCTCAAGGGTACACCCTCGAATCACC
The DNA here is from genome assembly GCF_051521515.1 of Lactuca serriola. Classification (NCBI taxonomy): domain Eukaryota; kingdom Viridiplantae; phylum Streptophyta; class Magnoliopsida; order Asterales; family Asteraceae; genus Lactuca; species Lactuca serriola. The sequence goes on along the minus strand of NC_136412.1, from coordinate 323,091,513 downwards.
TCTGATGCATACACTGCTCGCTCATCAGCTATGGAAACTTGCAGAGGTCGACTCAACGCCTACCGATGGATACTAATGTGCTGACTAAATGCCAAGGAAACAAATGACCGACTCGCACCCGAGTCAAATAACACCAAAGCAGGTACAGAACTCACAAGAAAAGTACCTACGCATATCATCATATAAGCACAACATCATAAGCAAAAGATAAAATACATAATACATACCAGCCACAACATCGGGCGCCGCGCGAACTTCCTCCGCAGTCAACTGAAAAGCTCACCCACGAGCCTTCGGAGCCTTGGCCTTCACCGGTCGAACCTCGGCAACCCTAGCAGCAACGCAGATCCCTGGTGTAAGCTGAGGGCACTCGGCCTTCTGATGGCCGGTCTGGTTGCTATGGAAGCAAACCATAAATCCATTGGGGCAATCCCTGGCGATATGCCCCTCCTTGCCACATTTGTAGCAAGCACCCGATCGACAGGCCCCCTCATGACCCTTGCCGCACTTTCCGCAAGTGCGGCCCTTCTGGCCTCCAGTCCTCGAATCGGCGGACTTGGTCCGCTTGGCTGCCGGCTGAGACTGAGCCGGCCGCCGATCCATCCTCTGAGACTCGGCCTCCTCCCTTGCCTAAGTCTCCAACTCAATCTCCCGCTTCCAGGCATTTGCCTAAAGATCAACAAATGTCCGGTACGTTGAGTTCGACACGAACTCTCGAATGTCCCTCCTTAGAATACCCAAATACCGGCTCATCCGAGCCTGCTCAGAAGACACCTGCTCAGGGCAGAACATCGCCCTCTCATGAAACTTCCGAGTGATCACAACAACCGAATCATTACCCTGCTTGAGGGTCAAGAACTCCTGAACCAGTCGTTCCCTCTCCACCGAGGGAACATACTCGTCTCTTAACATGGTGGTGAACCGCTCCCAGGTCACCGCTGAAATCTCCGTAAGAGTGAAGTTCGTTGTCACGAACTTCCACCAATCCTTCGCTCCCAAGCGAAGCTGGTTCAAAGCGAACCGTACCCTCAGATGCTCCGGCCATGAACACGTATAAAAGCATCCCTCAATGTCAGCAATACATCTCATCGTAGCGATCGGATCCTGCGTCCCATCAAACTCGGGTGGCTTCGTGTTGCTGAACTCCCAGAACAACAACGAGTCACCTCCCTGAGGCCTGGCAGCAGCCACAACTGTTGTAGCTGCAGCGGCTGCGGCCTCAGTCACCGCGGCGTACCGCTCGTCAAAAGTCTCCAACAATGTGGTCTTGATAGACCCAAACATCTCCGGAATCTCGGCCCTGATCGCCGCAGCCACTTCATTGTGGATCATCTGATGAAGCTCCTCGTCACTCACACCGCTCGCCTCAGGTCTGTGGCGTGTCTCAACCATGATGCCCCTCTGAAATACAACATAAATTTATCAGGGACTCGATCGAGCATAATCATACTCGATGGCGCTACCCTACTCGTCCTCCGTTGTCCAAAAGATTCTTACTTGGAATGGCCATTGATCCGGTGTCTTCAGTAGTACGGGCCCAATACTACTGACCACACCACATCAGTATTCACTCCAAGTCCTCCTCCTTGGATCTCGGATTACGAGTACTCTATTCTCATGAGCTCCTATCTGCTACCTACTCATTCTCAAAGCATCTCAGCAGCAGAAAACTCCTAGGCTAAGGCATCACAAATCAGGCCACTCTAGTCCTAATATGTATACCTAGCCTACTCTAGCATGCATAATGTAACATAACATATCTCATAACACATAACGTAAGGGTACTTTTGGGGAGTCACCGTTCGGGCGCTGGCTGATCGTACACACGGCTCTGCTCTGTTTTTCTCAAGACTCTTTACTCTTTCTAAAAAAAATTATTTTATTATCAAAATTTTCCTCAAATCCTCAGTTTGAGTTCAGATGCGCCCGAAGATGCATCCGAATCCCTCAAACCAAGGCTCTGATACCAACTTGTAACAACGTAAATTTCAAAACAAAATTTTCTTTTTGACACAACCATTTTCATATAAAAAGTTTTACAAAATATCCGGTAATGGTTATCAAAACATATCGTATCCCAAGATCACAAAAATCAAATCCTCTCTCTAGTGTGTACGCATCATGCCGGTGCCTTCCCACGGTCCTTGCTAATACCTGAAACACATAACACAACAACCGTAAGCATAAAAGCTTAGTGAGTTTCCCCAAAATACCCTTACACACATACGCCTTTCCAGGCCATACTCTACACGACCTTCCGGTCCATGTGTCTCAGGGGACTTCCGTCCCAGTCCCAGTAGACCTTCCGGTCCTACTCGTATTGACCTTCCGGTCCATGACTACCTGACCTTCCGGTCCACGTCATAACGCCTTCCGACCCCTATCATACATAACATACATATCACATACATAACACATACAGAACATGCAACGCATATGATACAAAACATGCATCTCTTAACATACGAGACCTTCCGTCACACATAGGTACCTTTCCAGGTACAGTATAGTGAGAAGACTCACCTCTGATATCTCGGTAAGTCTCTACCTTGGTAGAAATGTGACCTAGCCTCCGCCTAATCAAATAAAGCAAATATTCCCATAAATACAACTGCACTCAACCCTAAAAGTCCACAAGGTCAACGGTCGACTTTGACCCAACTCGACGAGTGCACTAGGGCGACTCGGCGAGTCTACACGTGTCAACTGAGTCTCTCTTGAACCCTCTCTTGGCACGTCGAGTGTTTCCCAAACTCGACGAGTTCCAACTGGCAAGAATCGCGGGGCCACCCCGACTCAACTCGCCGAGTCCCAAGAACAAATCGGCGAGTTCCAACTCGAACTCAGACACCTGACTCACCCTAACTCACCGAGTCATTCCCCCAACTCGACAAGTCCACTCACTAAGTGATTAACGGGCAACCTTCAAACTACTCGCCGAGTCCCAAGAACAACTCGGTGAGTTCATGCCATGCACAAACTAAAGACGACTTCTGAGGTTAGATATGCTCCATCAAATCTTAGATCTAGCCTCTCCAAGCATGATAATCACGTAAAGTTCGGATCTTGACACACAAACAACCTCTATTTGCTATTATATGATGTTTTAGCCCCATTTATCACAACCCATGGTCAAAACCCCCAAAGATCTTCATAAAGCTTGAAGAGTAAAGCCCTCTGGACCTCAATGGATCCAGATCTAACGCCTCAACGCACATAGGGACGGATTGGCCTCAAAACTAGTCAATAAAGGGTCCAAGAAACCCTAAATCCACATCATCATCATAACAACAGAAAAGGAGCCGAGATATTACCTCTAAAGTGATGCTCTGAGCTCCAAAATCGCAAGATGTCCACTTCCCTTGCTTCATCTTGGCTAAAACCTCCTTTTTCCTTGTTAAACAAGCTTCAATGTTAACAATGGCCTTCTCTCTTTTCCCAAAACGCTCAAGTGCTCTAGGGTTTCTCTCAAGGGACTGATAGATGCAAATGACGGCCCTAAGGGCCTTTAAATAGGTCCCAAACCCATGAAATTAGGGTTTTATTAAACAACGTGGACTCGTCGAGTCCATACGCAAATCCGCGTGGACATCCGCGACCATACTCGACGAGTTTATACTCCAACTCGCCGAGTCCCCTCTCAAAATCCAAAAATAAATGAATAAGAAATAATACTTGGGAACCCGGATGTTACAAATATAATTGGATATCCTAAGGATTTTAAGTCTAAAAATTATTCTAATAATTTAAATACCTTTGTTAGAAACTTTTCTGCAAATTCAACTACCACTTCCTCTGGGAGTACTTCTATTGGGGATTCTGAGTTTCATCAAGTTACTAAGGATCAATATATAATTTTTTTACAACTTATTGGTGATAAGCAAGTTAATGAAGAAGCTGCAGTCAATGAAGAAGTTGCAGTTAGTGCAAATATGGCAGGTACTTGTTTGTTTAAAGCCTTTAATGCTTCTGTAAATTGTCAAAAATGGATAGTTGACTCAGGAGCAAATCAACATAGTCATTACTTCATGACACTATAGATGTGTCTAAGTTAGATTTACTTGTTAGTCATCCTAATGACACATCAACTAAAATTGAAAAAATTGGTAATATGAATTTGTCTAATTCCTTAACTTTGTTTGATGTATTTGTCGTTCCTGATTTCAATGTTAATTAGCTATCTGTTCATAAGGTTTGCAAATATAGTAATTGTGAAGTGGTTTTTAATGAACATAACTGCAAAATTCAGGATTTATAGTCAAATATGATGGTGGGGAGTGGTAGAGAGTCTGGAGGTCTCTATTATATAAATAGTGTACCTTCAAGTAATCTATCTAATTCTTCTAGTTCTTCTTCTCTTTGTTGTGTGTCTAAACTAACTTGGCACAATCGACTTGGTCATCGTTCTAATCAAACTTTGAATTCCTTAAAGAATAAACTTAAAATTGGAAATGAAACTCTACCACCATGTGAAATTTGTCATAAAGCTAAAAAAACCAGAGAACCCTTTCCTGTTAGTCAACATACTACTTCTAAACTTGGTGAGTTAGTTCATTTAGATGTATGGGGTCCTTATAGAGTGAAAACTACAAAAGGAATTAGATATTTTTTTGACTATTGTGGATGATTATACAAGGGCAACTTGGGTTTATCTATTAAAGTTCAAAGATGAAGTTTATGATTGTGCTCTTGTTTTCTTTAATATCCTACTCAATCAATTTTGTGTTAAAATTAAAGTAGTTAGATCTGATAATGGTACTGAATTTGTGAATAATAAAATGAGACATTTGATTGAGTCAAAAGGAATTTTACATCAAACATATTGTGTTCATACTCCACAACAGAATGGAGTTGTGGAGAGAAAACACAAACATATTTTAAATGTTGCTAGGTATTTAATGTTTCAGTCTGGTATGCCAATCAAGTAGTGGTGAGATGCAATTTTAACTTCAGTATTTCTGATTAATAGAACTCCTACTTCAGTCTTAAATGGTGCTTCACCCCATGAACTTGTTTATAATAGTGCACCTGTTTTTGATAAACTTAGGGTGTTTGTGTGTTGCCACTAAGTTGCATAATTATGATAAGTTTTCTGAAAGAGATGATAAATGTATTTTTCTTGGTTATTCTTCTGATAAAAAGGGTTATAAGGTTCTTAGTCTTGATTCCAATCTTATTTTTGTTTCCAGGGATGTAAAATTTTATAAGTCGGTGTTTCCTTTCAAACTTAAAACTTCATCTTTGACTGATAAATCAGCTGCCATTGTGAATTCAAATGACCTGTTTTCCTATGATGAGTCACTAAACACTAGTATGGTTCTAGATAAGACTAGGTTAGAAAAACTGAGAAGCGACCATCAGTTGGATGGTGCTAATGCAGACCATGACCTGGATGAGACTTGTCCCTCTAATGTCAGCAACCAGACTGGTGAGGTATATGTGCCTCCTTATGGTGAGATGCTTCCAAATTCGTCTACTGTGACTAAGGAAAATGATTCAATCAATACTAATCCTTCTGATAGCTTGTCAACTAGGGTTACTAGATTTGGATGTAGTGTTCACATGCCAGTTAGATTTAGTGACTATATTGTAGAGGGTAAACATAAATATGGGATTGAAAGAACATTAAACTACTCAACTCTTAATAAGGATGCTTTTTGTTTTGTTTCTAGTCTTAATAAATCCGTTGAACCAAAAACTTATAGTGATGCGACTTTGGATCCAAATTGGATCAAAGCCATGAGTGAGGAAATGGAAGCCCTCTATAGGAACAATACCTGGGAAATCACTAATCTTCCTAAAGGAAGAAAAGCCATAGGATGTCGTTGGCTTTATAAAATCAAATATAAATCAAATGGTGATATAGAAAGATATAAAGCCATGCTTGTGGCTAAGGGTTATAACCAAAGGGAAGGTGTAGATTATGAGGAGACCTTTTCTCTAGTTGCTAAAATAGTAACAGTTCATATTGTTGTTTCTTTAGCACTTTATAATTCTTGGCCCCTTTATTAATTGGACATTAATAATGCTTTTTTATATGGGGATTTATCTGAGTGTGTATATATGAGTCAACCTGAAGGATATCATGCTAAGGATGATATCAAGGTTTGTAGGTTGTTAAAATCTCTTTATGGCCTTAAACATGCCCCAAGAAAATAGAATGAGAAGTTGTGTTCTTCTCTTTCTAGTTTTGGTTTTAAACAGAGCATGCATGATTATTCCTTGTTTGTTAGAGATTTTCAAAATACTTTTGTTGTGCTTCTTGTCTATGTGGAGTATTATCTTAACTGGAAATGATGAAACTGAATTAAACAATGTTAAAGCATTTCTTAAGTCTTAGTTTTTAATCAAAGACTTAGTTGATTTAAAATATTTTTGGGCATTGAAGTGTTAAAAACTGAAAAAGGCATATGTCTTAATCAAAGGAAGTATTGTATGGAAAAAGAGAATGTGATTTGGACATAATTTGGTCATTAAAAGAGAATGTGATTTGGAAAAATCTGATTACTTAGTTAATATAACTGAATTTCAGAAACTTATTGGTAAACTGATTTATCTAACTGTCACACGCCTTGATATTTCTTATGTTGTTCAGTTGTTGAGTCAATACGTGCATAAACCAAATAAGTCGCATGTTAATATTGCTTTCAAGTTGTTGAGGTATTTGAAAAATAATCCAGGTATGGGGGTTCATTTGACTAAATCTAGTTCTTTTAGTTTGGTTGGGTTTGTTGATGCAGACTGGGCTAAATGTTTGATTAGTAGAAGGTATGTGACTGGTTATCTTGTTTACTTGGGAGGTTCACTTGTCTCTTGGAAAAGCAAAAAACATAGTACTGTTTCTCGCCCCTCCACTGAATCTGAATACAGAGCATTGGGGAGTATAACATGTGAAATAATATGGATTTTAAAATTGCTTCATGATTTAGGAATAAAACCTAATTTGCATGTGGATATATTTTGTGATAATGAATCTGCTATCAAATTAGCTTTAAATATAGTATTTCATGAAAAGACCAAACATTTTGAAGTTGATCTTCATTTTGTGAGGGAAAAAATTGAAAATGGTGTTTTAAAAGTAAATAAAATTTTGTCTTCAAATCAAAATGCAGATATACTTACCAAATATCTTGGAAGTGTTCAACATGAATATATTGTGAATTGTTTTAATATGATTGATATTTTTAAAGAAAATTAAGTAAGTATACGATTTCTCAAATTAATGTTTAGTTTGAGGGGGCGTGTTAAAAAGAATAATTGATTTTTACAAACTTAAACATTAATTTATAGATTATTGGGTAAAATGTGTATTTTTTTTTATATATGTAGGGGTGTATTGTGTATATTGTTTGCATGTTATCGGATAAACCCGCGGGTCATCGAATCATACCCGATGGTTTAGAGACCCGAGATATATATTGTGTTAAATGTGATAATTTGAGTTAGTTGAGATATTTTTAGATGAATGATTAGTTTTCTCTCTCTGCTTATGATTAAGGCTTCTATCCTAGGGTTTGTTCATACGTCATATTCTTGTATAATCTGTGATAGTTTTAGAGATATGAGTGTGAGTGATTTGTAGAGAGTTTTGAGTTGTAATCTGTTGATGTAAACCATCTGTTTCATAATGAATGAAATGATGATGTTGGGAAGATATTGTGGTGATTACGTTATATATATATATATATATATATATATATATATATATATATATATATATATATATATATATATAGAGAGAGAGAGAGAGAGAGAGAGTTAAGTTATTGTATTCTAACTATTTATTGTGTGCATGTACGATTGATTGGTGGATCAATCATTTTAGTTATTTTAAGAAAATAATTAATGCATATTACATGTTGAAGATATAATGAGTATTAATTAAATCTTCAGAATTTAATATGAATTAATTACTTTCTTTAAATAACTAAAATAATTAGTCTAGAAACATTTCAACTTAACTCTTTCTTTATATATATATATATATATATATATATATATATATATATATATATAGAGAGAGAGAGAGAGAGAGAGAGAGAGAGAGTTAGGTTCATATATAAACCTTAATTATTGTATGAACGTATAACCAATTCTGAGCCAACCATTTAATAATGGTAATTTCATAATTTTGTTAATTAAATTAATTGATATCTAAAATTAAATCCTTATAATTATGGTAACTAATTAAACTTCGAATATCATAATTTTGGAAAATAATGATCAAGCCTGCATCAAAAGAAACTATTGTTGGCGATGTATCTTTTTTTTGTCAATGACGTTAAAAGAAAATTTTGAATATTTTATACTTTCCAAATTCTTTAAGAATGTTTTTTTTTAACTCACAATGCGTTATTCGTCCAGAATATATTAATCTTCCAGAATACGTATGTATAGTTACGTATTTACATCTTTTTCTCAAGAAAATATTGGCTAAGTGGTTCAAATACATTTATCTATTAATCGATTCTTAACGAATTAACTTTTATTTTAGAGAATGAATTCTGATTCTTCAAGAATGTTTTAGGAGAATGTCATTCTTAACCATTCTTGTCAATAAACATGTAACCGGTGATTTAATCATTCTTAAAATCAATATTTAATATTCTTTAAGAATGTATCCAATAACTGGTGATTTAAAATTTTGAGGAAGCGATACGTTTAAATTGATTATTTTTCTTATAAATTGAGTAATTTACAAAATGTTTATTTAAATATTTATTTGTTACATTTTTTTATTAATTGACTTGACTTATTTACATAGAATGTAGTTAATTCCATTTCTCTCTCTTAATAAATTATCATACTTGCCATTATAATTAACTAAGTGTAGCTATATAGTGAATGTCAGTCCATGTTAATAAAATGTACCGTCAGATCACCACTTTTCATTTTTTTTAATCTAATGACCAAAATTTAGTCATACACTCACACAATATTTATGATCCACATTTGATCCTAACTATATATATATATATATATATATATATATATATATATATATATATATATATATATATATATATATGTAAAGGTTCAAATGAAAACTAAAAAATGTTAAAAACCGTAAGAACCTCTAATTTTAGATGTTTATAAAGGGTTTAAGGTTTAGGGTGTTTATAAAGGGTTTAGGGTTACCCTAAACCCTTTATAAACATCTAAAGTTAGAGGTTCTTACGGTTCTGAAAGATGTTTTATTTTTGATGAATACGAGGTTATTCCCTAAACCCTTTATAAGTATCTAAAGTTAGAGGTTCTTATTGTTCTTAAAGATGTTTTATTTTTGATGAATACGAGGTTATTCATACCGAACAAGACTTTGTGATATCAGATATGTATATTACTTGGAGTCATTATTACGCTATTTATTTTTATGAAGTTTATGACGTTATAATTAATTGTGTATTTTATGCAAATATTTCAACAAAAAGAAGTTTTTATGAGTTTTAGATAAGTGTTTATGATTGTAAAGATGTTATAAAATACGTTTTGTATGAATTCGAGGTTACTCACATTCGTATAGAAATATTTACATTGTTTTTATAGTATCTCAGTATTGTATATCCCTATGAAGTATTTGGCCGCTTTAAGTAATAGCCAAATAATTAATGCATTACGCAATACAAGTGAAAAACATAGTCACGTTAAAATATTGAGCCTACCATTTTGGTTATTTTTGTCACTAGCCAAATAGTAAGTTCTTTGTAACTATTTGTTCAATTTACACATTAAAAATCTCAAATATTATCCTTTGAAGATTAAATTTGTTTGGTACGATCTATAATTTCTTGGTTAAGGTTCGTTCAACTACGGAATCAAATACACCAAATCCTAGCATTTTGATGCAATCCATTTCTTCTGTTGTAAAATCTCAAGATTTTTAATTCAGTTATTTGAAGCGAATGCTAAATGGTGTATAATTGACATATATGTGTGCTTGATTATTTAAAACCATAAGGAAATCGAATTGCTCAAAAAATAAACTCAAACTCATCACCAGAATATAATAACATTAATATTCAGAAAGCATAAGCTGATCACAATGTAATATCTGAAAATTGAAATAAAGAATAAATCCAATACATAACTGGCAAATAATTATAATGTAATAGCAATGGATCTGTATCGAAATAATACTGCACTCACGTCGTCATCCAAAATAACATCAATTCCTGAACAGAGCCACGAAGGAGAGAAGCAGAGAAGTTCCGATCATGACACTAGACGCCGGTAGAGAGAACGCCGCTCCAGCGAGCGGAGAAGGTGCCGGAGCCAACTCCTGAGCCGACACAGTAGCGGCGGAGATCGCCACAGCAACAATAGCGAGAACAGAAGCCTTCTTCACCATGCTAACTTGGGCCATTTCTCTTGAATTTATGGAGATTTTAACAATCAACAGAAAGAAGCAGACAGAAAGCAATGTGAATAAGTGAGTCTCCTCAAACTTGTGTGAGAAAAGTGAAGGTAAAAATGGTGGTATTTATAGAGGGGGAAATATCAAATATGGAAGAGAAAGGAAACAATAAAGTGACAGCGCGAATCACGCTGCAAATTGGTCACCCAACTTTTATTTAAAATAAAAAGGAAAAAAGAAAAAAGTTTGAAATGCAGATCTTTTGAGATCTACGGTCCAAAATAGTGATGAGTTGTATTGTGATTTGACTGGCTAACGGTCGGTTGTTAAAGTCAAATAATTTGGTGACACGTTGTTTCTGTTGATCGCTTTTGTCTTGGCGTGTTATCATTGTCGACGATACTGTGGTTAAAACTTGAAACTTAAAAGCTAATATTTACATTGAATATTACGTTAAATATTAAATAAGGTTAATGGTATTCTCCAATCTCTTTCAAAATTAGTACATTACAACCAAAAATAGTTACTTTTATTCGTTAATATAATATAAAGTTAATGGCATTCTCCAATCTCTTTCAAAATTAGTACATTACAACCAAAAATAATTATTTTATTCGTAAATATAATATAAAGTTAATGGCATTCTCTAATCTCTTTCAAAATTAGTACGTTACAACAAAAAATAGTTACTTTTATTCCTAAATATTAAATAAAGTTAATAGCATTCTCCGCTTTCAAATTTATTACGCTACCACAAAAAATAGTTATTTTTATTCGTTATTCTAATCTACTTATTCTAATAAATGAATACATTTAAATCTCACTAATATCATCTCTCAATCTTATATTCACCCACAAATTGTTTTCCCGCTCAAGCTATAATACTGTAGAAATCGTTCTTGATCTTATATCCCGAATTATCAACACAAATATTGGAATTCATTGGCAAAAAATCAGGAATAAGATCTTATCCAAATTTACTTTAAATTGTCAAATACAACGGTTTGGGCTTATATTATTCCTCTGATCTTCACTTCCCGTCGATCACCAATTCTTGAAGGTAAATCGATTTATCCCGAAAACATTGAAGCTCTTGTCATCGATTCAAGGTTCAATATCAAACTCTATCCATTTCTCTTGTACGGTATACGTCTATTCCTTATTTATGAATTCAAATAAATTATTTGAACAAGACATATGTTGTAAAGTATGAAATTATGGATGTTTGTTGATCTTGTGTGTGTGTCTCTATGTGAGTCCCATTGATTATTTCATAGTGACATATTTTTTATAATAGTTAATTAAAAAAAACAAAATTTAAATGTGATGTTCTAATAGAAGGACATATCATTTGAAAGGGATTGACCATGCCTAACCATTTCTTAGTTTTGCATAATTACAAACCATTACTTATTTTTTTTTAGTTTCCATTGGTTTTTAAAATATATCTTAACCTTAACTATATTATAAAGCATTTTGAACAAATCTTAAAAATTAAGAGGTACAAAATTATATGGTTTGATGTACATACCTTTAAGGCTTTAATGCAAATACTACAAACATTTTGTTTAAAAAATTACCTTAAATAATGTCCGTTAATTATAAAAATTAAGTATTAATCTTTCAAATTTCAAATGCAAACCTTTTGTTACGGCCTTTTCCATATCACCCAATCTCGGCGCCTATCTTGCACAAACACACGCCTAAATCCCTAAATTTCCGAGAAACGCTATCGATTAAACCAATAAACCCCCCAAATTGAAATTTCAGTTCTTTGCCGTATGCTTCTCTGTTTCACTGTCACTCCCATGGCTTCGCCTTCATGGCCACTCACTGCTAGCCGCCCAGACGTCCACAACCATAACTATTACTCTCATTTCCTTCACCCAAAATAGGTAATCATGTAATATAGTTGTGCTACCTCTTGTTCATCTTCCTCTTAATCCTCTTATCATGGTATAAATTTCACATGTTTAGTTTTTTATTGACCCATTTTCTATTTCTTTACAAGAATTTGAAAATCGATTGATGTGATTTTTGTTTTATGGCACACGATGAGTAGTTCTGATTGGGGAGAAACTCTATGAGTATAGAGCCCCATGCTTCTATTTTTTTCATTGTTCATGGTTGGTTGATTTATATTGTTTCAACTTGAAATTTGACACTTGGAAAATGTTTGTCTAATATACAAAGAACATAATTTTTTCCCAAAGAATAATCCCCTTGTACAGATGTACTTAACTTAGCCAAAAGTGAAATTAGAACATAAAAGTCAAGCGTTTGAAGATGTAATTAATTATTTATCTACTTCAGCCTTTGTCACGAATGGTTTATTGATTAAGTTTTGTATTTTTCCCATATAGCGTACTTATTATTTACCAAATATCTAAGCAGGTGTTGTTTTTTTTTTATCTTGAATAAGTTATGAAAGGAGTTGTTGAATCCATGATGAGATATGTACATATGAGTGCTAAAACATCTCGGTAAAATAAAAAGCTACAGTACGTAGTTATGTACTTGGAAACTTGGAGTACAAACTTGATATGTGTGGGCTAGGTGCTACTTCCAACAAAGAAATGCACGCATCACCAGTTTCATATTTCATATACTAGAAAGTATATAGGAAAGTGATTTAAACTTCTGAATTGTATATTGGAGCCAAAGGGGTAACATGGGAAAGTGATATTGTGGAATTTTTGCATGCATTAATGAATTAAGTTTTGTATGCTTTAAGTCAAAAGTAATTAGATCAAGTTGTGGGTCTTGTCAATACCTTCGCGTGCATATAAAGATCATTGAAAACGGGTTCATAACGAATAAGTTATGATTGTTTGAAGTTGTAATGGAATATGTGAAATACGTCACCACGATACGGTCAAAAGGTCACCACGGTGCGATGATTTGTGAAGCCCAAGCCTACAAAATTAGGTTTTGCCCCATATTTAAAGACTTTACCTCTATGTTTTAGGTCATTTTACAGCCTCCATCACATCAAGAGCTCATTAGGAGCAAACCGTAGTCCCTTTTCACAAGTTTGAGTCTCTCATCTATTTTTGGTGTTTTTGCTTGCAATATGTCACATCCCCGGCCGAGGCGGCGGAACGTCGGGATGTGCGACTAAGTTCATAGATCACAGACAAATTGAATATATGGTACAAGTACAACAATGAACAAAGTAGCATTCATGTTCCATCTTGATATTTGAATACAATATTTTTACAAACAATAATAATACATGAATTGCCTTAACAAATTGACATATAACACAACAACAAGTAAACTAGGTCACATGTAATCCAATCTGTCTTGAATGTCAGTAATTTACTGAGAATACATGTAGTTTTGAGAGTCAACACAAAGTTGGTGAGTGTCACAGGTTTTCTGCTAACGCAGTAATACTTTTAATAAGTCTAAAAAGTATTATCTTTGTATGTATAACGATAGTTAAAAACCGTGTTTGCAATGAGTCTCTAATAGCCCAAAAATGTATTTCTGTATAAGTAAATCCATATTGTAACTGTCTTTGTAATAAATCATTGAAAGCCAAAATGTATCTTTTGTATAAGTAACCCATACTTTTATAAACCATGTTCGTAGTGAACCTTTGAATATCCTTGAAAATCGAACCGTTATGTTACATAAGTAATTCCATACTTAAAAATAGCTTTGAAAGAAACCAACCCCGTGGTCATAAGTGAGAGAAAGAGAGAGATATCCCTAGTTAATGTTTTTATTTTATATAAAACTATTTGATTGTATGTTAGCCCCGTAAACCAAATCTATCGCTAATATGATAGTAAGTGATTCCAGAAATCCAATATTTTCTTAAAACGAGTCGTAGTCTCAAAAACCCTAAGACCAAAAATGTATAAGTATTACTATACTCGGAAGTAGTATTATGTAGTTTTATTCTTATATAAAACCGTATGAATGTATGTTAGCCCCGTAAGCCAAATGTATTGTTAATACCCCATGTGAATTATTATAACCGTGCTAATGACATAGATGGTCTGTCACGACGTTCTTCAGGCGTCAGAATGTTATGACATTTTTCACCCAAGACCTGCCGGTCTAACTGTAGCTAACAACTAGGGTGCGGGATTGTCAGTCCCGTATAGATCTATACACAAGTATCATGCCCTCTTACGGGATACTCTGGTTATAATAGAGGACTTTTGTAGGTACCCATGGTAGGTACGGTGAAGACTATGTCACACAAAATTGTATTAACGGGTTTACGTATAGTGTAATGAAAACTTTTTTGTAAGTGGAAATATTAACTTTCCATAGTGATTACATAGTGTAACAGTATAATGCACTCGTTTTTATAACAATGAATGTTTCAAATTAACGAACATATGTACATGTATAAACATGGTGTACTTACACATAAACATGTTTAATAATAGCTTGAATCCTTGAAATATTATAGAGTATCATAACGTACTTGTTATAATATGAAATGACACATGAAAATTATATAATCTTGTATCATGTAGTATAGGTTGTGTAACTAGCTATTTCACGATAAAATAACACGAATACGTATACGAAAAATTTATACTAGTTTATTCATAACAATATGGTAAATTGTTAAATAATAATATTTGTATAAGTTAGGTTTATTGTATTTTTGCATAAAAAGGCTATTAGTTTGTATAGAAAAAATATATTGACACATGTATTCCCCCCTGAAATAATTAAAATATTAAAAAGGGGCCGTAAGCACTCACATTCATAGCGTGAGTTCGATTTGTTCGGATTCGGATTCTTTTGAGATGCTTGTTGTGAGAAACCGCAAATGCCACGTTTCTTGATCTTTGAAATATTCTCGGGAATGTTTCGTAACGAATCAAACTATTGGAGACTGTTTGGTAATTTTAATTAAATGGTTAGACTGTTTTGGTAAAAAAGAATACCAAATGTGGGGTTGTTTTAAACAAATGGGTTAAATGTTTGGGGTTAGGACCTATTTTGAACAAAGAGTTTAACAATGGGGGTATTTTAGTCTTTTTATAATTAAAATGACTTAAAGGAGTTAGGGCTTTTTATGTATCTCGTTTTCTTTAGTTTGATTGGGAAATTAAAGGATGAACAGGCAGCCTCATCTTCTTCTTCTTCTATCTCTTTTTTTTTTCTTATTTTGACAAAAATTGGCGATGGGTTTTAGGTAAAACAAATAAACTAGAAAAACAATTCCTAAGTTCACATGCAACCTACTTTGGATCTATGTTTTAACTATTGAACATATAACTTTGAATTGCAAAACAAGAACCCTAGAGGAGAGAGACTATTTTTCGAAAATAAGAAACTAGGGTTTAGGAATTACATACCTTTCAGTTGTTATAGCAAACAATTGATTATCCTCTTGAACTTGATCTTGATTTCCTTGGAAGCTTAGCACCACAAATGTAATGTCTCTAATGGAATCACACCCAAGAACTAGCAAGAAGGAAACTAGAAGGAGAGAAAGGGAGGGAGTATGCAATTCTCGGCCTAGGGTTTCTTCAAACGAAGGAGTGGCCAAAATGTGAGCAGGAGGCTCCTAATATAGCTGAGGGATCTAGGGTTTAGGAAAAACCCTAATGCTCCTTGCTTAGGGCCTAAGCAAACCCAAGGGCCTTATCCAAGCCCCCATTGACGAAATCATTAGGGTTTCCCCTATATATTTCGTCCACCCTCTTCCAAGGGGGTTCTGGAGCCTTCCACTCAACTATTAGATAATTGCAAACTAGTCCCTGCACCTTATAATTAATACTTTTAACCCCAAAATTAATTCTGATTAATTTCTGGCTAACTATTAATTAAACATAATGATTTCTAATTAATATACTTATCTTTTAACATATTAATAAATTCATTTATATTAATTTATTAATCTTATAATAAATTAATATCTCTCCTTTCATAATTTCCTTGTCCGGTTGCTAGGTTTGAGGGCAACCCAAAAGGACTGTGCTGCTATCAATTCAAGTACGTACCAATTATAGTTATGGACTTAGACACCTAATCCAACAGTCTCCCACTTGGATACGTCTGTAACTATAATTCCTAGTATGACTTCTAAATTTGACCAGCAAATTGTAGCTTCCAAAAGCTGCTGCCGAACTCTGACCCAGTCAGTTACGTGTCCTAAGATAAGTGATCTCATGACCCTTCGTTCTACTAGATATCCCTAGACATAAGACATGGAATACAATCAATCTCTTTGTCCATAATCTATGTTTCCCGATTTCTGATTTGTGATGATATAGGACTTCTAATCGAACACATCAATTCAGTCCTGGCTGGGCCCAGCACAAAAGTCAACACCAAATCATCGAGGGGCCCACAGATATCGCTTTTCCCGTTATGGCAAAAGGAGCGAATAAGCATTGACTCATATGCTTGTATCTTTTACTTATCAAACCATACATGACAATACGTTTTATAACACCAAGTTACTGATGCGTTTTCATATCACCAATGTATAGCCGACTTGAAAATTACAACTCATATATCTCTGTTTCAAGATCATAGATATTATCGTCTCAGTATTACTCGTGATGAATTCCATGAAGTAATACTCTGAGCGTGGGTTTATCCAATACTCAAATCTCACTCTCTGAGTACTCATGAACATTGCAGCAATTCTATTGCTATGTCCATCCTTAGACAATCTACAATCCAATTCATGACAGTCTTAATTCACTACTTACTTCCAAAAGTACGAGCGACTGTGGAGTTTGAACAATCATATTATTCGGGAAGTAAAACATGCAAAATATGAAACACAATAATAAACAATTGACAAAAGGTAGTAAACTAACTCATAAATAATACTTTATTATTTAATCACCAAAAGTCAATTACATTTACTTTGTAACAAGTTTTTGAACTAGACTAATCTAACCACTAAAACTAATATCATCTTTCAGCCCTATGCTTCGAGCATGCTGAATATGCTTAGCCCTACTCAGACCCTTTGTGAGGGGGTCTGCTGGGTTATCTTCAGATGACACCCTCTTTACAACAAGATGGCCTTCTTCTACTCTATGTCTGATGAAATGGTACCTTCTGTCGATATGCCTGGTCTTACCATGGTCTTTGGGTTCCTTAGTTAAGGCAACCGCTCCCTCATTATCGCAGAACAGTTCCATAGGCTCCTGGATGGTTGGAACAACTTTGAGATCCCCGATGAAGTTCCTCAACCAAGCTGCTTCTTTAGACGCTTCACTCGCTGCTATGTACTCTGATTCACAAGTAGAATCAATCACCGTATCTTGCTTGGAACTTTTCCAAGTAACCGCTCCTCCATTTAGTAGAAATACCCAGCCAGATTGAGAAAGGAAGTTATCTCTATCTATTTAAAAGCTGGCATCACTGTAACCATGTACTCTCAAGGTATCATTGCCACCAAGTACAAGGACCCAATCCTCCGTTCTTCGCAAATACTTGAGTATATTCTTTACTACTATCCAATGAGCTCTACCTGGGTTTCCCTGATAGCGACTGACCATGCTCAAAGCAAAGGCCACATCAGGGCGAGTACATGTCATAGCGTACATGATTGATCCAACAGCGAAAGCATAAGGTACATGACTCATGTTAGCTATTTCCTCATTTGTACTAGGGCATTGAGTCTTACTCAATTTTGTGTTGCTTTGGATAGGTAGCTCTCCCTTCTTGGAATTTTCCATACTAAACCTCTTTAGTACCTTATACAAGTATGTGCTCTGACTAAGTAGAATTAGTCTCTTCTTTCTATCTCTCAATATCCTAATCCCAAGAATATAGTCGGCTTCTCCTAGGTCTTTCATGGCAAAACACTTTCCAAGCCAAGACTTAACTTCGTTCAAGGTTGGAATGTCGTTCCCAATGAGTAATATGTCATCGACATATAACACTAGGAAAGTTACTATACTCCCACTAGCCTTGATATACACACAAAACTCATCTTCACTTCTAGAGAACCCAAACTCTTTGACTTTCTCATGGAAGCAAAGGTTCCAGCTGTGAGATGCTTGTTTCAACCCATAAATGGATTTCTCAAGCTTACACACTGTATTGGGAAACTTGGCATCTACAAAACCCTCTGGCTGATTCATGTAAACATCCTCAGCCAACTTCTCGTTAAGGAAAGCAGTCTTGACATTCATCTGCCAGATTTCATAGTCATGAAAGGCAGCTATGGCGAGCAATATCCTGATAGATTTAATCTTGGCTACTGGCGAGAAAGTTTCATCATAGTCAACCCCTGGGTTTGTGTGAAACCTTTCGCAACCAGTCTAGCCTTGAATGTGTGTACATTCCCATCCATGTCTGTCTTCTTCTTGAAGATCCATTTGCAACCAACTGTCTTACGACCTGGTGCATTATCAACCAAATTCCGAACTTGGTTGTCATACATGGATTTTATCTCGCTATTCGTTGCCTCTTTCCACTTGGAAGCCTCTAGGCCTGCCATTGCTTCCTTATAAGAGACTGGTTCATCTAAATTCACCAATGTCCTATCACTGATGAATGTGTCACCATCTGAAGTAATATGAAAACCATACAACTCAGCTGGCACACTCACCCTAGTGGATCTTTGAAGAGCTAATGATTTATCAACTCGTTCAACAGGAATTGTTTCCTCTGGTTGAGTGCTAGTGTCATCTAAGGTTCCTTCATTAGTTGACTCTTGAATCTCTTCAAGGTCAATGGTACTCCCACTGTCCTCTTTGAATATGAGCTCTCTTTCTAGAAAGACTCCTCTTCGAACTACAAACACCACGTTCTCACTAGGTCTGTAGAACAAATATCCAAAAGACTGCTTTGGGTAACCAATGAAAACACATTTCTCACTTCTTGTTTCTAGCTTGTCGTGAGTCTCTCGTCTTACGAAAGCTTCACAACCCCAGACTTTAATATGTGCTAATGAGGGAATTTTCCCTGTCCACATTTTGTGAGGTGTTTTAGCAACCTTCTTTGTTGGGACAAGATTTAGGATGTGGGCGGCTGTTTCTAAGGCATAGCCCCAGAAATGAATTGGAAGTGGAGCACGACTCATCATAGAACGAACCATGTCTAACAAGGTTCGATTACGCCTCTCAACCACACCATTTAACTGTGGTGTCCTAGGAGGAGTCAATTGTGAGACTATCCCACATTCCTTTAGATAGTCGTTGAACTCAATGCTAAGATACTCTCCGTCTCTATCGGATCTAAGTATCTTTATTTTCCTGCCTAATTGATTTTCGACCTCATGTTTAAACTCTTTGAACTTTTCAAAGGTTTCTGACTTATGTTTGATTAAGTATACATAACCATATCTACTATAATCATCAGTGAAAGTCACATAAAATCGATTAGCATCCCTTGTGGTTGATATGAAGGGTCCACAAACATTTGTATGTATGAGGTCCAATAAACCTTCACCTCTTTCACAAGGCCCTATGAATGGTGATTTTGTCATCTTTCCCAAAAGACAAAATTCACACAAATCATCTGATTTTAGGTCAAATGATTCCAACACTCCATCCTTTTGGAGTTGGACTATGCGTTTCTTGTTAATGTGTCCAAGATGATAATGCCACAAGCATGCCTTGTCTACACTATTAGACAAGTCAATATTAAACACACTATTCCATAAGTTATCTACACAAGTCACTATTTCATACACACCATCACAAGGTAAAGCTTCAAACACGAAAACACCATTCTTATAAACAGAAATTGAACCATTCAAATCATTAAAATAATATTTAAAACCTTGTCTGAACAATGCATGAAATGAAATAATGTTTCTCGTCGTCTCAGACAAATAGCAACAATTCAATAAATCTAATCTAACATCATTACTAAGCAAAAGTTGATAAACTCTGATCTTGGTCACTGGTGAAGACTTCTTGTTTCCCATGATCAAGTTTATCCTTCCTTGCTCTATCTCCTCACTTTCCTTTAGCCCCTGCAAATCAGAACAGATGTGAAAACCACATCCTGTATCAAGGACCCATGAACGAGAAGATAATGAGTTATTAGAAGAAATAGTGTAAATACCTGCTGAAGACGGCTTCACTTTGCCATCTTTGATATCATGCAGATATTTTGGGTAGGTTCTCTTCCAATGCCCCTTTTGATTGCAATAAAAGCAAACAACTTCCT
Organism: Lactuca serriola; assembly: GCF_051521515.1. Taxonomy (NCBI): domain Eukaryota; kingdom Viridiplantae; phylum Streptophyta; class Magnoliopsida; order Asterales; family Asteraceae; genus Lactuca; species Lactuca serriola. The sequence continues at coordinate 323,071,034 of NC_136412.1, read as the reverse complement.
TTGGATCAGAGACATGGGGAATGGAAGCATTGGGCTTAGCTTTTGGGCCTGCGCTAGATGACCCGACTTGGACTTTTGCCTTCCAGTTTTGCTTTGGAGGGACCTTTTCCTCTTTTTCCCCTTTCCCTGTCCAATAGCTAGAACATGAGCACTTGCAGGAGTGGAGGCTATACTTTTACCCTTCATCCCTGCTTCAACAGTCTGCAACAAGTTGTGCAATTGGGCCAATGTCTGCTCAGTGTTGTTCAAATGGTAAGTTAAGATAATCTGACCATAACAATCAGGCAATGAGTTCAAGACCATGTCAATGGCCAATTCCTCATCAAAGTGAATGTTGAGCTTGACCAAATGCTCTATGTAGCGTTGCATTCTTTGCACATGAGATACAACCGACTCCCCATCTTTCATCTTGCAATCCATGAGTGACTTGACTACTTCAAACTTTTATTGACGAGCTCGCTTATGGTACTTTTCCATAAGGTCCTTGTTCATCTCAAAAGGCCAGTAGTCCTCATAGTAACTTTGCAGTTCTGGGGACATGGTTGCGACCATGATGCATGCCACTTTGGTAGCATCATCATAGTGCTTCTTGTAGGCAGCATACTCTTCGGGAGTGGCTTTGGACTCATCAAGCTCTTTGAGCTCCTTTTCAAGGACATACTCTTTGTCCTCGAATCTAAGCGCCGTCTTGATGTTACGCATCCAATCGTTATAGTTAGAGCCATCCATAACGACTTTGGAGCATATGTTGAGTAAAGAGAAGTTGTGGCTGGAGGATGATGAACCAGAAGTGTTTCCAGGAGTAGACATCTGAAAAGAAAGATAGTTTTAGTTAGATTTCAAGACACCTCAATATAATAACCCAAAGATATCATATCAAGGTTAGGATCCAACTATGACGATTTACAACTAAGAAATGGGATGCCGAGATCCAAGTTCAAATCTCATAAAGGTAGGTGAATGACGATTCACCAATTCCACCATTAGACCAAAGAAACGAAGTGAAATTCCTAATTCTTTTGAGATACATTAAAACTATTTAATGGCATGTTTTAATCTCGGATTATGCTCTACTATTTGTGACTGGGATACCGAGGATCACAAACTAGATGTGAATAACCATGCAAATGTGCTTGGTAACCTTATTGTCTTTATCATTAACTATTGATATGCTGGTAAACCACACACGCTCCATTAAAATGATAATTATAAGATACCCATTATTGCTCTTTATTAGTGCCTATTAGTGTGTCGGTAATCCACACACGCTCCACTAACGACCAATAAAGCATAATGTGCAATTTCATGGATTAGCATACTTTTCACATTTTTCCTAAAGTAACTAGAGTTAGGATTTTTTGAAAAATAATGTTCTAGTACTTTCTTTAATAACATTATACTTTTAATGAGATGTAGTTGTCCTATCAAATCCGTTCTGCTAACGACCCTCCACTAATCAAGGAAGCGGTGGGTGAGAGTGGACACCCATTCAACTGCCATTTTATAGGCAGTTTCCTTAAACCCCCCTTATAGACTATTTTGAACAAAGAGTTTAACAATGGGGGTATTTTAGTCTTTTTATAATTAAAATGACTTAAAGGAGTTAGGGCTTTTTATGTATCCCGTTTTCTTTAGTTTGATCGGGAAATTAAAGGATGAACAGGCAGCCTCATCTTCTTCTTTTTCTTTTATCTCTTTTTTTTTTCTTATTTTGACAAAAATCGGCGATGGGTAAGTGATGGGTTTTAGGTAAAACAAATAAACTAGAAAAACAATTCCTAAGTTCACATGCAACCTACTTTGGATATATGTTTTAACTATTGAACATATAACTTTGAATTGCAAAACAAGAACCCTAGAGGAGAGAGGCTATTTTTCGAAAATAAGAAACTAGGGTTTAGGAATTACATACCTTTCAGTTGTTATAGCAAACAATTGATAATCCTCTTGAACTTGATCTTGATTTCGTTGGAAGCTTAGCACCACAAATGTAATGTCTCTAATGGAATCACGCCCAAGAACTAGCAAGAAGGAAATTAGAAGGAGAGAGAGGGAGGGAGTATGCAATTCTCGGCCTAGGGTTTCTTCAAAAGAAGGAGTGGCCAAAATGTGAGCCAGGAGGCTCCTTATATAGCTGAGGGATCTAGGGTTTAGGAAAAACCCTAATGCTCCTTGCTTAGGGCCTAAGCAAACCCAAGGGCCTTATCCAAGCCCCCATTGACGAAATCATTAGGGTTTCCCCTATATATTTCGTCCACCCTCTTCCAAGGGGGTTCTGGAGCCTTCCACTCAACTATTAGATAATTGCAAACTAGTCCCTGCACCTTATAATTAATACTTTTAACCCCAAAATTAATTCTGATTAATTTCTGGCTAACTATTAATTAAACATAATGGTTTCTAATTAATATACTAATCTCTTAACATATTAATAAATTCATTTATATTAATTTATTAATCTTATAATAAATTAATATCTCTCCTTTCATAATTTCCTTGTCTGGTTGCTAGGTTTGAGGGCAACCCAAAAGGACTGTGCTGCTATCTGTTCAAGTACATACCAATTATAGTTATGGCTTAGACACCTAATCTAACAATAAAAGGATTATTTGGTCTGTTGTTTGGTTTTCATTTTGGGTTTAATGTTTTCGTCTTGAACAGGTATATATGGTTTTTGTTGTTTGCAGGTATACATGAAATCAAGAACAAAGAATGTTCTTGTGTTGTGTTGTTGGATGGAACTTGATTCACAGATGAGATGAAGAAATAAAGAAACTAGATGTGGGTTGGTAGATTCATTACTACTATAATTTAAGGAAGGAAACAGTTGTATTTGAGTGTTTAATAGATGGGAAGGACAAACAACATAGAAAGAGCCTACCGGTCTTTATTTATTTATTCCTTTGTATCTATTTATTTATTTATTTGTATTTGGTAGATCAAATAGATGTATTTGTGTATATAGTTACATAATGTATTTGTTTCAATATGTGTGTAATGTGTGTGTATTTGATTTAATTAAGTAGGTATTATTGGCGTTTTCCTACGTATATATGCATTCTTAAAACTTTTACCAATCATTTCTTAACATTTATAAACCATTTTCTTTTGTAACGAATTTGTTATATAAATTGTATAATATATATATATATATATATATATATATATATATATATATATATATATATTTGATTTCATATGTTAGGAACGTAACATTTATTAATTTGTTAAAGTTTGGCTTGTTAACTTAAAAATACATGCATAGACGATATATATTTATGTAAATTTAACCAACCACATGTAATTGATCGTGACACATTTCCATACCCAAATATACATACATACATGTAGTCGTTCAGGAAATTATTGAGTGTTGGGCTGTTTGATTTGTTTGTCAGATTACATATCTGGAAGTAAGATGCCATCTGATATCTAATAATAGTCAAAATAAGTCATTTATTTTATGTTAGATTCACTAAAACTCAATGAATAAAATTATCAAGAGATTTACTGTGACTTGACCGTTCACGGTCTTTAACCTAAATTTCGGAGTGTCATACAATATTGGTTGTTAGAGCTTGATCCTTGAAGAAATCAGCCTTCATTCACATTCTAGACCTTTGTAAGTCACAAAGTCCCATGTTTTATTGAGTGCTCCCTCTAAATCTATGAATATCTTGTGTTTTTGTCCATTTTATGATGTTTTGGTCCCAAAACCTTTGTGTTCTTGGAGTTTAATGAACTACAAAACTTTTAAGTGATATGTTTAGGTTCTGAAGCTTTGTCAATGAAGAAATGGGATTTTCTTTGAGCCCGTGGACAAGTTATGCCCTTCTTATGAGGTTTTTGAACTTAGGGTGTTAGATATAGCTTTATGGAGTTGTTTAGATGGATAAAGTTGGAAACTTTATCCATTAAGTCCATTGAGAGATTCATATTTGAAGATTATGAGCCTTGATTTGTATGGATTAAGCACTTAATGAGGAGATGGATTTTGACCAAAAATGCGGCACGCCCAAGGGAGGTTTGTGATGTGGTTTCACGTTGCAATGCATTTTTTTGTGATCACGATGCGGTCAAGGGGTTAGGCCGCGACATGGTGGCCAGTGATGGTTGACTGTTGGCCCTTGACTTTTTGACTATTTTGACTTTTTGTCAAACGTGGGTCAAATTGAGTATTTAGCTAAGGAATGGTCTCGGTTTGGCATTAAGTAGCTTGTGTTAGTTGTTCTAATGTTGAGGTTGTTGTTGAGCTTATGTTGTCTAGCTTAGGTGAGTTTTCTCACTATACTTTACACTATAGTATGTATCTTGGTGTGTTAGGAATAGGATGGTGTTATGTTGTTGCAACTTGTTAGACAAGTAGACTAGTTTAGACAATTACATGTGTTGTTGGATTGTTGTTGATTGATTGTTATATATATATATATATATATATATATATATATATATATATATATATATATATATATGTGTGTGTGTGTGTCGACATATCTTGTGGCGAGTTGAGGACAGTCCAAATTTATGCTGAAAGTTAAGATACTTAGGGCAAACCAACTTTATGCTGAAGGCCAGGGCAGACTTGCCTTGGGCTATAGGCAATGCTTGTATGCTTGCATGTATTGTGTGATGTATTTTATTTTAAGGAATTCATTAAGTTTTGTACTTACAGTTGTAGATTAAATGTTTTTCAGGTACTTTGTTAGATAATGGGAAGGCGAAGACATGACTGTGTACATACACATCAACAATTTTATGATTTGATATTCCGCAACGCTTTCCTTTATAACTATGATTTTGGATTGTGGTTTATGAACAAATGGTTTGACTTGATTATAACTTAACGAAAAAGATGTTTATTGTAAATTAAAAATGAAAAGTTTATTCTGAAAATCTGGACGTTACAGAATCACATATGTATTTTTGTTTATTTTATGAGTATTATGAGATTTCAAAATTTTATATTGCGAATATCGTTGATAATGGTTTTGGTGATCTTTGAAAGTGACTGGAATCGATTTTAAGCATTAGATATTGTGTAAATGGTTAAAAGAGTCCAACTAGAAATTTAATGAAGTGCTTGAGCATGTTATCTTACGTGACGCGTAACATATACCTATGCGACACATACAACATGATGTAAAATGATTTTGTACGTTGCTATTTCGAGAGAAGAGAATGTACTTTCTTAACATGTGATACACCAAGAGATTATTATCTTTACCCCCCCCCCCCTCCGAAAAAGACAATTATAAAGTACAAGTTATCATTAGAGATTTACGCCATTCAATCTAATCCATTAAATACAATTTCCCACGATGCATGAGAAATTTGAATATCATCAACCAATTTATCCATCCTTGTCTTAATCTGATTGAAGACCAACCTGCTTTCAATAATGCCCAAAATATGGTTCCAATAAGGGCGTTAATCACTTTTGTCTTTTTGCCATCTCCAACAGTTGAAACCTTGACAACCCTAAACAGTTTTGAAAAGGAATTAACTACCCCAAATGGAACTCCACATCAAGACGAAGCCCATACTCATATTTCCTTCGCAAATGTGCAATATAAAAATAAATGAGCAACCTCTTCATTTCCTTATAGATAAATCGAACATGAAGTAGTTTGTATTGGGATTCCTCTTTGCAAGAGATTGGTTGATAACGAGATTATATTCTTGGAAGAGTTAGTTACCTATACTTTTATAGGTAGCCAACTGTTCCAAGAATAAATCTCAGGTTGTAGATTATTTGAAGCTCATACCATACACTTTTGAATGGATTTGACATAGAATATCTTTGTACTATCTCCCATATAATCCCACATATATGACATACCAGGAGTAGCAACAAAAGCAAATACATACCTAAATGAAAAAAAAAAATCAACGTTGAATGTCATTTTATATGACATGTAAAATTTAATATTGGTTAAACAAATTGAAATCTACCAAAATTATATAATAAGAACATGATTTCTTTTTTATGACTCGTTGAACAAAGCTAACACATAATAATTTAAAAACAGACAATACATCATTTTATGACATTATTATTTTATGGATATCTCCGATAAAGTCCCGATATTTTTGGTCGGTTATGATTCACAATATTTATTTTTTTAACAGAAAAATCTCGATTATCTAATTTTATATGATAGTCTGTTATTTTCTATTGAAAAAAATATTAATGATTGTTTCATTAATTTAGGCAAAATATAAAATATTTGAGAGTTTTTCATTCAAAAAAATAAAAGTTAAAATTAAACCGTAATTGTCCCAAAATATTGAGATTTTATCCGATATTTGCCATTATTTTATGTCATTTTAAAGGTTAAAAAAAATAAGATGAATGTTATAAAACGAAAATTAAAATGCAAGGACTAAAAATTGAATCCAACTTATTAATTTGATTCGATTCGATTCGATTCGGATGAACACCTGCCTAACACAATGATTTGGCGTTGGAAAGTTAACCATCATTTATCAGCACTAGCCATGTGCAATGTCCGATGAACAACGAATAACACCATGAATCAGGCTGTCACTCTACTTTATCTCCCCCAAATCCCCCTTATAAATCGATCACCTCATCTCTCTGCTTTCCACACTCTATCTTCACAATAATCAGCCAATCGCAAAAATCAATTCCGGTGAAGGAGAGATGGCACAAGTTAACATCGTGAAGAAGCTTTCCATGCTCGCAGTCGTCGCCGTCGTACTCTCGGCCGCATCATCCGTGTCGGCTCAGGCTCCTGCACCTTCTCCCGACGCCGGAGCGGCCTTCTCTCTCCCTACTTCCGGCGTAATGATTGGAACTTCTCTGCTTCTCTCCTTCGTCGCTATCTTTAGAAATTGATTTTCGTTCTTCTATTTTCAATGATTTGATTATTCATTTTCGTTTTCATTTGTTGTATATTTGTATGTTTGAATTCATTTGATTCCTTTTTGTATGGAAACCCAATAAATTAATTACTGTCAACGCGACGGTTTTATAATTTCAACAAATTTTTATTCGCCGTTGCATATCTTTTTGGTTCAACGAGTGTTCGAGTCCTTCCATCGAATTGAAATGATTGAACTACATTTTGAATGCAAATATAAGTTTAAAACATATAACCAATGCCTTCAAGTTTGTGATTTTTTTTTGGTATGAAAATGAATATTAGCTTATGAAAATAAAGTTCTAACAAATTTGATGATGTGGCTTGCAAAAAAACCGCAGATAAAGTCCAAAAAATTTGAAAATCAAAAGTTTCGGAGAATTTGGTCTCAAAATCAGAAATTTTCCGTAAATTTGGTCAATGGACTTGAAATGACGTTTTTCCATCTTAATTTCCTTTTTTTTTTTATGTATTTTTTCATTTTTATTTTAATACTTGGTTCAATAAAAATAAAAACAAAAGAATTGGTAAAATTGCATGATTCGGTTTTTGTGAGTGGGTCGATTTTTGGTTTTATCCACGGGTCATTTCTATCGGGTTCGGTTTGGATTATAAACTGCAAGATATGCTGTGGTTTTTATATTGGGTTAGTTTTAAAACCGCAAAACGGATACCCATGATATTGTTTCATCTCTGTAGGTTGTTGATTATTGTAATGTCATTGGACCATAAATTTGTTAAAGTAATAATAGGTAGCTTTTATTATGAATATCTATGATATCCCAAGTTTGTGAAACTAATTAATGAAGTATTAATGAGAAGTCACATGGTTAATATATGGTTTGTACATTTAAACAATAAGAGCCAGATAATTTCTTTCAAACATAAATATGCATTATTATTATGTATTATATGAATTTGAAAGGATACATTTAAGTGTCCAGCTATGAATAAAAACTTGATAAATCATGAAAATCTATATAACATGATATCAGGAACCTACAAGACTACAAGTTATAGGAAGTGTTTGGAAAGGATTTGAGACATTATTAATTAGAAATATAATTATATTTTATAAAGAAGTAATATATATGATTTAAATATTAGAAATCATACGTTACGGTTTTTATATTAATCTCTAAATTACAAGGTGTCCAACCTCAATTTGCTTTGAATAACAGCAAAGCAAAATGTTGTAACTTGCAAGTCAATGATTAAAGGGCGAAGGATGTGCCAACACAACAATAAATGTGAAAGCTTTGAAGGCTCTTTCTTGATCAATACGTGCTCGGCTGTCACTTTAAGTTTCCCTTAAAAAATTCATACCTTCCATTGTAATTTCTTCACCCACCATAACACACACTACGTACTCTATCTTCACATTCACAACTTCATATGAACATACTTTTATTCAAATTCTATTTTCATTATGAATATATTAACGGGTTAACATTCTTCTGTATATTCACTTACACTTACACTATGAATATAATTAGTTTAATTCAATTTTCATTATGAATATAAGATAATAACATTCATTTGAATAATCACTACTACTTTCAATATGAATATTACCGGCCTACATATGCAATTTATATGAACGTACTATTATCATTATGAATATAACATATTTATTCAATTCAAATATAATGATTTCACATTCAATTCATTTACTCATACCGATAATAAACCTACTTAAGCTTTCAAATTACTTAAAACACAAATCTACACATAGTTATTCTTGTTTGTACAATTCCTAGAATCATGATTTCCAACTTCTGTTTCATATTCTAAAAAAAAATCTTCTCTTCTATAAAGCTTTCAGATTTCCTTGCACCTAACAAACTGAAATCTCACATAGTATTACTATTTAAAAAATTACATATTGCATTACTATATGAGATGTAATAAATGTATTGGCCCTCGTGGATTTACATAATCATCATCAGATCAGAATCATCAAGGTTGATATGGACGATGGGTTTACTAGAAAACATCTTCTTAAGCTATCTTCAAAACAACCACAAACTTTCTATTAGCGTTATGACTTCCTATAAAATTTTGGCCTTATTTATATTAGTCTGTTGATAAAGTTTGAAGATTACGGTTTGATTTTGTTTGTAAACCAATTAGCATGAATCCAGAGAGATAATGGGTAGGTTTTAAAACCGCAATAGTGATGCATATGCCATTTTCATTTCTTCATATACATGTTAAACCATAACATGTGACACATTTGTGATGGGTTTTAGTCATAAGAACTTTCCTATGTGCGCATGCAAAACCCTAATGCTTGGATCTAGGGTTTCTAATTAAACATGCTTTGAATCCAAGACTTTTAATGACTATTTAGGTGTAAGAACAATGTTAAAACAGATCTAGAATCATACCTTTGAATTCCTTGTTGATCTTGTTGTCTTGGAGCTTCTAGAGTCACAATTGTCACTCCTCTAATGGCTTACAAACACCAAATAGCAAGGAGAATGATTTGGGAGAGAGGAGAGGGGAGGAAATCGGCCAGGGGTTCTATACTTTTGACAAAGTGCCGATTTCCTTATGCCATAGGGTCTATTTATACTTGTAGACTCCTTAAGGGTTACAACCTAAACCCTAATTGGATAATCTTCTCTTAAGGCTATCCAAATCCATTCCTTAGATAACTCTTGGACGATTTGAAGCAATCCTTAGCTTCTAGAATCCGTCCAATCCATATCTATATGGATTTACAGTCTAAAGTTTAACTATCAAACAATTGACAGTTTATACCCTCTTATTTAATTAATCTCTTTAAGTCACCAAATTAATTCCAATTAATTCTATGACTTATATTAATCAAATAACAATATATTATTCTTTATATTATTCTCATAATATACTAATAATACTTACTCTCTCTTAATAAATCATCCTATCAAGTTGCTATGGTGAAGGCAACCCATGTAGCACCTGGTTCCTGGTACGTAAATCTTATTTGAGTATTTCTCTTATTTTAGCCTTGGACTCGGCGAGTCATAGGTCCGACTCGCTGAGTAGATGCGGGACTCGGGACACGTTTAAGTTGGCGACTCGGCGAGTCCATATCCTGGACTCGGCGAGTCACAGTTGTTGGATGAAACCCTAAGTTTCAGGGGTTTGCACCCTATTTAAACAACATATCTGCCCCAAGCCAGCCCGCATTCACCCCCCAAAGCTTCCAACCCTCGTTCTAAGTTATTCATTTAGAGTTTGAAGCAATTGTTGTGTGATCTTGAAGGTTTTGAGGCAAAAGGGAAGTAGATCAAGAGGAAGGGAAGGAATCCAAACATCTTTGTGCTCTCTCAGCAGTTCCTTTGAGGTATAACCCGTTTTTCCCCATGTTTCCATGCTTATTACTTCATTTAAGTCATTCTTGAACCAATCCCCAAGCTTGTATGTGCAATATAAGTCGTAATAAGTTGATTGGCCTCTAGATCTAGGCAAGATTGAGCTCCAGGAGCTCAGATCTGTTACCTTTATGGACCCATGTTTCTTGTTCACCCTAGATCTACCCTTTTGAGGCATTTTAAACCCTAAAATCCGTATTGGTGATTATCTACACGTAAAGTTGGAAACTTTACGTGTGATTCGTGTTCTAGGAGTCCAGATCTGTGAATGGCATGGACTGGAATCGAGCAAATCTGTGTATTTAGTGGGTGCATGGCAACGACTCGGCGAGTTGTTCATGTGACTCGGCGAGTCTGTTCGCGAGTCTCCGAGTTTGTCCCCTTTTCGTAGTGTCGAGTGAACAGTGAGTCACGGGGTGTGACTTAGTGAGTTGGAAACTGAACTCATCTATGGAGGAACTCGACGAGTCAATGCCCTGACTCGGCGAATTCAAGGCAATCTCCTTAGATCAAGAACAGACTCGGCGAGTTGTTCATACAACTCGGCGAGTCGAAGCAGCAAGTGTTCTTCGGATGAAGACGAACTCGACGAGTTGTTCATACAACTCGGCGAGTAGGATGAAGGACTTGAATATCAGTTTAGAAGGAGAACTCGTCGAGTCGTCGCCCAACTCGACGAGTAGGAACGGGATTCAGGACAATCGTTTGGGTAGGACTCGGCGAGTTGGAAAGCCAACTCGATGAGTCAGGTCAACTGAAAGTTGACTCTGACTTTGACTTAGGGCATGATCAGGGGTAAAATGGTCATTTTACCCAAAGGACAGTTAGCAGTGTTTGATTGAGTATGTTGTGGGAATTGCAGCCGGAGGATTTCCGGAGCAACAGCAGCAGCAGTAGACAGTCAGTTCCCGATCAGATCAGCAGCTACTTCGAGGTGAGTTACCTTCCAGTAGCGGTGGGTCTACGGCCACAACGCCGGCCCACCAGTAGGAGTCGTATGTTAGATGATTGTCTTTGTGATGTCATCTAGGTTTGCTACTACCTGATATGTTATATGAGATAGAAATAGAGATCGGTTGATAGGACCGAAGGGTAGTCAGACACCCCAGAAATGTCTGACAGTACGTGATGATATGTTTGCATGTTGGCTTGTTATGTTATATGCGATAAGGTAGTAAGAGGGGACTAGTCCCCGAGGATCGGTTGTTAGGACCGACGGGTAGTCAGCACCCCAGAATGGCTTGACACAGGTAGTCAGCACCCCAGAATGGCTTGACACGAGTAGTCAGCACCCCAGAATGGCTTGACACGGGTAGGACGGCACCCCAGAATGGCCGTACCGGGTAGTCAGGCACCCCAGAATGGCCTGGCAGTATGTATGTTATGTGTTTGTATGGTATGTGGTACGATGGGGGAACTCACTAAGCTTTGTGCTTACGGTTTTCAGTTTTGGTTTCAGGTACCTCCTCAGCTAGGGGAAAGGAGCCGGCGCGGTAGCAGCATGTCACACACACACTCTCTGGTTTCCGCATTTACGAGATTCTCTGGGATTTATACTCTGATATTTTGATTGGTTGTATGATTTGGCTTTTAGACATGGTTTACGTTGTGTCATGGTTTGATCAAACAATGTTTTTAATTATTAATGTTTTCTAAAGTAATGTTTTAAAACGAAATTTTTTGGACGTGAAAATTGGGTCGTTACAACCCAAAAGGACCATGCACAACCGGGTCAAATACTTGCCTAATATAGTTGCAGCTTTAGACACTATTCCAACAGTCTCCCACTTGGATAAGTCTAGTAACTATATGCTCAAGTACAATTCGTTTTGCAATCGTAGCTCTCAAAGACGCTGTCAAACTTTGATCTAATCAATCTTGTCCTTTAGATAAGGGATCGTACAGTCCTTTGTTAGATATCATGCTGACAATCCTATGGAATGGTTAGTCAAGCATTTAGGTTTCTCGATCTCTGATTTATTCGACATAGAACTTAATCGAACACATCAATTCAGTTCTGACCGGGCCCGACACATAATTCAAATCAAATCATCGAGCGGCCGAGATATCGCTTTTACCTTCTTAGATAAAAGTTACAGATAAACTTCGACTTATATGCATTTACTTATTCAATAATCAACTATACACAACAATGTGTTTTATAACATTGAGTTACCAATGCGTTTTCGCATTATCAATGTACAATCAATTAATAAATAACAAACCATATATCTAGGTTTTAAGACTATATGATATTATCGTCTTGCGATCACCCTTTTATATCATATTCCATAAGGTGATTCCAGCAAGCGTGGGTTTGTTCCAATGCTCAAAACTAGTTCATAAGCACTCATGAATGTTGCAGCAACCCTTTTCTATGTCTAACACCATTTAGACAATCTACACACCAATTCATGACAATCTTCATTCATATCTACTTCCAACACATGAACGACTGTGGACAATTTGAACAATTCGATTATTCCTAATAACCTCAATTATTCTGGAAGTCAAAACATGCAAAGTGAAACAATAGCTAAACAATTAACATAAGATAGTAACATTACTCATAAATAAAACTCCTTTATTTAATCATCAAATGTTAATTACATTTATCTATTACACATTTCTAATACTATCTAATCTATGCTAATATCATCCTTCAGCCTAATACTCCTAGCATGCTGCAAGTGCTTAACCCTACTCAGTCCCTTCGTAAGCGGATCTGCTGGGTTATCTTCTGATGATATCCTCTTTACTACGAGTTGTCCTTCTTCTACACGATGACTAATGAAGTGATATTTTCTGTCGATATGTCTTGATCTACCATGATCCCTCGGTTCCTTGGTCAAGGCAACTGCTCCTTCGTTATCACAAAAAATCTCCATGGGCTCCTTTATGGCAGGTACAACTCCAAGATCACCGATGAAGTTCTTCATCCATATTGCCTCCTTTGACGCTTCGCTCGCTGCAATGTACTCTGATTCGCACGTTGAATCAGCTACAGTTTCCTGCTTGGAACTTTTCCATGTGACTGCTCCTCCATTTAGGGTAAAGACCCAGCCCGACTGTGAACGGTAGTTGTCCCTATCGGTCTGAAAGTTGGCGTCACTATACCCTCGCACCTTAAAGTCATCACTCCCCCCAAGGACTAAGAACCATTCCTTCGTCCTCCGAAGGTACTTAAGGATATTCTTCACCGCAATCCAATGTGCTCTGCCAGGATTCCCTTGATATCTGCTAACCATGCTCAAAGCGAAGGCTACATCAGGACGAGTACAAGTCATAGCGTACATGATTGAGCCAACTGCGGAAGCGTATGGTACTCGGCTCATTTCTGCTATTTCAGCTTCGGTACTCGGACTTTGAGTCTTACTCAACTTGGCATTACTTTGTATCGGTAATTCTCCCTTCTTCGAGTTTTCCATACTAAAACGTTTTAGTACCTTCTCTAAGTAAGTGTTCTGACTAATTCCATTTAGTCTCTTACTTCTTTCTCTTACTATCCTTATTCCCAAAATGTAAGAAGCCTCTCCGAGGTCCTTCATAGCGAAGCACTTCCCGAGCCAGGACTTAACTTCCTGTAGAGTCGGGATGTCGTTTCCTATGAGTAATATGTCATCGACATATAGAACGAGGAAGTTTACTGTACTCCCACTGGCTTTGACATATACACATGATTCATCTTCGCTTCGTACAAATCCAAACTCTTTGACTTTCTCATCGAAGCAAAGATTCCATCTGCGAGACGCTTGCTTAAGTCCATAAATGGACTTCTCAAGCTTACACACTCTATTCGGATGCTTCGGATCCACAAACCCCTCTGGCTGAGCCATGTAAACATCCTCAGCCAACTTTCCGTTAAGGAAAGCGGTCTTGACATCCATTTGCCAAATCTCATAGTCATGAAATGCGGCAATCGCTAGCATCACTCTAATAGATTTTATCTTAGCAACTGGTGAGAAGGTCTCATCATAGTCAACTCCGGGAGTTTAAGTAAAGCCCTTCGCAACCAATCGCGCTTTATATGTGTGTACATTCCCATCCACGTCGGTCTTCTTCTTGAAGATCCATTTGCACCCAACGGTCTTACGTCCGGGCACATAATCAACCAAATTCCAAACTTGGTTATCATACATGGATTGGATCTCGCTATCCATTGCCTCTTTCCATTTCGCAGACTCCGGGCCTGCCACGGCTTCCTTATAGCTATTAGGTTTTTCAAGATTTATTAGTGTACCATCACTAATATACGTGTTCTCTTCGGTAGTAATATGAAAACCATAAAACTGGGGTAGAACTCTAACTCTATCGGAACGTCTAAGAGGTAAGGATTTGTCAATCGGTTCAACCGGAGTTTCCTCCTCAGGTTGAGTGCCAGCGGTAGAGGTTCCTTCATCTATCGACTCTTGAATCTCATCAAGCTCGATTTGCCTCCCACTGTCTCCTTGGCTTATGAGTTCTCGCTCTCGGAAAACTCCTCTCCTCGCAACAAAGACAACATTGTCCTTAGGTCTATAGAAGAGATATCCAAAGGATGTCTGCGGGTAGCTGACGAAAATACATCGCTCACTTCGAGGTTCGAGCTTGTCGTGAGTATCTCGTCTTACGAAAGCCTCGCAACCCCAAACCTTGATATGTGCCAACGAGGGAGCTTTCTCTGTCCATATCTCGTGAGGTGTTTTGGCAACCTTCTTAGTAGGGACTCGGTTAAGGATATGGGCGGCAGTCTCTAAGGCATACCCCCCAAAAAGAGATAGGTAGTGAAGCACGACTCATCATAGAGCGAACCATATCCAATAAGGTTCGATTACGCCTTTCTGCCACACCATTCAACTGCGGTGTCCTAGGAGGCGTCAATTGCGAAACTATTCCACACTCCTTGAGATAATCGTGGAATTCAAGACTTAGGTACTCTCCTCCTCGATCGGATCAAAGCATCTTGATTTTCCTGCCCAATTGATTCTCCACTTCATTCTTGAACTCTTTGAACTTTTCAAAAGTTTCTGACTTTTGGTTGATTAAATAGATATACCCATATCTACTATAATCATCGGTAAAAGTCACGTAGAAGCGGTTCCCATCCTTCGTGGTTGATCTAAACGGTCCACATACATCGGTATGTATTAAGTCCAATAAACCCTCACCCCTTTCACACGTACTCGTGAAGGGTGATTTAGTCATCTTTCCAAGTAAACAAGACTCGCACGTGTCATCTTCCCTAAGGTCGAATGACTCCAACACTCCATCCTTTTGGAGTTGGGCTATGCGTTTCTTGTTAACATGTCCAAGACGACAATGCCACAAGGATGCTTTATCCATACTAGTGGAAGAATCTATGTTCAAAACATCATTTCCTAAGTTATCAACAATCATAACAGTTTCATAAATTCCATTACATGGTATAGCTTCAAAGTAAAAGACACCATTTAGATAAGCCAAAATAGAACCATTCTCATTATTAAAAGAAAATCTAAAACCTTGTCTAAACAAACCATGAAATGAAATGATGTTTCTAGCCATTTTTGGCGAATAGCAACAATTGTTCAAATCTAAACATAAACTATTCCTAAGCACTAAAGAATACACTCCAATCTTGGTCACAGGCGACGATCTTCTGTTCCCCATGATTAGATTGATCCTTCCTTGCTCCACATCCCTACTTCTTCTTAGTCCCTGCACATTAGAACAAATGTGATAACCACAACCGGTATCAAGAACCCAAGAAATAGAATGATTAGAATCGTTAGATTTAATTGTATATATACCTGCGAAAGATGGCTTGATCTTTCCTTCCTTGATGGCTTGCAAGTACTCTGGGCAGCTTCTCTTCCAATGTCCTATCCTGTGGCAGTGGTGGCACTCTACCTCCTTCGGGTTAGGGCAGGGCTTAGCGGGATCAACTTTGGTCCCACTAGAAGAGGCACCATCTCAGGCTTTAACCTTGCGATAGTTCTTAGACGAAGCCTTCCTCTTCTTTCCCTTTCCTTGACCAATAGCCAAGACAGGAGCAGCGGGTGGATTGGGAGTTGGTGCAACAGACTTGTCTTTGAAGTTGCTCTCAGTGACCCTCAAGAGACCTTGGAGTTTGCTTAGGGTGACCTCCTCTTTGTTCATGTGGTAGGTCATCCTAAATTGATTGTACATCGGAGGCAAAGAGTGAAGCACCATGTCGATCGCCAAGTCTTCCCCAAAGTCAACATTTAACTTGCGAAGGCGGTCGACATACCTCTGCATCTTTTGCAGGTGCACGGTAAGAGACTCTCCATGACCCATCTTAGCGGAAATCATGTTAGTGAAAATCTCATATCGCTCTTGTCTCGCGTTTTGGTGGTATCTCTCCAATAAGTCTTGATGCATCTCGTATGGGTACATGTCCTCGTAGGACTTTTGGAATTCGGAGTTCATGGTGGCTATCATGATTCAATGTACCTTCGTTGCATCTCGCTCATTAGTTTCAAAAGCGGTAATTTCAGCCGGAGTAGCGATTTCAGGTTTGATCTTCTCGAGCTTCTCATCGAGGACATACTCCTTATCCTCATAGCGAGCAATGGTGTGAATGTATCTTATCCATTCGCTAAAGTTCGTTCCATCGAAGGTGACCTTTTGGCAAAGGCTCATCAACGTGAAAGAACTAGCAGCAGCGTTGTTTGCGTTCGACATCTACAAATAGAAAGGACAAAGATAGATTAGAATATGAATCCCTAATTATCACCCAATAAGAAAAATTAGGGCTAGGATCCAACAACAACATTTACATATTAGAAAAGGGATGTCGTAATCTAACATGCAAATAAATTGAAGGTAAGTGAATGACAATTCACTAATTCTCCACCTAACTATTAGTCCTAAATGTATTGAGAATTCCTAGGTTCGGATGAGATTCATTGAAAACTATTCAATGGCATGTTTAAATCTCGATATGCCCCTCTTGTTTGTGACTGGGATACCGAGGATCACAAAGCGGGTGTGAATTACAATGCAAATTCACATGGTGCCTTCATTGTAACGATCACCTATTCGATGTGCCGGTAAACCACACACGCTCCATCGAACTATGATAAACAATGAATCACCCTTTGCCACCTTTGCTTAGAACCAATTTGTGTGCCGGTAAACCACACACGCTCCACTAACTTCTTAGCAAGGGTGCAAAGTGTAATTTCATGGGATTGCATCAATTCACTTTTCCTAAAGTAACTAAGATTGGAAAATTTTAAAATATGTGTAGTTACTTTGTATATCCTATTATACTTTTAATGAGAGGATGAGGTTGCCCTATCCTACCCGTTCGGCTAACGACCCTCCACCGATCAAGCAAGCGGTGGGTGTGAGTGTACACCCATTAAGCGCCATTTTATAGGCCGCAACCGTATACCCACCTTATAGATCGGCTTCGTGAATGAGGCATACTAACGGTAAGACTAACATTTTAGTTATATATATATATATATATATATATATATATATATATATATATATATATATATATATATATATATATTTTAAATGTTTAAAACTTGTCCTCAAGTTTTGAAATTTATATTTTGTGATTAAAAGTTTTAATTTAGACAATCTAAATTTCAAACCCTAGATTTTAAAATGTTTAAAATACAACCCTATACTAATATAATATTACAAGATTAATATATATATATATATATATATATATATATATATTAATCTTGTAATATTATATTAGTATAGGGTTGTATTTTAAACATTTTAAAATCTAGGGTTTGAAATTTAGATTGTCTAAATTAAAACTTTTAATCACAAAATATAAATTTCAAAACTTGAGGACAAGTTTTAAACATTTAAAACATGGAGGATCAAATAACAAATAATTTCAATTAACAATTAATTTCCTAATTATCTATATTTGATTTATTCAAGATTTCTTTCAAGATAATTACCAAAATAATCAAAATAATTAATTAATTATCATAAAAGGAAATTAAATATTTTATTAATTGATAAATATCTTTAATTAGATCAAGATAATAGTCATATATATCAAAAAATCGGATTAGGGTTGATCTAATATGATTAAGGTAAGTTTCAATAAGATAATCATGAAGAAATCCCGAATCTAGCCATTCCTGACGCTTGGACTCGCCGGGTGCACCAAGTGACTCGCCGAGTCAGGCCAACTCGCCGAGTCCACTATGGAACTCACTGAGTCCATGAATCAGAAACACAAAATTCGAATTTTGCAGTTTAGTTTCAGACAATTAAGCAACAATTTAATGAAAACCAAGCTAGGCTCTGATACCACTGATGGGTTTTAGCCATAAGAACTTTCCTATGTGCGCATGCAAAACCCTAATGCTTGGATCTAGGGTTTCTAATTAAACATGCTTTGAATCCAAGACTTCTAATGACTATTTAGGTGTAAGAACAATGTTAAAACAGATCTAGAATCATACCTTTGAATTCCTTGTTGATCTTGTTGTCTTGGAGCTTCTAGAGTCACAATTGTCACTCCTCTAATGGCTTACAAACACCAAATAGCAAGGAGAATGATTTGGGAGAGAGGAGAGGGGAGGAAATCGGCCAGGGGTTCTATACTTTTGACAAAGTGCCGATTTCCTTATGCCATAGGGTCTATTTATACTTGTAGACTCCTTAAGGGTTACAACCTAAACCCTAATTGGATAATCTTCTCTTAAGGCTATCCAAATCCATTCCTTAGATAACTCTTGGACGATTTGAAGCAATCCTTAGCTTCTAGAATCCGTCCAATCCATATCTATATGGATTTACAGTCTAAAGTTTAACTATCAAACAATTGACAGTTTATACCCTCTTATTTAATTAATCTCTTTAAGTCACCAAATTAATTCCAATTAATTCTATGACTTATATTAATCAAATAACAATATATTATTCTTTATATTATTCTCATAATATACTAATAATATTTACTCTCTCTTAATAAATCATCCTATCAAGTTGTTATGGTGAAGGCAACCCAAAATGACCATGCACAACCGGGTCAAATACTTGTCTAATATAGTTGCAGCCTTAGACACTATTCCAACAATTTGATGATATTAATAATATTTTAATACATATGTAACCATTTAATATGATATATGTAACCATTTAATATGAGTACGAGGACTGTTTATAAAAATATATGAATTTGAAAGGATAGATATAAATGGCCAACTATAAAGTTCAACTAGATAAAGCATAAAAATGTATATAACATGATATAGTAACCTACAAGCTATGAGAATTGTTTAAAAAGGGTTAGAGAATTAGTAATCAGAAATGTAATATATTTTATAAATAGGTAATATATATTATTTAAATATTAAAAATCATATGGTAGGGTTTTAACTTTTTATATTTATCTCTAAATTACAAGGTGTCCAACTTCAAATTGGTTTGAATAACAGCAAAATGTTACAAGTCCATGATTAAAGGGTGAATAATGAAAGATGTGCCAGCACAACATTGAACATGTAATGTGAAAAGCTTGAAGCCTCTTTTCTTTCTTTCTTGAATATCAAATACGTGCTCGGCTGTCATGCACTCTAACTTTCTCCTTTAAAACGCATACCTTTCATCACAATTTCTTCACCCACCATTACCAAACAAACACATTACACACTACAATCAATCTACACACATACTCCGTCTTCAGTCTTCAGAATCACAAATGGCGCAAGTTAGCAACATCATGAAGAAGGCTTCTGTTGTCGCCCTCGTGGCAATCTCGGCGGCAGCCACCGTGTCTGCTCAAGCGACGGCACCTGCACCTTCTCCTGACGCCGGAGCTGCCTTTTCCGTCCAGGTTTCTGGCGTAATGATCGGAACATCTCTGCTTCTTTCTTTAGTTGCTTTCTTCCGTAATTGATTTCAATTTTTGAACATCTAATCACCGGAGATTTCTGGAAGATTGGTTTTTTCGTATGTTATAATTTTGTTTTCTGTGGCATTGTATCTTTCTATTATGAGTCTGTTTTGATGTATGAATTATTAAACATTTAATTTTTGTAAATCTAATGTTTATTTGTAATTTCAATTAAATCTTTCTTATATTTTTCATGTTGAAATTTATATTCTTTTTCGTATTTGTCTTTAACTTTATATGAGGATTTATAAATGGGATTTGCTACCAAAAAAAAAGGGAAGTTTGATATCATAAATGATCACATATTTTACAAAAGTGTGTAAAATAATTTGAACTTTGTAAAATTAATTTTCTGTCCCTTGCACTGAAAAATTCTATTATTTTATGAAATTATTCATATTTTGCAAAATATTTATTCATATTTTATGAAATTATTTTAAAAATATTTTACTATTTTTGACACTTTGAGAATGCAATACTACAATATTGATCTCAAATGGTGTAAAATGCTATACAAATAAAAAGAAGTGTCCTATTTATACTTGATCTTACACGCCATTATATCTGTAATACAATCCGGATGAACTGTAAGTTTTTGTCTTGATATTGGAAACTGAAACAAGTTTTTGTTTGTTATTGTGATTCTATGAAAAAGGTTTGTTAAACAAAAGTAAGTAACAATAACATCAAAGTCGTTGTAGTATAGTGGTAAGTATTCCCGCCTGTCACGCGGGTGACCCGGGTTCGATCCCCGGCAACGGCGTTTTTTTGCCACCTTATTATGTTTTTATCTTTTTCTTCGCATATGATGTGCATCGGCCCTAAACTGTAATCAACTTCATCCTTGTTTATGAAACTGAAAAAAAAAAAAAAAAAAAAAAGAAATCCCTTTTGATAGGAAAAAAAAAATCCCCTTGATTAAAAAAAAAAAGAATACCAAATATTTTTTTGGCATTTCTTTATGCAAAGGATTTATGTATGTTTACCCATCTGTGAAAATAAAATAGATTTTTATATCGATTTATTTAGTAAAAAAAATGAATAGTTTATGTAACATATTTGATTTATTATCAATTTATGAGAATAACATATTGAACCAAACGCCTTTTAGCCTAATTTTAACCTAATGATATTAGATGTTGTCCTACTTATTTGAAGTCGAATGTTCAAATCTTGTTTATGACATAGGCGAACTAAAAAGTAGTTTATGAATATATTAAATTTGTCGTTAAAACATAATGAGACATTAGTGCTAAAGTAATAAGATTCGGAATTATAATTCATTTTTTTAAATTGATTTTTGGTTTGAGTTTGGTCTCATGAAGTTTAAACCAAACCAAACTGAATAACCGAACTGTAATAATTAATAAATTAAGAAATATTTTTATATTTTGTATATTGAATAAAAATATTAAATTATCAATATAAAATAAAAGACATTTTAGCCCTTATAATTTTAGTATCAGAGAAGAAAACATTGAAGATCTTGAGAAATTTGAAGATGGTAAGATGGTATTGACTTTTCTTATGTAAGTTGCAATTATTTTATATATTGACTTTTAAATGTTCTATTGTAGACTTATGGTGATCGATGACTAATTAATTTTTCTTGATGTATAAATGAGATCAGAGTTTGACAAACCATTAGGAACAACTTTTGACCTTCATGTTTTATATTTTTGTTTGAAACTTGAAAGTTAAACTTAGTACGAGTATATTTTTATCATTTTATGTATGAAATTATAGATCTTTATTTAAGGAATTTTAGAATTTTATGTTTGAAACTTTGTAATTTATGTTTGGAAAATTGAAACATTGACTAAGGTTTGGTTCGACTTTAAATTTGGACAAAAAAAAATCAAACCGAGGAAACTGATTCAAGAAAACTGACAAACCCATAAACCAATAGAGTCTCACTCCTTATTTTGGTAAAAAAAACATACAAAGTTGTGAAATTGGTCCATATGGTTAACCAAAAATTACCACTTTGGTCTAAAAAGTTTTGGACTAACTCTGTTGGTCGAAAATAAGTTTTTATTGCAGTTTTGGTTACCGACAAATTTGAAATGAGTCAAAAAGAATAATTTGCCCTTATTTGTTTCCATTTTCTTTTATTTAGTTTACTATTTTTTATTAAAGAAAAAGAAAAAAGAAATCTAACACCACCCTACTTACACCCCTATCTTTAGCACACCCATTCCATTTTTCTCTTCATTGTTCGTCCGACGGTGCAACCTTACTCGCCGGAGATCATCACTGTCACTCTAACCCTCCGGCGTACCGGCACGGCGGGTCAATTATAATCATAAATGATTATGTAGCGTCGTCCGTTCCTTTCACCTCTATAATCTTCCCTTTCACCACAACCGTTATCACCACCACCACCTTTGCCACCAGGGGACCCCACCACTGCCACTTATACCACCGTCAGCTCTACCACCATCATCTCTTCTGCCACCAACCGTTATAATCATATATGATTACTCAATCTGTGAATAGACATATATGATTAAGCATATACGTATAAACATGTATAATCATATATGATTAGGCATGCCTCGTCGTTGTCGGACGCCCGCGCGTTAGAACAGCAAATGAGAAATATGTGGCTGAGATTGAACTTCAAGATCTTTATTTTTTTTAATCTTAAGTGAACGGTCCCTTATATATATATATATATATATATATATATATATATATATATATATATATATATATATATATCCTGTAGATTTGCAAACCCTAGCTCTGATGAAAATGGTGGTGTTCATCTTGTTCATCCATGGCATTCACACATAAGAAACTGACACCACCTTCGTCTGTTGTCATCGAGCCAGATCTGCAAACGGTGGTGATCCAAAAAACCCTAGCCAGATGTTGAGAGACAAAGAAGTGGTGAGTTGGTAAGCTTAGTATCGTCATTACCAACGAATGATGTCTCGACAACTCTTACAGTAAATCTAGCACCATTGTGTTATCTTCATCAGTAGCCCCGGCGCCATTGTCGTTTATGATGTATCTTCATCAGTATCCCCTGCCAGCACCGTCGTTTATGATGGAGGCAGTTATGGTCTGAGAGATAAGGTGTTGGTGAGATATTATAATCCTAGTTATGGTGAGAAATGAGGTGCTCGTGTTTTCAGATTTGTGTGTGTGTAAGAGATAAAAGGGGGGTGGGGTGGGGGGGAGGTTTTTAATCTAGGTTTTTAGGTATGTTCGACGAGAAAGGGTGGCGGTCAGGCATTAAGTAAGATTTTTCGACAGATTCTATCTCCTTCTCCGACTAGTGGTGGTCCTTGCTTTGTCTCTCCTTTTCATGCAATTGCAAGAGATCAGGATGAGAATATTGGTATTAGGTTTCCGAAAGCAATTGAGAATATTGCTTATATTGTTGCAGATAATGGGTATTATCTGGCGGAAGATGGAATTGATTATATGATAATCACATTGGGAGTTGGTTATATTATTGTTAATAGTGTTGGTATTGTGAGTGTGGGTAGTTTGGGTTTCCAAAACGGTAATGGAAAATCTTGGGGAGTGCTTTGTTTTGCCCGTTGCCTGTTTAGGTAGAACTGTCTTGTTTGGATTTGTCACGGAAATCCATTTATAATGGAGTCAGAGAGAAAATGAATGTTATTAATGAAAGATGGAATGGAATGGAATTGGAGAAGGTGAATTCGATATTGGGATTTTTTCCCGGAAGGCGATTGGGTTTTTTATAAGGTGTATGGGGTAATTATATATGTAAAATATTTATTAAAAAAAAACATTTTGACTGGTCAATGGTCAAAGATGGTCACAGGTTAGAAAACCCGCCTGGCTTCAATGCAGCGGCAACACCTTGTCAACTCAACTGAATCGACTCACAGCCAGCGCTACCACCCACTGTCTACCCCGCCAAACAGCCAATTCCTTCCACCGTAAGAAGACACAAAGCTGCCCACTGGTTTTGAATCTATAACTATTGGCCCAACCCAACCCAAAGCAAACAGAATTCATTTGGTCCTAAAATGTAACAAGATAGATTGAAACCTATTCATCACAAGGACATAATAGCAGAGCATATTCTATTTAATCTTTACTACACAGTACACAGTACACAATACCCATTACACCCACGTCTGTTGATAAATGAAAAGATGAAGAAGGAAATGAGGATGTCCATAACAGTAACAGTCACTGCTGCTTGTCTTGGACACTAGTACTACCATTGGACCTTGCGGGGGCCACCTTTGCGCGTGTGGACCGATCAGCCTGAGAGAATTGGATCAATATCTGCATCAAAACAGTTACAACCGCCAACCCAACCCCAGCAAAAGTCAAACCCTTCCATGAAGACAACAGATTTGACCACTGCAGGAATTTGAACGTCCCGAATACAATCAAGCATGCCCACGAAACCACCACCTGTTTGTTTGTTATTTTATATATTAAAAAAATATACTTGAGTGGCTTAAATAAATGGATAAAATTAAAATGCTTGTCTTTTTCTGTCATCAGTTAGTTGTTATTGTTACCACTAGAGACTTCAATGGTCGGCCAATGTCAACGAGTTCAGAATCAGGAAAGGCGTTTAATTCTCTATGCTTGTCTAGCACATCATCCTGTAAATGTAAATATAGAGATATATATGATTTAATTAAAGCTTTAATAAAAAAATAAATTATGTACATATATATAAATAAACAAAAACTCACCTTCACAACAAATATATCTTTGCACCATTGTGCAACAGCTTCGTCTGATTCTGGCAGATCCTTCATTGAATGACGCTTCACTTTCACATGAATCTACACAAAACAAAAAATCCATTGTCTATTCATCCACAAAATGCAAAAAAAAAATATAGCAAAATAAAGAAATGAATGAAAGAGGCTTACCACAGAAGACTGGCCTTTAAAGAGCCTGAGCATTGTTGGTGGAGTTGTATCTTTGGGAAGAGCAACTGTCATATCAATAATAGCAGGAACAAATGATCTCATCTGACTCACTGAAGTAACAAACCCCTGACACATATCACATATTACATATTAATAACAATATTAAGTAAATAAAAACCTAAGAAAAGAAATAGATAGATAAATAGTACTACCTTTGTTCGTGGAATTAAAACATTTCTAGGAACAGGTAATCCCAATGAAGATGCATATTCTTGAGCTGCTAAAAGCTTGGCTTGAGTAAACCGAGTCCCCTCCACAAAAAGAGCCAACCAAAATGGCTGAGGGTAGTCTTTTAGCCTCTCAAGTCCCAACTGCAATATAATCATTACATAAATAAAAAAGTTATATAATAAATGTGAAAATATGATGTGATTATAATTTATATACCTTTAGAGTAGTTTCATCTTTAGCCCAGCTTCTCTCAAGAAAAAGATACTCAGAAAACCACATTGACCAACCGATCACCTGCATAAAATATAAATTAAACACCTTTATTTTTCACATAAAATATAAATTAAACACCTTTATTTTTTTCTTTTTTGAATACTTACTGGAAGATATTTTGATGATTTTTTCATGACAGCCAATGTGCTACCAAGACACCCTGATCGCTGTTACAAAACAATTTAAAGAATATTATTAGTAAAGAGCACACATAAATAATTAGACAACAATAAGGGGTATGTTTGATAATCACCTGAGCAAACACCCACCCAATGAGC
Source organism: Lactuca serriola (assembly GCF_051521515.1). Lineage (NCBI taxonomy): Eukaryota > Viridiplantae > Streptophyta > Magnoliopsida > Asterales > Asteraceae > Lactuca > Lactuca serriola. The sequence continues at coordinate 323,045,261 of NC_136412.1, read as the reverse complement.
CAATCTATGTCACTTTTATGATTAGCTATCACAAGAGCATGTTCTTTACCTGTAAAGACAAATGGGGTAAGCCAAAATCAAAAATTACAGCAATAACACATTCTACAATATCCAACTTACCCATCATTTCTAGAGTTTCAGGATCTGTGTACAGACAAACCTGCATCAAAACAACCATAGAAATCTTAAGAAAAGAATCATTTATAATATATTGTTATGTGTATATATGGTCCACAAAGGATGATAATGCATAGGAGGTTTTAGGTAAATAATGAAACTACTAGAAAAAAGTAGGCATGTGTCTTAGAAGAATATGGAATGACAAAGATATTCAACCTAACTTAAAAAATTCAGATACAAGTCAATTAGACAGCAGTTGGAGCTAGCATTTGATTTGCAGTTGGTTAGAACTACAGTTTAGTGATGAGTATAGAGAGAAAACGAATGAACTTTTTTTGATGTTCTCAATTACAGAATAAAGCAAATGAAAGGCTACAAGAAACTATATTCATTCAGTGATTTCAGTTTTTATCACTTAATGCAAATGAATGCACAGTTGAAAACCCTATGCAGTAAATTAAACTTTCAAAGCCCTAATTTTGAATAGCATCATCGATGTAAACATAGATGTTAAAACTCAAACAAAGAAAACAGTAAGCATCAAAAAGCCCTAATAAATTTCTGATCTATGAGTAATCGGATTTTCAGATAAACTTAATAAGTAATTTAAAAACTTTGAACTTCAACAACATCATCATTACCTTGACTCCTGCCCACCAATCAACGATCCACACAAGTTCCAGCCACAACAGCTCCGCCACCATTCTGTTGATTCTTCTAAATATACTCTTCGAGAATGGCCGTATAGTCACATAAATAATAGCCTAAAAATAGTAAATCAAGAGTAACCAATAGCACCTAGTGAGATTCAGCGGTATAATATAAGCTCGAACGAGTGAATCTTAGTAAAAATTTCAGTAAACAGACGAAAAAAACTACCAATCTAGTAAGAGGCAAGAACAAATAAAGTTGCAATCAAACACTCGCGTAATCCCAAGGGTATAAGATTCTAAAATTGAGCAAATCCCTAACAAGATTTCGATCCAGTGATCTGAAACAGGGAAATGATAAGGTCAAAAGTACACCTGAATGAGATTAACGATGAGGCCAGAGGCGAAGAAGAGGAGGCCAATAGGGACGATAGTAACTGCCGCTGCGATAGCCATGGCAAAGGTCGCCGCACTGAAACTGTGTGTGTAACCACAGCTCCCAGAGAGAGAGAGAGAGAGAGAGAGAAAGAAAATCCAAACGAGTAAACGGTGTGTGAAATTGGTGTTATTGTGTCAATCTTGCGTAAAAAGAGTGTGCGTTGTAATTTATAGGTTTTATTTTATTGAAAAATATAGATGGAATGATAATATATAGTCGAATCACGAAAATTTTCATTAGGTCAATTTTGGTTATCTGGTTTTGTTTATTTGGTGTTGTGGGTGTAAGTTCGTCACTTTTAGAGTGCTTTACAAAATTGCACATGTTGCACACTGCACACCTATGGCTATAATTATTGATAACGAATCTTTACAATTGTTAACATCTTATTCAAATGGGATCTTAGAATTCTGATGATTAAGATTAAATATTATAAATTAATATTTACTATGATGTGTGTTTGATATAGACTAGTTCGAGGTGGTCATGTCAGCCTCCATAAGTGTTATTAGAGAGAATAGATTTGTTGAGATAATTTTCTGATTCATTTCTAAAAACAAACTTACAAGACAATTAATAACACTTAACTCCTGTAAGCACAAGAAATGGAAACATGATTACATTGCAACATATCTAGATCATGCATGCATAATTGAGATAACCGAAGATGCGGTGGTCGTTGACCACTTCTTGGTTTCTAGGGCAGAACATGGTTGGACTACTCCAAATAGCTAGCCGTAGTCTTCCGTGTTCTGATGGCCCTTGTGGGGTGGTTCGTATCAATACCCTTCCCATGAGAATGACCCTTATCCTCGAGGTTTTGTTTGGCGAAGAAGTCTAAGCGGGCTATTTTGAAGTTAACAGTGTTCTCTTGTGTTGCTTTTATGAGATCTTGACCACTCAACTAAATCAACAGTGTGAATCTTTGTGTTGCATTTATGAGATCCACAACCCTACATATAACCATTTATAGACATTTGGTTGTTTGTGTTTTCCCTTTTTTACGCAACCAACTCATATACTTCAAGCAAGATCCATTATGTGTGTATTTCTTGCATACTCGTCCAATCACCATGGATACAAATGTTACGACCCTTCATTGTGAAAACGGAACATTATATTAGATGAAACCATATTTCTATTTTCCCATCAACCATGCCCAAATCCTTATACAAACTCTATCGAGTCTCTTTGCTCGGTTTTCTAACCATAAACAAACACGTTCCGATCATCTTTTTTTCACAACCTATGGCTATCAAACCCTTCCTTCCCCAAGGAATGCCACAAGGCACAAACCCTCCATTAACATTTCCCTCGACTGGATCAAACTACTCACAATATTCCGTCCACAACCCCTATATATTTACTCACTGCATTCAACAATGCACCAATCCCCTATTCATATGTGTTGTCCATACCCTTGCTCCTGACACCTTGTTTCCAATAGCAACTCCCACTAGATCACCTCCTAACAAACTATAGTCACAAAAAGCATGCATGAAATCTTCAATGATCAACAACTTTTTAATCTACAAGTGTTAACAACGATGTGCATGATTCCTTGTAATCAAAATAAGACACTTAATGACACCAATTGGCACATATCCATGCGAGATAAATTTAAAGGATTTATTATACAACCATATATAGAAATTTGTTCCCAAACCACACGATGTTAACATAATCCGTTTTTGCAAATTTATTGTTTCAAATCATACTTGGATGGATCTTTCGAACGATACAAGGCATGTCATGGATAATACATCAATGTAGTGTTAAAAATTATGTTCTTCATGGTCACTTGCATGAGATCGTCTACATGTGGGTTCTATCACCCATGCAACTTATTCAGGCCATGCATGCCTTCTTATCAAATAACTTTATGGATTAAAACAAGCTCCACAATTCTGGAACCAATGCTTTTATGAATATATTTCCATTATTTGTTTTTCTCATTGTTGCTCGAATCACTCACGCTTTATTTATTGACATAATAATGATATTAATTGTCTCCAACTATATGATGATGCGATCATCCTAACAACATCATCAAATCATCTATGCAACCAAATCATGCAAAAGATTTCATGGGAATTCTCCATAAAAGGTCTCAAACCCATATAGCCAAAGCATCATATTGTCATGAAGGAAATCCCACTCAGTGCTTCTCCCGATGATATCAAGAACTAGTTTAGGAATCTCCTCCCTTAGTTATCCTAATATTCTATACATATTCCTTTTTGTAGCGAGATGGTTTAGATGAACTACCAGGTACTTGATTGTTAGGGAAATTCCACAAAAAATTGGTTAGGTACACATTCCTCGTAAACCACAAGAATTCCTCTTTCCACTCCCTAGATGAAGTATTCCAATCAGCAACACTTTTAGTTTCTCTCTTTACGGTTGAGGAGCGTGTACTATTATTTACTTGAGGAAAGTCTATAAAACACATGAAATAGTCTTACGGATAGTAACACATATGTAGCTTGTAGAGAAGCTCAAAGATAATTATCTTCAACATACTATGAGATTTTAACTGAGTCAAGTAAATACAATAATGTGACAGAAGCTCAATTAAACTGGGACGCGGGAAGGCGATAGTCTGCTTCCATGAAATTAACATAAACGCACACCTTACGTGAGGAGGGTCTCCTCCTTGGGTCGGTTTTGGCCTAAAATCGAACTCAAACCGATAGTATCGATTTTCAATAATTTTAACCTAAACCCAAACCGATGGGTTCATGTAACACCCCGACTCCCAGGTATAAACTTTACAATTTTATTTTCATTTTGGAAGGTCTACTCGACGAGTTGGATACCCTGACTCGTCGAGTAGGAATGAGTTTGCCCGCGTGGATTATTGGATATACTCGACGATTCGGAGGACCCAGACTCGACGAGTAGGAGCTGGGAGATGAAACCCTAAATTTTAGGGTTTGCGCCCTATTTAAAGGACCTTAAAGTCCATTCATCATGTCCTTTACCACCCCCTTGACGTCTAAGAGAAACCCTAATCGCTATTAACCTTGTTCTTGAGTGATTGTAAGGCTTAAAGAGTGATTTTGGTGCATTTTGTGAAGAAGGTGTGAGGTATAAGAAGCTTGGAGCAAATAGGAGCTTGTGTATCTGACTCTACTTCATCTTGGCATCATTTTGAAGATAACAAGTCGTTACCTTGGCTTATCTTTAGCTAGATCTCTTCATGTTTGGGTTTAGGGCCATCTTTAGCACATTTAGGAGTCATTTCGAGTATTGGGGCAAGATCCACTACTAGAAAAAAGGTCTTTTACAACGCTCATTGCGCGTCGTAAAATGCTCAGACGACGCGCAAATGTGCGTCAAGGAAGGCCCTGTCATAACGAGACACGACGTGCTTTTGCGCGTCGTCTATGGACAACGCGCATTTACGACTCGCATTTATGACACGCAATGCGTATCATTAAAACCCCTGTCAAGAAAGGTCATGTCATAAATGAAGATGACACACATTTTTGCGTATCGTAAATTTAAATGTTTAAAAAAAATATTTATATATTTATTAATTTTAAAATTAATTTTGCATTTAATGTCTCATAGTAGAAATAAAATACCATATACAAAAAAGACAATTCATTGCATAAAATTTAATATCATACAATTCTATTTCTTACAATATATAAATTTGCATTCATCTAATCTATTATGTGTTTCATAGTAACAATTGAAATGAAGAATGCAACACTTGCATTTGCAGCATCTTATCTGTTTCAGCTTGAGCTCTCTTTTCCTCTTCTAACTCCAGAACTATTCGCTTTCATCAACCCTGTAAACACAACACAAAATCACTTGTTATTTTCATTCTACTTTTAAAATTAATTCTTATTAGGACATTCTACTTTTAAACCTACCAATCTAGCAAAATTTTCAGAAGTTGATCGGTTTGCTTTAGCCATTTTTCTCTCCTTTGTGATTATCCACCCCTGCAACAATACTCAAAAAGTTCAAAATTTTATTAACCGATTTTATTTTTTATAGATTTGGTATGTTAGAAAGGGTATATATGTCAATAAACCTCCTCTTTTATTATCATCAGAATCTCCATGGAACTTGCTTCCTTTTTCATCCATCCGAACCCTCTGTTTTTCATAGAAGCTTAGTTACACAATCTTTCTCTCTAGTACGTGTATGATTTCACTGTACTAATATCTTGATTTTCAAAATAGTTTTTAAGGAAGACTCCATGGTTTTGGATACAGCTTCACATGTATCTCTGCAAACAGTTTCAACACCTTTAACATCAAAGAAAGGTTTGACTTGATCAGGCTTCTCATAACTGTAACCAACATATCTCTTTTTAGTAAGAAGAAAGCATGGGCAATACACCCTGGAACAAGTACAAACATGCTGCAAAAAGACATGTATCAAATATCAATTATCAAATTGCAAATCAACATTAACACAAAAAAAATTCATAAAAAAACAAATTTTTTTTTACCTATCGATGTTGCCATATATGACTTTAGCCTTCCACTTGTCATGTGTGTTCACTAGTGAAATAGCAGCTTCTAGTGTTCTCTGCCACTAGAATTCATTCTGGAGACATGGATCTAAATTACCATTAAGCAGATTACATGTGTCAAGTAAAAGATATAACAAAACCAACTACTTACCCAAATAATGGTTTTACAGCAGTAAGGAATAAGAGCATAGACTAATTGCAATGAGAAAATGAAAAGGTAGAAATAGAAGAGGGAAAAAGTAGAGAAGGAAAACATAAGTACCTGCTAAAAACTAATCCAGACATGGATTGTGAGACTTCACTACTTAGCTCAACATTGGTAACATCAAAATTGCACAACAATAAGATAGATTATCTATTATCTATTCGTGCATGAAGAAGGTCCATTATCTATTACATTAAAAATATTGAAATGAAAAAATTATAAAAAGTGTGCAGGTGTACCTTGCCAGATCCATTATCTATTCGTGCATGAAGAAGGTCAATAAGGTGGCTTCTTTTATCAGTTTCTTGACCCAACGCGTCCCATAGTTAGAAATATATAACTTGAAAGAAAATCAGATGTGACTCTCTGTGTAAGAACATTATAAAAATTAAAAATATATATATTAAAATGATTCAAATTAATAAAATAAAATTAAAAACCTGGATTTCTCTAGGAAAAGTGGCACTGAAAAGCATTGTTTGTCTTCCAGCAGGTGGAGGCATGTCTGTATGTTACACAATTTTTCTTATTTGAGGCTCAAATCCCATATCCAACATACGATCAGCTTCATCAAGAAACAAAATATAGAACGCTACAAAAAAAAAACAATTCCACAAAAGTACATTGAAGAGAAACTGATGATTGATGTATACCTTTTTTTAAGATCTGAAAAAAGATGATCATCATGAAGAAGATCATATGAACGTGGGTAAGTACTGAATGATTCACACCAGTATGATATATCCCAAAGAGTCCACGTTCATATATAATTGGAAGTGTATCTGGTGAATTAAGTGGGACCACATTCATCACCCAAACATTTAGATCTTTCAATGCAACAACAAATCTACAAACATTTAACAACAACAACAATAAGAATATAACAAGAATCAAGACAAGAAGACTTCATTTACTTACCCTCCATAGATGGATCTCATGTCCATGATATTTCTGATAGAAATCAATCAATTCCTAAACCATTCAAATATGACTTAGACACAACACGTTTCCAGTGTTCATGGTCAGCAGTGAAGTCTTCAGGAGTTGATTTTCCATAAACTCCAGATTCTATGGCTTTTAACCAATAAGGTGGTGATTCCACCCTCTGAGGCCATGTTTTTGGCCACTTTGTTCCTCTAATTGATTCATCAACTGGGACTTTAGGCATGCATGCTTCAAGTTCTACATTCCTGTATATGTATTAACACAATTAGGTTAGGTAGCAATGAATATTACTTTGTATCAAGAAAAACTAGAAAGTTTAACAGATTGCATCTGGATCATCATTGGTTCCACATATAGGTGGATCATTTTGTTGTATGTTGTCATAACATTCATTAGAAGTTGGCTTTTTGTATATTGCTGCACCAACTTGGTTCAATTTGTCACTATAAATCACCACCAGCTCCCAACACATAGCCTTTGTTAATTTAGACATAGCTGCCACAAGTTTTCACATAACAATTTAATCAAACATTCAATGTGATTATATATAATTTGTTAAGTTAGACATACCTTTCCATATTTCAGCATCTTTTGTATTGTTTTTGTAAACTATAGTAGCAGACTAAATAAAATACCCACCAGGTCGTAAGAGACTGTTGAGCTCCAATAGAACTTTTCCACCTGAAAATATATATATATATATATATATATATATATATATATATATATCAACTTTTACAGTATACTGTGTACTGTGTAACTAACGGAGACTTTAAAAAGAGAGTGCATGGAAGAATCACCTTCAATGTGTCATGGGACCCTGCAACGAGCCTAGTGAATGCCATCAAAGATTTTACTAGGGAAGGGCAATCTTTGGGTACCCATGACTGCTGAAATGGCAGGAATACCCCTCTCAAGATCAAATTTCACTTGAGCTTCATGCTCATCTTTCGGAGCAAACGACACTGTAAATACATCTTGCTCAAAAAGATACCCTCCAAAACTAGCTACTCCACATCTAACATCTAGTATCACACGGGTTCTTTTGCCCCATTTGATATCAGGAAGTGACTATAATTATATTACGAGTAAAAAATCTTATTTTCACAGAAAATTACAAGAACAACCTTTTATATATGGGAGAATAGGAAAGAAGCATGGGCTTACTTTTTTGATATGATCGATATAATGAAGGGCACCATTCTTGAACTGATTTCCACCCCCTGGAAAAGAAAGATATTCTCCTGTAACTTTGACCCAATTTTGATGCCCTTTGACCTCAGCCAGCTTTGTGCGTGGAACGTTATTGTACCATACCTGAATGATATAATCAGAATCAGAGTTAAAAAATGAAAATCCACCAATCGTTAAGAAGTTTGACTTTTCAGGTCAATTAAACTAGTTATAAGTTTCATTGATATCATTGGAAACTTTCGATCAATCAACCAGACCTTATATTGAAATACCAATATGTTGGTATCTGTTATCTAAAATAATTCATACTTTTTTAATAAAATATAAAAAAAGTCAAACTTTTTTACCTGGTCTCGGCTTCTAGGCCACCTGATTGGGGTCTTATTTCCTTGAGGAAGAGGGACAAGGCATGTAGGGGATTCAACAGGTTCATATGGAAAGTTTAAAAAAAATGAAGAAATAAATCTATTGATGCTTTCTCTAGTCGCTTAAATTTTTTACTCTCCTGACAGATTCATATGGAAAGTTTAAAAAAAATAAAAATTATATCAGTTTAAAAGGGTAAAAGGGTAAATATGAAGAAAAAAGGCAACCATGCATTCACAACAAAAGGTAAGCTTGTCAAATTGATTTCACTACAAAATGTAAGCTTGTCAAATTGATTTTACCTTTTCTTTCTTTTCTTCTTCTTTTGTCTCTCATCATCACTATCCACCCTTTCTTCTTACTCTGCATCCTGTTCGTCTTCATCAATATCATCCATTATAATCAAGGTCAAACAATTACAACATTTAACCGTGTCATTAATCATTTCAAAAATGGAGCTTCATTATAAAAAAAATGAACATGTTCTGGAACTAAATAAGATACTAAATGGACACTCACAGTCAGTAACCTTCATTGATCCAGGTGTGCCCACACCTAACCAAACCTGTAAAGCCTCTCATGTAGACCTTCTTGCAACACTTGAAACACGAACATTAGCACGTATAGAAACCCATATGCCAACAACTTCAAACATGAAAAGATAGTCATCATAGAAACATAAACATCCATTTCCATTTATTTCCATTTTCACCTCCCTATTCCTAAACCCGATTACATATCTGCCTTAGTTTGCATGTTGTATCAGAGTGTGATTATTAATGCCATTGATGAATTAGTCAATTGTACTTTTGCTTGTTCATTGGGGAAATTTATCAAACAGGTGGTGTTCATAAAAAAAATAAAAAATAAAATAAAATAAAATAAAACCACTCTGTCAACATTAATTCATCCTTCCTACAAATTAAGATTCATCAAAAACATAAAAAGCAAATAGTTTAGTAATATAAAGGGGACCAGGAAAAAGTAAAAATAAACACGTCGTAGGCTCGATATCAACAATTATAAACTGCATTAAGCTAACCCTCAATTTCATAGTAAAAATCAAAATTCAAAACAAACATCATTCAACAGAATATGAAGAACATATATTGAGATCGAGAGAACACAAAGAGGAGAACAGGCAAGATGAGTGCAAACTGTTGTGCCAAAACTTACCAGCTAATGGAAATTGGCAACTCGATAACATAACAGAGGCCATCTGGAACAGTGGGGCGGTTAGAAAATTGATATCGAGATGGAATCAGACAAAAAATTATTACCTGCATAGGGTCAAGGAGCAGAATGACGAGAAGAGGCGACATGTATGATTATACGATGAACACAGAGACCATGATGGAGGCGTAATAGCCTAAGACGACGAAGGTGAGTAGAGCGATGCGATAGAGAGGCGTTCATGATAGAGAAAAGAAATAAGGATTTAGAATAACATACGACTAGGGAAGGAAGGATGTGAAAGCATAAAATCCAAGACCTAGGGTTCTGGTGGGTTTGCTAAAATTAAAGTTCCGGACGAATTATAAAACGGTGACAAGGTACACCAGAGCATCGGCGCCAACACTCTCGAAAATGTGGAGTTTTCTATTTTTTTTTTGGGTTTCTAATCGGAGGTCGATTGATGTTTTCAGACTAAAATTGGAGATTAGAGAACCGAAGAAGAGAGAATCACAGAAGCGTGAAGTGTGGATTGAGCTTTTAAGGTTCAATGGCGGTGATGGTGGCGGTGGCGGTGGCTTAGGGTTTCCAGAGAGAAGGAAGGAGTGAATGAAGGGAGATACTGAGGGTAGAAGCGGGGTTCTCCAAAATTTTAGAATTTCAGACGATTTCGTTTTCCCCCTTTAAAAACGCGCGTTTAAGCAAAAAAAATATATAAAGTGACATTTGAAGAGGACACTCATTTAAGATAAGCACCCTCCGTGTTTGTATTTTTTTTCTTTTCTAACACTAATTTCAAGGCACGCACAAATGCGTGTCCTCTATCCTTCAAATTTTAGAAGAGATGACATTATTTTTAGTGCGCACGCTTTTGCATATCGTAAATTACCGCGTGTCATTGTTTGCGCGTCGTAAAAGGCTATTTTTCTAGTAGTGATTTGAAGTTGTAACTTCAGATCTTTGGTCCCTATAGCTATATAGTTATGAGATTTGGTAAGCTTGGGCCTCTCCCTTTTAGTTAACCTTTCCCTTAGTCTAGTTTTCGCATTTAGGACCATGCATGTACGTAAAGTTTGCAACTTTACGTGGAAACCATGTCCTAGGAGGTTGGATCTGCAATATGGAGCTTTACGGTGGCTTAAAAACATTTGTATAAGAAATTGACTGCATGAACACGATGAGTCGCTTGGCCGACTCGGCGAGTAGGATGAAGGTTGCCCGTGTCTGGTTCTGCAAGAACTCAGCGAGTCAGCAAGAGGACTCGACGAGTCAATTAGGGTTCTCCCAGACAGATGGACACGCATGGACTCGACGAGTTGGTTGGAAATTCGGTGAATCAGTTAGGGTTTTATGACTTCCTGAGTTCTTGAGGAACTCGATGAGTTTTTAGCTGCACTCGACGAGTCTGGTCAACATGGACTATTGACTTTGACTTTGACTTTAACCAAGGGTTGACCAATTGGACTTTTGAGTGTATTTTGGTAAATTGAGAATTTATGGAATGGAATCATTGGTGGATATATGTGTTGGAATTGGAGCTGCATTTGGTGGAGTTTGACTTTATCACTTCAAGCTACTTGTGAAGTGAGTTATCCTCACTATACTAAGGGGTCTAAGGCACCAAGGCCGACCCATTGGATTTGATATCCTAGTAGTTATTGATATGTCAGGTATGAGTTAGTATTGCATGCTAGTTGTTATGATAGTCCGAGAGTGGTTATGTGTGCTAGTTGTTGTAATAGTTTGGTAGACCTGTAGGATTACCAGTTATATGGCCTAATTATATGTATGCATAGTTAGTAGTATATGTCGACATGTTATGTGGTAGGGTTGATGTGACATCCCCAAAATCTCGGCCAGAAAAGACCGATTTTCATTTATGCTTTTAAATAATTTTAGAGTAAATCCTTTTGATTTGAAAGAGTTGTGGAATTTGTTCCCAAAACAAAACATGATAAGATAATATTTATCAAAGAATTTCATCAAGAGATGCATTTTCATTATATAATCAAAACTCGGGATGTCATGTTCCGATACAGACCATAAAGCATAAACGATAACATTACAAGTCATTTAACAAATATATACATATACAGACTTGTAAACAAAACAACTTGATGATTCAACCATCTTATGCCCTCGCGCCACTACCTGTAATACAAATAAAACTGAGTGGGTCAGGCTTGGGAGCCTGGTGAGCATATAGGGTTTTCAACCCACAATAAATAAGTTATATTTAATTTCACCAACCAATCACTATCCCGATTACCCATTCCCGTTATCCTCACTTTACGTCCCTAAAATAACATCTATCTCAAGGGAACTAATCTAGGATTTTCATCGGGACGGACATCACTGCTAAGGGGTTTCCTCAACAATAGATATCCTAAAGGCAACCATGAGGGGGATAGAGTACACCGGTGAACACATCGTTCACAACACTACAGGTTATGAACCTGCTAGCGTTCCACTGGGCTGTCTAGAAAGAGTCCGTGGTCGTTATCCATACTCCGCTGAATAACTAGATCATCAACAACAACAACATCGAGGCCTCTCATCTGTTTATTACACACCAACTATCTACCCATGTTCTACCCAACATATTAGTAGATAAAAATATATATTTTCATACATAGTTTAAAACCTGTATATCATTTCCATTCAATACATATTCCACATAACAGATGAGGCACACCCACATAACACGTATTTCATAGAAAGTAAATCAGATCTATGAGATAGAAGAGAATGAATATACATTCATACTTATAACAACAAAATTATACACATAAACAACAATATACTTAATACACTCAAACCATACTTGTATTATTATCGTGTTTATGAAAGGTAGTATACACTCACCTGATCAGAAGATGATCAGACAGCACTACGGCTTGCAGAAGTAGTAATCCTCAGCAGATCTGGAAGATCTTCACAAAAATCGAACTTCTCGCGGGCAGAGCTTCGACTCGGGAACCGCACTTCTCGGGATCTTCGGGATCTCGGGACTTGCCTCGGGGCTCGAGAATAATATCGGGGCTTCGGGGTATTTCTGGCACGCAAAACGATGCAAAACGGGAGAGAGAAGAGAAGAAATTGGCAAAAGACTCGGCTGCCTTCGGAATCCTTTTATAGAGGCTGGAGCCTCGGAGTACGCGGGGCGTACGCCTGTACGCGGGGCGTACAGGTCCGAAAAACGTCACTGCTTACGCATCCGAAGCCACTTGCTGCGATGTCGACACCTTCGGAGTACGCGGGGCGTACACGAGTACGCGGCGCGTACCTCAGATCAGATCGATGACTACTCTTCGGATAAAGCTTCCGATTTTTCAATTAAAAATAAATACAATTTATTTATCAAACTTCGGAAATTCATATCTTCTTCATACGAACTCCGTTTTCAACGTTCTTTATATCCATGCGAAGATGAGACTACGCTCTACAACTTTCGTTTAGACTCCGTCGGCTAATTTCGACTTTATTTTTATTATTTATTTTTAATAGGCCGCGACAGAAACTTTCGTTATAAATTCATAACTTCTTCGTTTGACGTCCGTTCTCGCCTAACTTTTTATCGCTTCGATACCAACAACGAGACCTTCGATCCTCGTTTAGATTACTTCGGCTAAAAACCGCTCGATCTCAAATCGAGTATTTCAGGTTGCATACCGCTAAGTCGAAACTTCGATAAATCATAACTTCCTCATACGAAGTCAGATTTGGGCGTTCTATATATATTCGGAAACCTCGTTTCAACTACTACAACATTAACCAAAGATATTAAGTTCATTTTACACTTAAATTTTTTACGCTTATTTTTATTCTTAATTAATCAAACCACATAATTAAGCAATTAAGCACAAAACACATAATACTCAAATAATACATTCTTATTATTTCAAAACGGGTTACAAAGGTTAACCTAGACTATTACATTGCTAAAAATGGCAAGCCCGGAAACACAGGCGTTACAGTTGAGGTTGCACTTCTCCGTGCGGTGACCAACAAACCCTGGAGTATTCTAGATATGAGCTGAGGGCCAAGGAGAGCATGCCAGACTTATACTGAGGACTCTTAAGCATTCCATATGCGAGCTGGGGGCCAAGAGAGAATACCAGACTCACACTGAGGGCTAGTCATTTAGTTAAAATCTAAGGACTGAGGGAGCAAACCAGATATGAGTCGTGGGCCTGTAGGGCAAGCCAGACTCATACTGTGGGCTCAGGGGTAATCCAGTCTGTAGAGCTGTGGACCTATTACATGTTGTTATTATGTGTGCTATCTGTTATGTATCGGTATTTTGGGGGAACTCACTAAGCTTTGGACTTACAGTTTTAGTTTTGGTTTCAGGTACATCAGATGATCACGGGAAAGCAAATGCGTGATCGTACAACCCCTCACATTTTTTGATTTTGATTTCTGGGATACTCTAACATGGGAATATTTTGAAAACACTTTGTAATAATTAATGGTTTTTAATTGGTTGAAAAAGGTAAAAATTGGCTCAATTTTTATGGATGTTACAGTTCAGTTGCTTGCATTTTTGGTCTACTCTTGTGAGAGTGAAGAAAAATCATGAGCACCCTTCTCCCTCTTCCTCTCTTATTTTTCTTTGAACATTTGAAGACTTGTTGCTTATATTATGCTCTATTTGAACCATAATTGGGTTTGGTTCAAAGATTAAGAGTTATACAAGAGTTTTATACAAAAGAACTAGCATTCTACATCAAGTTGAGTTATTGTTGGTGTCTCTAAAGTTCATCATTCTTCATCAACTTCCAAGCCTCCCAAGAGGACCCAAAGAACTACAAAGGTTGTTATTTATTCATCTATTCTTTGGTTGGTATTTAATCTTTCTATAACTTGCAAGATGATCCGTGGTGGGTTGTAACTAGCTTATTAAGTTCGAAATTTAAAGACTTTCGTTTTCCATATTTATGAGTTTTATGAAACTAATTTTGAACTAAAACCCAACAAAATCCACTTAAACTGGGAAACTCTCATAACTACAACTACGAACCAACTCAATCATTGCACTTCACAAGGCTGGAAACTCATCGGTCTAGACTCCAAAGACCATACCCAAGCGTGATGATCATCCATTTGTCACACCAACCTTTTATACCTAACTGGGATTACCTCCCAATCACGCATAATGACTTCTCAAAGCATCCCCAACGTGAGTTCCAACCAATCCTAAATCTGAAAACTAGGTCCAAAAGGCCTCAAATGCACACTTGACTTCCATACAAATCATCATTGATCCACTGCTCCCACAAGCCAGACATTCGTCAATCCAACAAAAAAATCTCTTGACATCTAATATCCCACACTAGCACCGGTGCACAACTGTCTTAGGGTTATATGTATTTAATAACATATGATTAATGTGAACAAATATTTGTTTTCACATTTTTGATTCAATGGTTAATCTTTTGTATATAATCAAATGTGATTATATATATCTAATCACATATGATTTATACAAACAAGATTCTTTTTTTTTCCGTATAAATCAACGATTTTTTTTCGTATTTTTGATTCAGTGGTAATTCCACACACCACCACCTATCTCTACCACACCACCACCACCCACGACTTACAACCACCAACATCATATGTGATTAAATGCATATTATGGCATAAATCATGTGTGACTACATGTATTTAATCAGATATGATTAAATAGAAATTATCACATGTTATTATATATATCTAATCAAATATATTTACATAAACAATATTCGTTTTCATATTTTCCATTCAATAATTTTTCTCTTGTAATAAATCATATATGATTATATGTATTTAATAACATGTGAATAACGTGAACAAAGATTCAACACTTTAATCATATGTGAGTAAATATATATAATCACATGCGGTTATATGTATCTAATCACATATGATTTTATTTGGAAAAATGAATCTTGTCTATATAAATCATATGTGATTAAATACATATAATCACATGTGATTAATAACACGAGAATAACTATTGTATCAAGAACGTGAAATGTAATTTTGTCAATATAAATTATATGTGATTAGATACATAAAATCACATGTGATTATATGTATTCAATCACATATGATTAAAGTTGGCAAAGAACAATTGTTAAATCGAGAACGCGATAATGAATCTTGTCCACATAAACCATATATGGTTGATTTCATATAATCACATGTGATATATGTATTTAATTAAATATGATTTATGTGGAATTTTTTTTTTGCGGCTTCAGTTCAATATATAATTGGACTCGTGTATTTAATCACATGTAATTATATGTATTTAATCGTATCTGATTTATGCGGAGAAGATTTGTTTTGGCATCCTTGATTCAATAGTTGTTCTCATGTATGTAATCACATGTGATTATATGTATCTAATCACGTATTATTTATATAGACAAGATTCATTTTTTTCCAAATAAAAGCATATGTGATTAGATACATTTAATCACATATGATTAAAGTGGACAAAGAACAATGAATCGAGAACACGAAAGTTAATATCGTCCACATAAATCGTACGTGATTGGATTCATATAATCACATATGATTATATGTATTTAATCACATATGATTTATATGGACAATATTTATTTTCGTGTTTTCGATTCAATATTGGTCTCTTGTATTTAATCACATGTGATTATATATATTTAATCACATATGATATTTGTGTACAAGATTCGTTTTGCTTTCTTGATTCAACAGTTGTTCTCGTGCATTTAATAAATGTAATTATATGTATTTAATGATATTAGTCACATATGCTTTTAATCATATATGATTTATGTGGACAATATTCGTTATTGCGTTCTCGATTCAATAATTGTTCTCGTATATTTAATCACATATGATTATATGTATTTAATCAAATATGATTTATGTTGACAGGATTCGTTTTGGCGTTATCGATTAAATAATTGTTGTTGTGTATTTAATCGCATGTGATTATATGTACTTAATCACATATAATTTATATGGACATAATTAATTTTTTGTTTTCGATTAAATAGTTTGTTTCATGTATTGAATCATATGTGATTATATGTATTTAATCACATCTGATTATATGTATTTAATCAGATGTGATTAAACTTTGGTATCATGCTATTAAATTGAAAAACCTATAATAAATTTGTAAAATAATAGAGACATATAAACATTATTAAATATGATAATTGAGTATGCTATTAACTTTAAATGATTTTGATACTTGAAATTAGAAATAAACCGAACCGGACACAGTGGCGTTCGTCCTCCATGTCAGCTCCTACTAACTTATTCAGTATCACCAGTTCTTCTAATCAAGCTTTATACCTAACATAACATCGCCATAAAATCGACATACTCATTGTCTCATTCATTCATTCACCAAGTCAAATAAACACCTTAATTTTGTCATTGTTGCGTATGATTTTTATTGCCACTTCTTCTAGGTCAGTGGATCCACCTTTGTAACACCCCAAGTTCAGAAATGCTAGTTCAGGGTTCTTAGTGTAAATAAGGAAGGCCGACTCGGCGAGTCGATGGATAGACTCGGCGAGTCGAGTCGCGATTCTGGTCACGCGTTAAGTGACCAACTCGGCGACTCGGAGGCTGGACTCGGCGAGTTGGTGCTGGAATGAGAAAAACCCTAATTCGGAGTTTGTGCCATATATAAAGAACATAATACCCTCTCTTCAGCCTCTCTACATTCCCTTTGAGTCCCAGAAACCCTAATAGCCGCGAATGAGAGCTTGGAGAGTGTTTGGAGCTTTGAGAAGTGAATTTGGTGGAGGATACTTGAAGAGCAAGAGGCAACCATCAAGGATTTCGTGTGGATCCAAAACCCACTCCAGTTTGGGGCACATTTGTGAGGTATTAAGCTGTTACCTTGACATTTTCTTCTAGAATCATTCATATGTGGAGGCTAGGGTTTTCCTTGGTTAAGGGAAATGTTAAAGAAGCTAGATCTGAAGCTGAAACTTCAGATCTAAACCTCTTTTAAGTCCTAAGTTCATAAAGTTTCAGTCCTTGGATGATTGGTGAAGCCCCTTTTGTCTAAAACCCAAGCCCTAGTGTGTTTTGAGTTTATATCTCCTTGATATCACGTAAAGTTTGCAACTTTATGTGAGGGATAGCTTGAAGAAGGATAGATCTATGGATTTGAGCCCCAGCATGGCTTAGAAAGCCACTGCATAGGTTAAGAGCTGGAGATACTCGACTAGTCGCATGGGTGGACTCGGCGAGTTGGATGAAGATAGGCAGGAACTCGACGAGTTGGAAGAACAACTCGGCGAGTATGTTGAATGTTGCCTTGGACTCGGCGAGTCTGTTCTTGGACTCGGCGAGTCTGGTCATGAAGTCCTAACCTTTTGGTTGAGTTGTGAATCGGTGATTCGAGGGACGACTCGGTGAGTTGAGCGAGAAAGGACTCAGAGTTTGTTAGACTCGGCGAGTCTTAGGGTGACTCGGCGAGTTGAATCGTGGAATAGGAGTTTTTGAGTATAGGGACTCGACGAGTCAGCGGGTTGACTCGGCGAGTAGAGTCAGTCAGGAAGGTTGACTTTGATCAAGAGTTGACCAGTTGACTTCCAGGGGTATTTTGGTAATTATTGGCATTTATTGAGTTCAGTCTTTTGGTATTGATCAGTGGTGGAGTTCGTGTCGGAGGTTGGAGCAGCATGATCTTATCTTTTCAGTCAGCAGTTGCGAGGTGAGTTATCCTCACTATATCGACAGGGTCTATGGCACCAAGGCCGGCCCTTTATCGAATGGAAATTCGAGTAGTTGTTATGTTATTGCTTCGCTATATGTTTGCATCATGGTATTTAGGATGGTATATGTTAGAGACTTGGTTAAGTTCGGAATCTTGGAAAATAGGATGATGCTATGTTAGTGACCGGTTAGGTCGGTACCTGGTTAGAGTATGTTATGTATGTGATCTGCTAGATCGGTTGATTGGTGATTAATTGTTATATGATTATATGTTTATGTGCACATGATTGGTTGACTGGGGTTGGGTTGAGGCAGGTCCTGCTTTGTGTTGTAAGCCAACATACCCAGGGCGGACCGGATATTCCGAAGGCCCATCGAGCGGTCTGGATAGGCTGTAGGCCCCACGAGGGTGGACCAGACGTGCCGAGGCTCGGAGAGTGGACCAGGCCGACTGAAGGCCCGGTGCGGGCGGACCAGTCATATTGTAGACTCAGAGAGTGGACCAGGTAGGTTGAAGGCCCGGTGCGGGTGGACCAACCCCACTGCAGACTCGATGTATATGGCTAGACTCGGAGGGTGCACCAGGTGGACTGTAGGCCCGGTGCGGCGGACCAGTCACACAGTAGACCCGAAGTTCATGGTTGTTCTGTTATGTTATGTTATCATATGTTATGTGTATGGTATATGTGGTTGGTATTTTGGGGGTATCTTACTAAGCTTTCGGGCTTACAGTTATGGTTTAACGTTTTAGGTACTTCAGGAGACTGTGGAAAGGCAAAGGCGTGATCGTACCGCTCCTCGTGTTTATGTTTTATGATATGGTTCTAGGAATACTCTGATAATAAATGTATTGAAAACCTTTTTGTAATAACTTAATGAAATTGGGATGTTTTTGAAAAGCTCAAACTGGGGTTGGAATTTTTAGAGCGTTACAACCTTTTTGTAACAACTTAATGAAATTGGGATGTTTTTGAAAAGCTCAAACTGGGGTTGGAATTTTTAGAGCATTACAACCTTTCAAATCTTTTGCATGAACCACTGTTGAAAACACACCTTTATCATGTGTTGTAAGAACTTCCTGTCGGTTATCAAGTACTTCTCCAAATCGGTAGCCTGCATGTGTGAAAAGGGTAAATCTGAAAACTTATAATAGAGGGTAAAACTTATAAGAGTCATATTTTGATATACTTACTATAGCAACCTTCTGAATCATCCCAATTATCCTAAAGACCGCTTCTTTGAATGGCTAACCCATCTCCTTTTCCCTGATGATATAACAAAACCACATAAGCACACACAACATGAAAATCTATTATGAGATTTTGGAAATAATGAGTATGTGTCTTATAGGTTTTCGTACTCCAGTTGGTGATTCTCCAAATATATCATCAGAGAACATGTCATTTGATCTTTCCTTTTTCTATTCAAATAAGAAAAATACAATGTCATTGATCTTAAACATTTCACAGAAAGTTAGTAAAGAAACTCATCAATAAAAGACCAAGACTTACCCTTTTACGTGCATGAGGTGGAGATTCCCAAAATATGACATCACCATTTGATCTTTCACTCAGTGATTCCCATCAAAAACAATTCATTACTACACATTAAGTAAAAAAGAAAAAAGAAAAATAAATCTCACCTTTGGAGTACCCTCTTCAATTCCACATGTACCAAATGTCCTCTCAACACCAGAATTACCATTTTGTGGAGGAGATCTTCCAACTGAAAATGGTGTGTCTCATGTATTACTATCTAACGATTCCCTTTGACCTTCAAGAGTCCCTAAAATTTCTTTAGCTGTAAATACATTAACTAAAAGATTATTCAACACAAATAAGATTCATAAGTTTTTAATATGCTCTAATGGGAAGAATAAGAAAAAAACCGCACATGTATCCTCTAATTGTGGCACTAGTGACTTAGTGTTGTACTTTTCAAGAATGGTCTGTCTACGCCTTCTACTTTCCTCCTTTATTCGATTAAGATCTTCCTGTTCATCTTCCTCAATTTGCAAGGAACTTTTTTCTTGATACATATCTTCATCAACCTCCTCCTTATAGCAAAGTTGAATCCAAAACATAATTTAAAACAAACAACATTAACCGATGAATAACAAATATATAAAACAATAAAACAACAAAACACACCTTTTAGTTTTCTCCATATCTACATCTAAAGGTGCATCTTCGTGACTTTCACTCATTTGTCCATCATATTTCCTAGTTCTATAACAGATGGAGTATGTTATTAACATTATATACTTAATCTTTTACATGGTTTCCATCCTGCTAACAATATAACATCATATTAGTAGTCACTTATAATCCAAAACATGCACCACATATTAAGTAGGAATAAAAACTATTCATGTAACGACCCAATTTTCAAAAGAAAATTTTCATTTTTAAATAGTCAAAAACATTTTCCATAAACCATAAAATCTCAAATACATTTGTTTTCAAATTCATAACACAATATTACTACAATCATCAGAGCGTCCCATAAAAACATCTGAGAGAGAGTGCATGTCGCTTCATCAAGCCTTGCCCTTGCCCTTAGGCTCAGATGTACCTGAAACAAATCCACAAACTGTAAGCTAATGCTTACTGAGTTCCCTAGAGCATACCCCACACAATCCACATAATTACATAATCATATTAGCTATAAAATCTACATAAACCGCATATAATCCATGCATACAAACATATAAGGACGTCGTGGGCTCCCCCAAGGTCTTACTCCAGGATGTCATGGGCTTCCCTACATGGTCTTACACCTAAGTTCCATGGGATCCCCCTATGGTCTTTAGCTGGAAAGCCATGGGCTCCCCCACATGGTCTTACATCTAAGTGCCATGGACTCCTCCTATGGTCTTTACTTGAAAAGCCATGGGCTCCCCCACATGGTCTTACATCTAAGTGTCATGGGCTCCCCCGATGGTCTTCCCTGCAAGTATCACATATATCACTAGCATAACACTTAGCATAACTAACTACCATACCACATATCACATAATGGGCCGGCCTTGGTGCCTTCGACCTATTGGTATGGTGAGGAGGCTCACTTCTCGTGAATGCTGAACTGACAAGATAAGATTAGATAAATCCCAACGCACAACTCCAATTCAACTGCCTATAATCATTATGTGATTAACTTGTCACAATCCCGAAATACCTTAAACACCCTCAAGGTCAACCCTGGTCAAAGTCAAGGTCAACAGTCCATGTTGACCTCAACTCGTCAAGTGCATCCAGCAACTCGCCGAGTTCCTTCAGAGTCCATACAACTGAAATCCCGAGTCAACTCGTCGATTCACCTGAGTAACTCATCGAGTTCCTTCAATGTCCAAAAGACCGAAAACTCATGCAGACCAAAAACCCTAATCCTTCACCGAAATCACTCATATTCCCGAAACGGGTAAACCCTATCCGAGTCGTCAAGTTGGTTAAGCAACTCGTTGAGTCCCTTCAGCCCTTTTTGTGTTTAGTCCTTTCCACTAGGATCCAAGGCTCCAAACTACATATCCAACCCCTTTGTAGTGTAGCTACCATGTAAGTTGCAAACTTTACGTACATGCAAGGCCTCACAAAGAAAAAACACTAAAACTAAGGTTCCTACAAGGTTTTAGTGCATGGAAAAGTGCCTAAGCTGGATAAAGTGAGCAAGTGTAGATCTGGAACCATATCCTTATGACAGGTCCAAATCCGAGTATGACATCCTTTTTGCACCAAAAGTGACCATATTCTTCCATAAGATGAGACCTAAGAAAAGAGAGATCAAGGTAGCAACTTTTTACCGCTGAATGGATGCTAACAACAAGTAGATGTCGGATCCAAAGCCTTCTCCTCACTTCAATCTCTTCAACCTCTAAGTTTCCTTCTAGAAAGCACAAGTTCCACTCTACAAGGCTCACACACACTCAAGAAATCACCAAAATACGGCTAGGTTTTCTCTATGGACTGTAAGAACGTACGAAGAGGCTACAAATGAGCCATAAGTTCTTTAAATAGAGTACAAACCCCTGAAAATTAGGGTTTTCCTTTATAGCGCCTACTCGTCGAGTCAGGGCCTTCCGACTCGTCGAGTAGGGTCTAAATCCCGCACCTCATAAATGATCTCTACTCGACGAGTTAGAGCCCCCAACTCGTCGAGTTCTAGCACAAAACCCTAAAAAAACTTAGAGAATTAAATGATACCTGGAATAGGAATTACAATTCAAGGTGTAGGAATCACTAAGAAAACAAACCAAAAAACTATTGTATAGTTTTGAACAAATCATATGTCAAGCGTACATCATGAAGCACAACTGATGGAAACTATGGAAGAGAGCAAAAATACTAGGTGAATTACAATGAATCCACAATTGTTAACCAACTTCAATCACACATAAACTCAACAGATTAAAATAAAAATGGAAATACATTGATTATGAGGTGAGAAAGGAGAGGTCATGGATGCATTATGGACGGAAGGGATTGATTGCATGCCGGCTTTAAGCAATGCAGATGCAAGGTGGAAAGCACGTTGGATAAAATCGATTTAATCGACATTAGTAACCCTAGAATCAACGAGGACGTCAATTAAAGAGGAATTCAGGACAACAAAACAAAAACTCTAATAGCGCATCGACGTTTGATCGATCACAATGACGTTTCGAAACCGTATGTGAATGATTGGAAAATCAAGGGAGTTTGCCCATGGTTAGTGATGTAACGCCCCATCTCTGGTATGTTGTTCCTGTGGAATTTATTTAAAAGTTTCATTGAGGGACTCGGCGAGTCTATGGCCTGACTCGTCGAGTAGGGTCGAGTTTTTGTGCACGTGTTAGTCGGCGACTTGGCGAGTCCATATTCGGGACTCGGCGAGTCTGCCTGCCTGGAAGAAACCCTAAATCCCCGGGTTGCTCACTATTTAAGCAATGTTATGTGCCCCAAACTCGCCTCCTTCACCCTCAGAGAGCTGTGAGAAAACCCTAATCCATCCCTTATTGTTTTAAGTGCTTTTGTGTGTGGATTTTGAAGGCTTGAAGAAGAAGAAGAAGAAAGGAGCAAAGAGAAGAAGTGTAGAGCAAAGATCCAAGGGCAAAAGCAGAGTTCATTGAGGTATTTCTCGGATTCCTTCTGTTTTATGCTTTAGACCTCCATTAGAACTCTTCTAGGGCTAGTTTGATGCATTTTCCAAGCCTTATAATTGTATGGATGCCTTAATAGGTCGAGATATCCCTAGATCTGTTCATTTAGGAGTTGTAGAGCCCAGATCTATTGCCTTTTTGAAAATGCTTTGCATAAGAACCCTAGATCTAGCCTTTATTATGCTTTTTGAGCCTTATTATCTTCTTGGTCACTTATGGGCACATAAAGATAGAATCTTTACGTGCTAATCGAGTTAAGGAAGCCCAGATCTATAAGTTTCAGACGCTGGATTCAAGCAGAATCGAGTTTAGAGTAGCTGCATGGATGTGACTCGGCGAGTCGGAAGAACGACTCGGCGAGTCAAGTCGCGAGTCCCGTTTTTCCCCATTTTGAGTGATGTCGAGTGGAAGCCTGTGAGTAGTAGAGTGGACTCAGTGAGTTGGAGGGCAGACTCAGTAATGGAGGGACTCGACGAGTTGTTCATACAACTCGGCGAGTCCAAGGCAATCTTCTTAGATCGAAGAACAACTCGTCGAGTTGTTCATATAACTCGGCGAGTCGGATGAAGATTGTCTGAGTTCTTGGATCGAGAGGGTACTCAGTCTCGTGGTTTTTGTTATAATAAAAATCGAAATTTTTGGGTGGTATTTTTGGGTTGTTTCAAGTGATGTAGAGTGGAGATGGTGAGAGTGAAAAACAATGCTTGGGAGATTAATGCGCATAATATCCTTGAACGGCAAAGGAGAGAGAGAGAGAGAGAGAGAGAGAGAGAGAGAGAGAGAGAGAGACATGTATAGGGTTAAGTCATTCTGAAAACTCAAAGAGTTGCGAGAACCCGAGAACTCCTAATCCGCTCAAGATTTTCAAAATGAAGATCACCGTTAGTCTTCGAATGTTACTTCTGAGCCATATATGAATATAAATGTAAGTGTATTCATATATTAATTCACCACCTCCATATTCATATATAAACTAGGGTTTGGACGGTCCGCGCGATGCTACGTAAGCTCGGTCTGTTGAAAAACGAAGCATGACACCATATATACCATGGAGATGATTAAACCATATAGAATGAAGCACAAAAATACCAAAATAAAATTTGGATACAAACAAGTATGTATGGAGGAGGAGGACGACGAAAATAAGAATTGAAAGTGTGTTAGGACCAAAAGGTGTTGCGTCTTGGGCTCGCTAGTTAGTCCATTTAGTCTCCGGTATGGGCCTGTCCATCCGTGAGTTATTTTATAGGGTATTGTATTTATAGGTGCTTGCATGCATCCTAGTACGTAAGATTTTGGAAGTTATTCTGTCAAGTATTTTGATCTTTATCTTTTGTAACCCTAATATCCTCTACAACGGAAGTTCTTTATCGAGCTCTGCTGAGGATTGATTCAATCGAATCATTCGACATATTCAAATTCATTCTTGTGTTTTATATTGCTGTTTTTCGCTTTCGTGATTTACCTGTTATAAGATCTAATCGATCAAAGAGTTTCATAAACTCATCAATTGGTATCAGAGCAGGAGGCTGTGTAATTCATACACATCTCTTCTGTGAAAGAAGTGATTAGGGTTTATTCCGCATTTACTAATATTTATTGAGCCGTCACTCCATAATTGACGTATCTCATTATTTATTCGTCTTACCCTAATATTACGTATTACAAGTCTGATCTTGCAACATGTTAAACGATCAAGCATGGACGATTCTCAATCCAATCCTATCAACATTTCGAACAGTATAGGATCTACAACTAAGATTCCAATTCTTTACACTCAAGATTACGAAGTTTGGGCGCATCATTTCGAAGACTACGTCATTGGATCTGAAGATAATGGGTATCTGATATGGGAAGCCATTGTGTCTGGACCATTTGCTCATTCAGGAACATCCAGAATTATTAAAACTCAAAAGGAGTATAATGATTTGTTAAAAGATGTGAAAGATGTCGCTCAGGACGAAAAGGAGAAGTTTCAGTGCAACATCAAAGCATTGAGACTAATTCGATTCGCTCTTCAATCTGACACGTTTAGATTGGTGAGTTCCTGCTGTACAGCTAAAGAAATCTGGGATCGGCTGCGAGAGCTGTATTCCACAGATGAAGATTTGGAGCACTCAATTCAGACCTTGCTTCTGTCTGAGTTTGGAGAGTTCAAGCAAAATCCTGATGAGTCTGTTACACAGACGTTTGATCGCTTTAATCATCTTCTCAGCGAGATGATCAAACATGATATTGAAAGGAAGCTTATTGAACACTTTTCTAAATGGTTTAAGATCCGAACGGAGAGCTGTTGTGTCTACAGTTAAAGCACACGAGCAGTTCAAATCATATTCGCTGGCGAAACTGGTGGGAATTCTGAAATCCCAAGAAAAGATAGTGTTGCAAGAGAAGAGTGTGGTTTCTAGTCTGGGATCTCTGGCGCTCTTGTCCAAGGGTAAAAGTGTAGAAGAAGATGAAGAGGATCTTAATCTGGGAGATCACGATCTGACAGCCGAAGACTATGCCTTAATGGTATCAAATCCCAGAAGGTTTATCAAGAAAAAGTTTCCTTCCAACAAAAATCGTAATTGGCAAGGAAGCTATAGTTCCGAAAAAGGAAGCTAAGGGTGAAGCTGACTCTGGTGTCAGTTCCTTCTACTGTGGGGAAAGAATCACTACGCAAAGGATTGCGTGCTGAAGAAGATGGCTGAGAAAGACGAAGAAAAAGATGAAGAAGCAAGTCTTATGAAAAGACTGGAAGAAATAAAAAGGAAGAAGGTTGGCACTAATCCTTCTATGAATGCTCTTATTGTGCAGGGTTCGGCAGAGGATGACGAGTTCGGTGGCGTACAGGTGTGGTCGACCGATTCAGAAGATGATGAGGTGAGAAAGCCTTCGCATGGAAAGGCTTATGTTGCAAAAGATGATGAAACCAGTGGAAGATGTCTGATGGTAACTGACGTATCCCAGATGAGGGGATATAATACTGATGGTGGAAATGAAGAGGCCAAGGAGCGAGAGGACTTATGCTTCATAGCAAAACCTTTAAGTGTGCAGATCAGTGAACTTGATGAACCGATCAAGAAGGTACAATCCGTTTTCATTTCTTTTAAAATTCCACAAAAATCATATGAAAAGGAATTAAATAACTTGAATTCAAGAATCTCAAATCTAGATAGTTGTTTAACTCAAACACGGGTAACAAATTCTAACCTGACTGACCAAATAAGCAGGGTGTCATCCAAGAGTGAGGAGCGAAGGATGTGGATCGAACAGAAGGAGTTGGAGCTAATTAAGACTGGAGATGAAAACATTTATTTGCAAAGAGACAATTTGAAATTGTTAAAACAAAGGAATGTTTTTTGTTTAATCGCTAAAATGCTTTATGCTAACATTACTCAACTGCATCTGAATTGTGAAATAGGGCAGAAGATACATTGCATGATTCTACCCTTCCTTGAGTTTAAGGAGGATGAAATCGATGCTGAAGCATACAACTGTGAAAGTGTTGTATCTTCCGATGATGTGAATCCTACTTATATGTATGGTCTGGACAAAATAGAATCTTTTATAAAGTCCAAAGACCATAAGGACATGCTTAAAAATCTTCTGGATGAAAATGATAAGCTGAACGTCAAGACCGAAACCATACAAAAATTCGACTCATTGAGTGCCAATTTAAGTTCAGAAAACAAAATTGATGTTGAAAACGCATCTGAACTTAATGAGGACGATGATATGAGTGAAATTTCTGTAGAGGATGAAGTCAACTGTTCTGAATTTGTCAAGAGCGAACCTGAAAACCACAAAAACCTGATTTCTAAAAATTCTGTAGAATTCGCTCGCTTGTCTAAATCTAAGTCCCCAATCCTTAAAGAAAAAGTTGTTGTGTTTCAGAAGGTTAGAACTACTCCCAATCAGGTGTATAAAGTCACAAGAGTAACCGAACATCAAACAGCTGAACTCACTGTCATGGTGAACGAAGATAATGCAGATGGTTGTGATGAGTTTTTCTGGTCAGCTCCTATAGACAATGCAGACGAAACGGTTGGTCTGTCGGAGCGAACATCCTGGAAGACCAAAGGAAGATATGTGCCAGAACCGCTGAATAAGCCTACCAACTTTGACGTACCAAGTACAAGTGGCACAAAAGAAATTCCTGTAGAAGAAGTCACATCCACAAGCGAAACCTCATCTATGAAGAGCGAACCTGTAGCTAAGAGGCTGAAACAAAAAGTTAATATCCACATACAACCGAAACAGGTGAAAAATCAAAAACAACAAAGAAATCTTAGATACAAGAAAAATCTCTCAGAGTGAAAACAGTTTTGGCGCTCTCAAAATCCTCACTACTCTTACCATGATAAAGATTCTAAGTCAGAGAGAAAGACTTTCGGGTCAAATGAAGAACAGAACCGAAAGGATAGGTTCGGTCCCGAAAGCTACAGCAACCGAAGAGCTAATTTCGGTCTGCCAAATAATAACAAGCAATGACCTGTTTTCAGTCCATCAAGCTTTTATAATAAAAGACCAAGTTTCGGACTTCCCGCAAACAACAACCAAAAATCCAACTTCGGCTCATCATCGAGCGGCCGCCGAAGGTCCAGGTTCAGTCCCTCTAATGACCACAAACGAAAGGGTCATTTTGAACCTCAAGTCAGGAGAAACTCTAATTCTAATTTCTTTTTCTCTAATTCTTCTCGTTCTCAATCTTCTTCTAAGCCAAATTCAGTTCCTACTCAAAATTCAAGATCATCAACAAACTTGAAAGGAAAAAGGAAGATTTCCTCAGCCAAGGAAGACCGAAAGCAGACTAGTGCCCAAACACCAGAATCTGAATCCGAAACACCTGTATCTAATTCTAACAAAATCAAAGTGTTTACTATTAAAAGAAAAGATGAAACAACCTTAGTAAAACGAACATATCTTGCTGATGTTTCTCTTACTATTCCTGTTCCTGTGAAAGGCTCACGTGAACCCAAGAAACTTTGGGTTCCTAAATTTGCTTAATTTTTGCAGGTTATTAGTGACGAGCAGTTTGACGAAGAATGGTACATTGACAGTGGCTGCTCACGTCACATGACAGGAAGGAAGGAAGAGTTAAGAGAGTTCTGATCGCTTCAAAATGGTGGCAATGTTAAGTTCGGTAACAACTCCTATGGAACGATAAAGGGTTATGGGATGATAACCAATGGAGACTTCACAATAAGAAAGGTGGTGTACGTAGAAGGGTTGCAGCATAATCTCATAAGTGTATCTCAACTGGTGGGAGGTACCGGTCTCAAAGTTTCATTCGACGACGAAGGTTCAGAGATTATAGAGAAGAAATCCAACAAGGTCATTCTCAAATTAGATAGAAAAGGCGAAATGTTTCCTCTGAATCTCAGACCAATCAAAGGAAATCTAGCCATATGTCTTTTGTCCAAAGCTCATTCTGATGAAAGCTGGTTGTGGCACCGAAGGCTCTCACATCTCAACTTCAAAGACATCAACAAGCTTGTCACTGGAGGTCATGTTCGGGGTCTTCCATTGCTCAAATTTGATCGAGAACACTTGTGTGCTGCATGCGAAATGGGGAAACAAAGTCGTCAAAGTTACCCATCAATTATAAACACAAAAGTTGTTGAACCACTTGAGTTGCTTCACATTGACTTGTGTGGTCCATCATCAATCGAGAGTATTGGCGGTAGCAAGTACATTCTTGTTGTTGTTGATGACTTCTCACGTTTTACATGGGTATTCTTTCTGAAGCACAAATCTGAGGCCACTCCTAAGTTAAAGATGTTTATAAAGCAGGTTGAAGTGCAACTGAGAAAAGTCGTTCGAAACATTAGGAGCAACAATGGACTGGAATTCAAGAACAAAGAATTCGAAGACTTTTTGGCAGAAAAAGGAACTAGTCATAACTTCTCAGCCCCTTACACGCCTCAACAGAATGGTATTGTCGAAAGGCGAAACCGATCCTTGTGT
This sequence comes from Lactuca serriola, assembly GCF_051521515.1. NCBI lineage: Eukaryota > Viridiplantae > Streptophyta > Magnoliopsida > Asterales > Asteraceae > Lactuca > Lactuca serriola. The sequence goes on along the minus strand of NC_136412.1, from coordinate 323,015,870 downwards.
GAGGCGGCCCGAACTATGCTAAGTTTTGCTTCTCTTCCCTTATATTTCTGGGCTGATGCTATTGCTGCAGCATATTTTACACAGAATAGGTCTTATCTCAACAAGCGTTTCTCTCTTACTCCTTATGAGATCCTCAATAATAGGAAGCCGAACGTAAAATTTTTCCATGTGTTCAGTTCACAATGCTTCATCTTCAACTCCAAAGAACATCGTAACAAGTTTGATGTTAAAGCCGACGAAGGAATTTTTCTAGGATATTCTCTTACTTCAAAAGCATACCGGGTTTTAAATAAGCGCTCTAGAAAGATTGAAGAAACCTATTATGTGACTTTCGATGACAGCTACGTCAAGAAGCTAAAGACTACTGAAGAAGCAATTGGAGAGATTTTCTCTCAAACAGGTCAAGTCACAGCCACGATTGCTAATTTATTCAATCAGTTTGTAGACTTATTCGATGAACCTGAGAAAGCCACTCCCTCGGAAGCCAAGGCAGCAGACAACAAAATCGATCGTTTGAAGCAAATTGTCGAAGATGCAGCCAAACAAATGGGTGAAGGAGAAAAAGTTCCAAACGAACCTCCTCAGCACGGCACTTCAGTTGAGGGGGAGAATCTATTTTCTTCAAATCAACCGAACTCACACTTTCAGGGGGAGAATTCTATTCCTGTAGCACCTGAAAGCCCAGCTACACCCGAAAGTCCTGTAGCACCCAAAAGCCCAGCTACACCCGAAAGTCCTGTAGCACTCGAAAGCCCAGCTACACCCAAAAGTCCTGTAGCACCCGAAAGTCCTGTAGCACCCGAAATCCCGGCTACACCCGAAAGTCCAGTAGCACCCGAAAGTCCGGCTACACTTGAAAGTTCTATTGCACCAGAAGGTCCAAACCAACCTGAAAATCCAAATGATTCATCATCTGTCGAGGGGGAGAATTCTGATGTGTTCTATGATGACGATAGTCAATCTGAATTGGAAGAAATGGTCAACGCCGAATTGGATCCATCCTATGATCCAAACTATCCTCCCCTCATTAAATGGACCAGAGATCATCCTGTATCTCAGATAGTGGGTAATGTATCTGAAAAGGTCCTCACCCGATCCCAAGTGAAGGCAAAACAAACCTCCCTATTCTCCAAAGTAGAGTTCAACATGTATAATTCTTTCGTATCTAAAGTTGAGCCGAAGACAGTCAATACTGCTCTTGATCATTCTGATTGGGTTTAGGCTATGCAAGATGAACTCAATGAGTTTGAAAGAAACAAGGTATGGTGCCTCATTCCAACACCTAAAGATGCCTCAGTCGTTGGTCTCAAATAGGTATTCAGAAACAAAATGGACAAGGAGGGTAATGTGATTCGAAATAAAGCTCGTCTCGTGGTGAAAGGATACTGCCAGGAAGAAGGAATTGATTACGAAGAAACTTTTGCTCCGTTAGCAAGGCTGGAATCTGTTCGAATATTTCATGCCTACGCTGCACACAAGAACTTCGAGGTCTATCAAATGGATGTGAAATGTGCCTTTCTGAATGGAGAACTTGAAGAAACGGTTTACGTGGAGCAACCTCCAGGTTTTGTGAATGAAATCATCCAACTCACTGTTATACTCTAGACAAGGCAGTTTATGTTCTGAAACAAGCGCCTAGAGCATGGTATGAAACGCTAACTAAGTTCTTAAAGATGTCTAAATTCAAACAAGGTTCGGTTGACCCAACCTTCTGTCAAAAGAAGGAAGGTAACCACCTTATGATAGTTCAAATCTATGTCGATAATATCATCTTTGGCTCAACAAATCCTAGCTTAACAGGTGAATTCAGAAAGCTGATGGAGACTAAATTTGAAATGAGCTCAATGGGTCCGATTAACTTTTTCCTTGGTTTAAACATTAGATAGGGACCCGAAGGCATCTTTATCAACCAGGAGGCATACACCAAGACTCTTCTTGCAAAATTTGGCATGATGGGAGATTCAAAGGTGAAAGTTCCAATGGTGTTCGGCACCAAACTCACACCATCCTTGGAAAAACCGGCAGTCGATATTACGCTATATCGCCAAATGATTGGTTCCCTGATGTACCTCACAGCTAGCAGGCCCGATATAATGTTTTCTGTGTGTTACTGTGCTTGGTTTCAGGCGAATCCTCGTGAACCACACATGCTAGCAATGAAAAACATACTCCGATATCTGAAGCGAACCACCTCCCTTGGTCTCTGGTATCCATCAAACTCTGGTTTCTTTGTTCAAGCCTACTCAGATGCAGATCTTGGAGGATGTGGTTTAGACAGGAAAAGCACTACAGGAGGATGTCAATTCCTCGACGAAAAGTTGGTGAGCTGGCAATCTAAGAAACAAAGATGTGTTTCACTGTCTACAGCCAAAGCAGAATATATTGCAACCGCTTCTTGCACATCTCAAGTGATTTGGATCCAAAGCCAACTCCGGGATTATGGACTCAATATGAAAAAGATCCCACTATATTGTGACTCAGAAAGTGCAATTAGGATCTGTCATAACCCAGTGCAACATTCCAAAACCAAACACATTTCATTGAGGTATCACTTCATTAAAGATCACGTAGAAGACGGAAACGTAGAGATTCATTTTGTTCGAACTACTAATCAATTGGCTGACATCTTCACCAAAGCCCTTCCTGAAGCAAGTTTCAATAAAATTCTACAAGGGCTAGGTATGATGGAATCGGAGTCAGTACCAAAAACTACTTCTTAAAACTAAAAGTTGGAAGCGAAATGAACCGAACGTTCGGGTTCGGTTCACGTGAGTGCCGAAATGAATCGAGCGCTCGGGTTCGGTCCTATTCTCTTATCTTCGCTTATCACTTAAAGGTAGTTTCTTTGGTTGTAAACTTTTTGTACTCTGATTTCTCATTTTCCAAGTTTTTTTTTCTTTTTCAAAGTTTTTTTTAAACCGAAATGAACCGAGCGTTCGGGTTCGGTTCCAAATTTTTTTTTCTTTCTTTAAATCAAAAACTCCAAAAACAATTTTTTGTTTGTGTTCGTTAATTTTTATTTGTGGATATTTGTGGGGAAATTCTGGTTCTCATGTTTTTATTAGTTAAGTGTCCCTAGAAGCATGCTGTTGTATGTGTCCAAAGCCTCACCTGATTCTAAATAATAGCCTTACTGACTTGGTATATACAACCCTTGTCTTCCCAATTAGGCTTTTATATTTATTCTAATCATGAGCTACCTTACTCTCTTCTCACATGAGATAAGAGTTTTCTGCTTGGTCCTTATTTTAACAGCAGAGGTACTTTGGTTTCTTTACCCATCTCCAATACTTTTCTCCATCCTATTCGCCTCATATATGTAACCCTTGAGACTCTCAGAAATTACCACTGAGGTTTATGGTTACACAATTTCTGTGTTCATGATCTTAGCTTCGTGCCACTACGTGCTAAGTGAAACCCACAATTCAATACCTACTATGCATTGACGGTGAACAATTAAATTTGCTCTAGTTTTCACTAAAGAATTGACGAATTCACCCATGGGGCTGTACCTTGAAATCTTTGAATTTTCTCTTTGTGTGATTCCTATGAAATTGTTAAATCCATTAACATTTCTTCCCTTGGAATCCAGTTTCTATTTTTTTTAGATTTCACCTAAAAGTATTTTCAATCTGCCACTTAAATTGTCTTCACACCTACTTGTTCAACAGACTACATTGGTCTCACAAGTACTTCAGTCGATTTCTGTCTTATGTCAAGATCAGGAATTCTGCACTGAAGCGACAGCCACCCAAATTAGCCTAATTAAAAGATGCCTTTCAACACTTCTCAATAAGTGTCTGATCGTAATTCAACGGGAAACCAAACAAACACTTTAAGGTCTCTCTTGACTTTGAAGGAAGAGATTCGTGCCCGGGATCCATTGTTTCGTGTCTTTACTGACATCACAATTTCCCACATATGTGTTGCTTTATTTCTTTTTCTTTTACACACTATGCACGAAAAATCTGTTTGATTTTCCATAATTCTGGTTTCATTACTTACAAGCTATTTTTTTTGCCATGGAATTTGAGGTTATAAAAGCGATGTGGCTCACAATGTTACACGTGGTTATTTTGCTTTATGACGATAGCTCATTCTAAAGGGATAAGTTGCTGAGTCAGCCGAAAGTTCAATCGGTTTGATATTTCAAACGACGCTTGATGGGAAGGCGTGTGAAGTGGAACCGTTTTTGACATTTCAAACAGCGCCTGATGGGAAGGCATGTGATACGGGACAGTCTTTCTCTCTCCTGCGTAATCATCGGGGCTCTACACTGTCACGCGTCAATCACCTAAGGTAACTCTTCGTATTTCCCTTGAAGATTTGGGAACAGATTTTTCTCTCTATTCTCACCACGGTATAAAAGGTAATTTCTACCATAATTTACCACTTTACTGCACCAAATCTTCAGAGAGCAAGAAAAGCTTCGTTTCTTCTACTGTTCATCATCTCTCCCAAATTCTTCTCTTCAATGGCGGACTCATCCTCAGTTCATGCTACTTCTCACATTCTGCCAATCCGTCCTCAACAAAGATTGATTATCGACCTCACTCCTCAAGTTTATGATGCATTCATGTTTCCAATCATGGAATGTCTCAAGTATTCGCCGCTGGTTCTAGCTCTCACCGAGGTCGAAACAGTTCCCATGGAGTGTCTCTCACAAATATTCTCCACCGCCCACTATGACAAGTCTGTCGATCGAATCTTCTTCGACATTCTTGATCACAAGGCCTCCATCTCCAAGCTGCGATTCTGTTCGCTTTTAGGGTTTGAGCCCGACGAATCTAGGGTTAACCCTGAATCCATCCCAGTGGGACAGTTGTTTTCCATGTTTTATAACATGGGATACACTGAAATTCTGACGACGGTGACCAAATTCAAGAAATCTTGCCTACCTCCTCAATGGAACGGTTTCTTCATTATCTTGTTCAAGGGACTATCAGAACGCAATGCTGGTTCAGACGGGGCGAGTCTTCTGTTTATGACCATTCTTTATGGGTTGTATCATGACATCAACCTAGATTATGGGTCAGTTTTATGGCAGCAGCTGATTCAGAGTCTCGCATCTACATCTCGCCATTCAGAGATCTCCTACGGCAGATTCTGGACGTTGGTCACAAAGTGGGTGATGGAAAAGTATCATGTTCCAATCGTCACTGATTCTCCACTTTCTTCGATAGGTACTTTCCACACGACGAAGATAATCGTCTCTGATTCCTCAAAATTTCAGTTTATTGGCTCAATCCCTGAGTCAATGTATGGGGATGTTCCTAGCGACAGCCGGATCATCAGAACTTACAAGGAGTTCCGTCGCTCTGGTCCTAGAGACCTCACTCCTGACATGATTCAATCAATTCATGATGCTGATAGGCCTGCTCCCAGGGGAAAGAAAAATGACAATGGAAAAGACAAAAAGGTTGCCAAGGGAGCGAAGGGTCCTTCTCCGAAGAAACGAAAACCCTCCAAAGCGGCTCAATCTCCTCCACCAAAGAAGAGGAAGACTCAACCTAGGCGAAAGCTGATTCTTGCCTCCTCCTCTAGTGAATCTGAGGAAGAGAGTTCATACTCCGAAGAGTCCCTACGTGGTAACACTCATCCACGTTCGCTTACCCTTGAGGTACATGTTTCCACTAGACCTGTCTCTCCTCCACCAATCTCCATTTCTATTTCCATTCCCCCCATAACCTCCACTACTCAAATACCACCCACTTCTATCCGTGTACCCCCTCCCATTTTCACTGAAGCTACAACAACAACCACCGCTGGAGTTAGAACCAACGTATCTGATACGGGGGCTCCTACTACAGTACCCGAAACCACTCCCACTACCGAACATACATCCGCACCCAACCCTACTTCCACAACCGAGCCTCCACCCTCACCCTCTCCCTCATCTCTTGCTCACTCAGCAGATAATGAAGAACCTTTTCTTGGTGGAGAGAACATGAATTTTGACTCGGTCCATTACAGTCCGTATCAAATGCAAAGTGATGATGACGATGATGCTCCAGTCACCAAGAAGCATCTCAAGGAGCTTCATGAGAAAATTGATTCTCTCATTGCTTCCTCCTCTTCTTCCTCACAGTCTACCATCTCAGAGGCTGCTATTCAGGGGATTGTTGATACGTTACTAAGGCTCATGAAGCCTCTATCAACTCTGCCACTGCCGCTGTTGACGCCTCTACCAAGGCGTGTGCTGCTGCGACCGAAAAATTCGAAAAACTATTTGTTGATGCGTCTTCTCTTTTGCAGTCTTTACAGGGAACTGCTGACTCCAATGCAGAGAGGCTTGACTCTCTTGTCAACAAGCTTGCTACCTCAGTTGCTTCAGAACTGCAGTCGTTTGCCAGTCTTCGTCAAGCTCTCAGTGATGACAACACATCGTTTAAGGCGACTATTGAGGAGCGCCTGTCTAAGCTGCATGAAGACCTAGCTGCCGAGAACTCAGTCATGGACGCTCTCGCTCGTAAGACCACTGCTCTCAAGGTCAAGAGTCTTCAGCTTTTCCATTCTCAAAAGGAAATTGAATCTCTTCGATCTGAGCGAGAGGTTATTTCTACATGTGTTTCGGATGTCCACGCCGCCCTTTCCAACATCATTGAAGCCCATGATCCGATCCTGAATTACTGAGTCAGGCGCACTCTCGCAGAGAAGCTTGCTCCTTCCCTTGCTCTCCTAAGCAAAATTGAAGGGCTCCTTGAGTTCGTGTCCATTCCAAAACAAGGGGGAGAAGATGTATCTCAACCGCCTCCCACTTCTACAGCAACTAAAGCAACCGAACCTCCTTCAGTAGGTCAAGCCTCACGTTCGGGTATCAAAGACAAAGGAAAGAAAATTGCTGAAGACAGTGATGATGATGATAAAGAGACGATTGTAGATCTCTTAAAGAAGCAAGGTCGTGATAAAGATGCTAACATGAGCGCTCGGGTTGCCAGAGAGGCTGAGGCGACCGAAAGAAAAATGAAGGAGGCTCATGACTTTCTTGAGAGTAGGAAAACCCTTTTTGCTCTGTGGACTCTTGAGAAGCTTTTGAAAGAGGCGATTGAAACTCCCAGCATTCTGTAGCTTGAACCAGTGATTTCATTGGATCGTATCAACTCTGTCGATTCTCAGTTCGACATGCCACTGACCCGAAAAGCCTTCATCTTCCATGCCTTTGATAACGTTGCTGATGTCCCTCATCCTCATCCAAAGGTTGATAGGGAACTCTTTGAATTCTATCTGAAGTCTGCTTAACCATAGTATCAAACTTGGAGCGCTCAGAAGATAGTCAACGTTCGGGTCCTCAAGCCGTTTCGTGAGGGGAATTTCACGAACGTTCGGTTCAAAGTGTTGAGGGGTTCTGCTAAAACCGAACATGCCATATCGCTTGCTGATCTTCCCAACCTGAATCCACATGACTGGATTATTTTGCACAACATCCTCCTCACCAATGAAGCTGAGTATGGTCCGATTATTAATCACTTCAAGAGGATGCTCGTATGCTACATTATGGAAGTTGCCAAGATGGATCAGGAGATCGCTAGCATATTCAAGAAAAAGCCCACTATTTCTCATGTAGGCTCTGCTAGTGATTTGAACATGATGCAGATGGGAAGGATCGACCCGAAACGGAATTCTGTCATGTTTACAAGGAACGAAGGCCAAAAATGCATGTTCACTTTGGCTGACAAACACCTTTACACCACTGCGTGCCTGGAACATGTTCTGGGAATCATTCATCGATGCAAGCAGAATTCAGCTGACGACAAGAAGTACTTCGATGACATGATCCAGTGGTATATTCGCTTCAGACAGACCATCGTTGCTCTTATCTCACGTCTGTTCGAAACCACCAAGAAAGTTCTTGCAGCTGGTCCCAACAAGCCGAAGTGAGAGTCTCGCTCCAATTGACGCAAAGGGGGAGATTGTTAGGACCAAAAGGTGTTGCGTCTTGGGCTCGCTAGTTAGTTCATTTAGTCTCTGGTATGGGCCTGTCCATCCGTGAGTTATTTTATAGGGTATTGTATTTATAGGTGCTTGCATGCATCCTAGTACGTAAAATTTTGGAAGTTATTCTGTCAAGTATTTTGATCTTTATCTTTTGTAACCCTAATATCCTCTACAGCGGAAGTTCTTTATCGAGCTCTGCTGAGGATTGAATCAATTGAATCATTCGACATATTCAGATTCATTATTGTGTTTTATATTGTTGTTTTTCGCTTTCGTGATTTACCTGTTATAAGATCTAATCGATCAAAGAGTTTTATAAACTCATTAAAGTGTATTCTAAAGAAATTAATAAAAAAGGATTATTAAAAAATTATGTAAGGGATCAAAATATAACTTTAAAATATAGTAAAAGATTAAATCGTAATGTATAAAATAGTAATAGTTTAACTTTAAAATTATAAGGGGTGAAAACTATTAACTAAAAATTAACCGAGGGAAAAAATTTAAATATAAACATGTAGCACTGTCATTGCATGATTTTTATAAGTTTTTATAACTTTCTAGTTGTGAATGCATGATTTTTTAAGTTTTAAATTACAAATGCATGATTTTTTATAAGTTTTAATTTGTGAATTTTATGTATTAAATTGCCAGTATTAAGAGTTTTAATTTGATAATATGGCTATGAATGCATACTTTTTGTGTACTAAAATGTAAATTTATTGTATTAAGATGTGAATTTTATGTATTAAGCTGTGATTTTTGTGTTTTAAATTATAAAATTGACTGCATCAAGCTGTGAAGTTTCTATTTAAACTATGAATTAACTATATTAACTTGTGAATTTGTGTTTAAAACTATGAATTTATTGTATTAAGCTATGAATTTTATGTATTCAACTGTGAATTGATTGTATGAAGATTTTTAAGTTGATAATATGACTGTGAATTTATACTTTTGTGTATTAAACTATGAATTTATTGTATTAAGCTGTGGATTTTGTGCATTAATTTTTTGTGTTTTAAACTGTAAATTGACTGCATTAAGTTGTACATTTTTTTATTTGAACTGTTAATTTACTATATTAAGTTGTTAGGTTTGTATATTAAATTGTGATGTTTGTGTTTTAAATTATGAATTGACTGCATTAAGTTGTGAATTTTTTTGTCTAAACTGTGCATTAGCTGTATTAAGCTGCATAATTTTAATGATTTTTTGTTTAAAAAATGAATGATTTATGTATGATTGTTTGTATTAATTTTCTTATGAATATATTTATTATTTGTGTTGTATAAATATTTTGTATTAAACTCTGAATAAGCGAATTAATTGGTTTATTAAATTGTGAATATAGTTTTTAAGCTGTTAATTAATGATTTTATACTCAAATTTGATTTAGAAGGAATGATGATTACGACAGTGACACATGTGGTTGGTGGTGTCGTGTGACAGTTGGTTGTGATGGTAGAGTTTGAGTTTAACTTCTTTAAAATTTTGAATTGTTGTAAAGAGGATTGTATTAAATTGTAAATTTTGTATATTAAATTGTAAATGTATTGTATTAAGCTGTATTTATATAAATGGTGTGTTAAAATATGAATGAATGTATGCATGAAAATATTCAACTACGTATTAAAGAATTAATATGTTTATTAAACTATGCATATTGTATTTTAAACTGTGAATATGTTTTATATACGATGTATATTTTAAAGAAATCTAAAATTTCGAAAAAGAAAAAATTGAATTTGTCAATGCATAAATCTATTCTTTTTTTTTCTTTATTATTATTAAAATTTTGCATATTTGGTTGCAAAAATAAAATTCTATGTATTAAAAACTATTATCAAAATGAGAACTACGATGTTTATTCAATTAAGCTGTAAATACGACCATAAAATGTCACTGAATTTGATGTTAGTCAAGCGGTGGTCCGACGACGGTCTGACGGCTACCAACAACAAGTGGCAACTAGTTGTAAATTAGGGAATGAAATTTTTTGCTTAATATAATATTAATGTTTGATTTGTTTAAAATGCATTTAATGAAAAACATTTAAAAAAATAGTTCTTAAGGTTCTTAATATTTTTGAGTTCTCATTTGAACCCCTCTCTCTCTCTCTCTCTCTCTCTCTATATATATATATATATATATATATATATATATATATATATATATATATATATATAGTCAAGATCAAATAAGAAAGAAAAGTTTGGTAGAAAGGTAAGAAGTTTTTTTTCTACATATTTTTTTAGCGAACATACAAAATGAATCATTAGATGATTCAAAAGTAAGATGATTCACAAGAAAAAATTCCCAAAAAAATATCTTTATGATTCATTTTTAAGTAAATCAAGAAAAAATTCACTTTTATGACAATTTTGGTGAATAACGACGAAATCATTGTATAAATGAATCATCAGTGTGTTTTTTTGAGATTTTTTTTTTGGTGAATCATGTTATTTTTGATTCATCTAGTGATTCATTTCTTTTGTTTGTCAGAAATGTTTGTAGAAAAAAAACTTCTTACCTTTTTACCAAAAAAAATTTTCTTGCCGTGTATATATATATATATATATATATATATATATATATATATATATATATATATATATATATATATATATATATATATATATATATATATGGTTGAGTATGAAAGTGGTGAATGCATCCATCAAGAAATGCCTTTTTACACCATTACTCTTTATCCTAAATTCCAAATTTACAAAACAAAATTATCTGCTTCTTCACCTTTGCTGTATAATTCTTATGTTGAAAATTCATCTTTCTAGTTACTACGCCATATACATCGGAAAGTGAGGCTTTGTATATTTCCATGATCCACATACGCCAATTCTTTGTTTGTTGATTTACATTGATGATGTCATCAATTTGCGGCATTACTAAATTCTAAATCATTTGTGCTCCAATTTCTATCATTTTCTCATTATTCAACAAAACACATGTTTTGAATTGATATCTAACTACTTTGCTGTTGGCCTTTTATGTTTATTTATTTATTATTATTTTTTAATTTAATGTCTTTGTTTTTTATGTATTTTTTTTTCCAGTTTTTTGATTTATGCTCTAGATAGTTTGCACTTGATATATGAAACAGAATATTCCTTAATAAATGAAAATAATTTTGCTACATGTCACTCTTTCATTAACTTTGATACATGTTATTTTTTGTATTTTTGATTAAATGTTTTTTTCATTTGTCATTTTTAATTTATCTTTTCTTAATTAACACATCATATTAAACATCAGTTAATCATTGCCTTTACCACAAATCAATGTCAATCATAATCTTTGATTTGTTAACCCATTATTCACTTTCCTTGTGTATTCCAATAAATTACAATATTAGTATTCGTATAATATTTAATATGTTTGTTTTTAAATTCAAATTTTAAATTTTAAATTTTAAATCTAATATTTCAAATTTCAAATTTTTTGTTTTATCAAACTCGTATAACATACAGGTCTCACACCCACTAGAAATTATATTTAACAATAAAAAAGAAATTTAAAACAAAAGTGAAGAAGAAGAAAAAGTGGAACAAAATAGGATACATAAATCACAAAATACATGTCTAATGTACATAATAAAATTGATAATCCACACCGGTTGATATATATATATATATATATATATATATATATATATATATATATATATATATATATATATATATATATATATATATATATATATATATATATATATATTCAGCAGGTATTGTTCATCGTGTACACGAGTTGTCTTCTCCCTTACCACCGCCACTTTGATTAGTTTACTCTCTCCACGTAACAGTTCACCGCCTCAAATGTCTCACCTCGCACCTTCCCATATTTCACCTTCACTCTTCGTCTTCTCTCATATGCATCATTTATTCTTCACAGTTGACACCCAAAACCCTCTCACCACCAACGCCCTATATGTCGCTGCTCACCACCACCGTATACAAACATGTGTGCAATTAATCGCCACCACCATCAATTGCCTCACCTGACCTGCGATTAGGGCTTGATGAAGACCATCAATCCCGCCGGACTGACTACAAGGTAAGAAATTCGATTTTTTGCTTTTCCTGGTATCTGTTATTGGTTATTTGGCTGTGTTTGATCCTCTCTGCTTGGTTTTTGTGATTTCCGGATGGATTTTAGTTATGGGGGTTATCACAACCGCCTTATTACCTTATCTGTTTTCGATTACAATATGGTCAAAGAAGGAAAAGGAGACTGTGTGTGTTTGTTTGAAAGAATTCCACAAGGGAAGGCATAAATCGAACTCACATGGGTTCTCGATTCCCATGTGTTGTTGTGTGGTCACACGAACAAAATAAGAGGAGGTCAATTGTCGATGAAGGTGGTGCTGACACAAATTGAAGGTAATACGATTGATTTCTCTGTTTTTTTCTTTCGTTCCTTACCAATCATCATCTCCAAGTGTTTTTTCTTTTTGAAAAACCTGGAATTTCAGATGGTGTTTGTTGATGATGATATGCTTGGGCCGGCGTATCGAGATTGTTTACCAGCCGAAGTGGGAAGCAGGATTGGAAATTCTAAGAGCAAGTAATCTGATAGAGCCAATTTTGAGATGGCAAATCTCCCATAAATTAAGAAGAGAAACGAGACTAATTTGGAACCAATTTTCTTCTTGAATTACTTTCAAATGAACAATACAATTTAAATAGAAAACATTCCTGACTCTATCCTAGAAATAAGGAAATGTGCACGCAGGGAACAAAAACGTGGACTCCTAATGAGGAGCACTAACTCCTTTATTGACTCTAGAAGAAAAGACCACGTATTTATCCATAAACTCATGCATGTGACTAAATGAAAACAAAATAACGCATCTCCTAGGAAACATGTTCATATCAACACTTCGTCCCTCAAAAAATGGCCTTGTCCTCAAGGCCGAGCTCGTGTTGTGCACCGACGGTCCATGGTGGGTCAGTTTTTGATAGAAAGATTAGAAATCTAGGTGGATTGCATTGGTGAATCGATTGGTATTTTCAGGACAATTGACTATAACAGAGAATACTATAACAGAGAATACTAGACAGAGAATACTATAACATAGAATACTAGACAGAGAATACTATAACAGAGAATACTATACAAAGGATACTATACAAAGAATACTATAATAGAGAATACTATACAAAGGATACTATATAGAGAATACTATACATAGAATACTATTACTATAACAAGTATACTATAACAAGATTCAGAGATAACATAATGTGAGATACTACTTCATGACACATCGACCATTTCGTTATGTGACGTTTTGTAACCAGAATCTCCTGGAGGGAGAGCGTGAGTTTGCGTATAGATCTATACTGGATTGACTATCCTACACCTTTGTTGTTCGCTACAGTGGGACTTGCAAGTCTACGGGTGCCAAATGTCATTTCTTCCGACGTCTTTCATCATCGTGTTATAGTCAGTTTAGTATGGTAACAATCTTATCACATTTTGCGTTAATTAAACCATTGGTTTTAAGGTAGTTATTACTTCAGTAGTTAATACAAATAATACTGCAGTACACATACATTTTCCCATTATATTCAAATTTTGATCTTCTCACATAAAGGGTAATATAAAACTATATTTTGGTAATGATAGTCAAATTTGGGGAAAACATTCACTTTTACAGAGAAAAAAACACATGAAACAGTTAGGTCTTGGTAGAAGACTACTTTTTATACTAGTAGAAAATATAGGATTTTCTAGGAGTTTTCAAACATATACAAACATTTACATTGATCAATTACAAACATTTCCATCAAACTTAAACAAACATTGACATTAAATACTTATGAACTCACCAGCTTAAATGCTTATCTACGCTTTCAAAATAACTTGTATTCTCAGGTCACCAATAGACAGGTACCGATGACCAGGTTTTGAGAAGACGGAGCATCTTCAAGACTCGTCTTTTATTTTGATTATTCATTTTTGGTGTCTTACTACTATGAAAGAACACACTTGTATGAAATTATACTATTAATGCAATGGATGATGTTGTTGCTTATTTACTACTTTGCATTGTTGTGATACTGTACATGACGTCCTCCGCTTCAGAATGTTTCCGCCGTTCTTGGTTTTGGGGTATGACAGATTGGTATCAGAGCATTGTTTATAGTGAATCGAGTATATCAACCCATAAAAGATATACAAACTATAAACACAACGGGATTAAAATACTCTGACCAAGATTTTATACTTTTAAGTACTAAAATACTTAACTAGAAGTATACATAATTACATACCTACATACTTACTATAGAACAATGTCATACTAGAACATAACATAAGTATTACGATTGTTGAACATCACAAGTGAGCTCAGGGATGTATGGTCAGTTCTGGGAGTGACATAGCCTGATCAACTATGTTGGTCCGAAAAGTGATTAGCATATGCCGAGAATGGTTGTGATGTATCAACAAGTCTAAAAACTTACCAACACTACTACAATGAGAACATTAGAACATAACATAAACTTAAAAATAATATAGGAGTATTTTGTGTTACTATAACGACTTATTTGAGAACTAAACATGTCTTTATTAGTAGGTCAATAGTTGCTGAGTGGATACGATAAGGTTATATGTGACTAGGATGTCATAGACTTATAATCTGTGATCTTTGCTTTACTTCCTGTTCCTTGTTTGGTTGTGGACTTAGAGTTAGGGTCACTTATTCGAAGGTCTATCCTGTTTTGGTTACATATGACTAGTATGCACTACGTAAATGTTGGAGTAACTAATAAAGATCATCTTATAATTATCTAATTCGTACGTCTATTAATTATTCTTTATACCCTTTTTCTCGCGTAGATATCATGGCTGGATTCCATATCCCCGGAGACCCGTATTTCCCAAATCAGGGCAATGCTAGATGGCTTGAAGAAGAGCCAGAAAATGATCATCCAATCCCTTTGGATGATCACTTCACAGAAGGATTTTCGGATGGTTCTGACTCCGAACCAGAAGTCAACAACCTACCTCAAGTAGTTCAAAACCCAACTCTCAACCCCCGACCTGCATTTCAAGGTCCCACACCCTTGTGGCCGAAAAACTTGAATCGTTGGAGTGATGAGCAGGGTCAACCATTACCCTTCAATGAAGACCGAAGTTTTTACAATCTCGGCGAATGAGGCTCAGCTGACCCAGTCCTGCCCATTATGGTCTGCAGGATTGCTCGGAATAATGAGCAAGGTAGAGCAGCTAACGACCGAGTCATGGAAATTGACGCTAACTCTGGCGTTAACACAGTCCGTATTATCCATCTCAAAGAAGCTATGGAAAGGACTAAGAGAGTCAATGAGACTTTGCAGCAGGAATTAGCTGCATCTCGAGCTGAAGTCTTAGAACTTCGAGTGCGTCAGAGAGCTCATGAGCGACATCTTCAGGACGTAGTTCGTCAACTAGCAGATCTGAGGGTTCGCCCAAGGAGTTCCCGTCGCCAGTAGAAGATGTCTGACTCATCTTTTCTTTTGGTTTAAGGAATAGCCTTTCGTATCGGTGCTCTATGAAGCACTTTTCTGTAAAATATTCTTGTCATTCAAGTACCTTGACTAGACTTCTAAGCTGTCAAAATTTTGCTACTTCTGATATTATGTAAGACCTACTCTTAGGTTAATTTTTCCCCAAACTTATTACATCTTTAATATCAATGATATTGGCAGTCAGCCAATCTTTTGTAGGAATCTTTATTCAAATACTTTCATTCTTTTGATTCTAGAACTCTATGGAACTAATACTCTTATCTAGTTGTTGAACTATGGCGATTTAGTTCATGGGACTCATTCATTAACTTCACTATTGAATTCTTATCATTGTACTCATCTTTTAAACTTATAGTTGAAAGATGCCTCCTCGTAAGTCGACAAGGCGTAATCCTCCGATTATTCCAACTCAAACACCGCCTCCTCCACAATTCGATACGACAACTCTTAATGTTGCGGTAGCTGCGGCTGTTGCTACAGCCATGGCACAATACCACAACAACCAGGGTACTAGCGGAGGTGGAACAGTAGTTCATTCCACACAAGGTGACGTCATTGTGCGCTCGCGAGAGTGCTCTTATAAAGACTTCACCAAATGTAAACCCCGAATCTTCAATGGAATCGGTGGAATCATTGCTCTGTCGTAATGGTTCGAGAAAACAGAATCGATCTTTGAGATATGTTCCTGTACTGAAGCAAGAAAAGTCAAATTTGCTGCATGCACCTTCAGTGATAGAGCCCTGACGTGGTGGAATAGCCATGTCAAGTCACTAACTTTAATAGTGGCAAATGCTATGGGCTGGGAAGCTCTTAAAAGGACTGATTATTGAAGAATACTGCCCGAGGGGTAAGGTTCAGAAAATGGAACAAGAACTCTGGAGTCTGACCATGAAAGGCTCCAACATAGTGGCTTACACTGCCAGATTTAGCGATCTGGTAGCACTATGTCCGAATATGGTTCCCACTGAGGGAAAGAAGATTGAGAGGTACATTTGGGGGCTAGTGCCTCCATTCCAGGGGAATGTATTAGCTTCAAACCCCACTACCTTCGACAGTGCCAAACGGTTGCCACATCGACTCATTGATCACGGAGTCCCTACCCCGACAACGACAACAACAACCCTAGCCATCGTAGAACCCTCCAAAGCCGCTGATAACAAGCGGAAGTTCTGGGATAACAAAAAGGGAGAATTGGCGCAGAACTTTGTCAAGAAGCAGCAAGTTTTGGCTGTTCATGCCGCGATTGTACCTGCTGTTACTGCGCCGAGGAAGCAGTATACTGGGAATTTTCCCAAGTGCAATAAATGCACTTTCCATTATAATGGTGCCTGCCGGGAAATGCAGTGCGCTAACTGCAACAGGAAAGGACACACTGCCCGATTCTGCAAGGCTTCGGCGAGGCCAATTAACCAAGTCCCTGACATTGTTGTGGGCCAGGCTTGCTACGGTTGTGGCGAGGTTGGTCATTTCAAGAGAGACCGCCCGAAGGCAAGAAATGCTGGCGGAGTGGGAAGAGTTCTTGCAATAGGCCACGAGGAAGCCATAGCTGACACTATGGTGGTTACTGGTACATTTCTCCTCGATAATTCTTATGCTTGCATATTATTCGATAGTGGAGCGGAGAGGAGTTTCGTGAAACAGAAATTCGCTCCCTTACTTAAACAAAAACCACGTGCACTAGAGGAATCATTCACTGTAGAAATGGCAAACGGGAAAAGGGAAAGCACTAACTTCATATACATAGGTTGTACTCTAACTCTAGATGGTCATTCTTTCCAAATAGACCTCATGTCGGTCTCAATTAAAAGTTTCGACGCCATAATCGGCATGGATTGGTTAATTCATCTTCGCGCCGACATCATGTGTTTTGAAAAGGAAGTTCGTCTTAACCTCCCTAACAACAAACTCTAGTTATCTACGACGACAAATCTAGTACGAACCTTCGCATCATTTCGTGTATTCAAGCTCAGAAGTGCTTACGAAAGGAATATCATGCATTCCTTGCACACATCGTCGTTACGAGTCAAGAAGTGAAAGACATTCAGAACATTCTGGAAGTACGCGACTATCCCGACATCTTTCTAGAAGAACTACCGGGATTGCCACCGCAACGCTAAGTCGAGTTCAGAATCGACTTAGTGCCAGGGGCTACTCCAGTAGCCGAATCTCCTTACCGTCTGGCACCAGCAGAGATGCAGGAACTTTCCAGTCGGCTTAACAAACTTCTCATGAAGGGATTCATTAGGCCAAGCTTCTCAACATGGGGAGCACCGGTCTTGTTCGTGAAGAAGAAAGACAGATCATTTCGTATGTGTATCGACTACAAAGAGCTGAACAAACTTATCGTCAAGAATTGGTATCCTCTACCTCGCATTGACAACTTATTTGATCAACTTCAAGGAGCGAACTACTTCTCGAAGATAGATCTAAGATCCGAGTATCACCAGCTACGAGTGTTAGAGGAGGATGTCCCCAAGACAGCCTTCCGAACTTGTTATGGACACTACGAGTTTGTAGTGATGCCGTTCGGATTAACCAACGCACCAGCTGTATTCATGGACCTGATGAATAGGGTGTTCCGTCCTTACTTGGATCAGTTCGTTATCATCTTCATCGATGATATACTTATCTACTCCCGAAGTAAGGAGGAACATAGTCAGCATCTACGAAAAGTCTTAGAAACATTACGATCGGAGAGGCTATATGCAAAGTTCTCCAAGTGCGAGTTTTGGATTCGAAGATTCGAATTTTTGGGCCACGTCGTTAGTGAAGAGGGAATTCACGTGGACCCTTCCAAATTCAAGGCCATTGAGAACTGGTCAGCACCGAAGACCCCTACAGAAATTCGTCAATTTCTAGGTCTCGCTGGCTACTATTGCAGGTTCATACAAAACTTCTCTAGCATCGCAAAACCACTTACCACACTGACACAGAAAGGTGTGGCCTTTGACTGGGAAGAGAGACAAGAGAAGGCATTCCAAACGCTGAAGCAAGCCTTATGCACCACATCGATACTAACCCTCCCCGAAGGGATAGAAGATTTCGTTGTGTATTGTGATGCATCTAACCAAGGGCTTGGTTGTGTTCTTATGCAAAGAGGAAAGGTAATTGGCTATGCCTCCCGTCAGCTTAAGATACACGAAATCAACTACACCACGCATGATCTTGAGTTAGGAGCAGTTGTGTTTTCTCTAAAGATCTGGAGACACTACTTGTATGGAACAAAGAGCACTATCTTTACATACCACAAGAGCCTTCAACACATATTTGACCAGAAGGAGCTCAACATGAGACAACGACGGTGGGTCGAGCTACTCAATGACTACGAATGCGTAATTCGTTATCATCCGAGTAAAGCCAACGTGGTAGATGACGCCCTAAGTTGGAAAGAATACTCTGGTCGTAGAGTTAAATCATTGACTATGACTATCCATTCACACTTGTCCACACAAATTAAGGAAGCTCACCTCGACGCTTTGAAACCCGAAAATGTGGCGGGTGAATCTGGGAGAGGGATGGATAAGAACTTGGAAGTCAAGGGTGGCAGAGCTTTATACCTCATGGATTGTATCTGGACACCGAAACACGGTGGTTTCTGAGACTTGGTCATGACTGAAGCACACAACACTAGATATTCCGTCCATCCAGGTTCGGATAAGATGTATTTGGATCTTAAAAAGTTATACTGGTGGCCTAACATGAAAGCAGATATTGCTACCTTCGTGAGTAAATGTCTTACTTGCGCAAAGGTTAAGGTCGAGTACCAGAAACCCTTAGGATTACTACAACAACCGGAAATACCGGAGTGGAAATGGGAGCGGATTACTATGGACTTCATAACCAAGTTGTCCAAGACAACGGGTGGACTTGATACCATTTGGTTCATCGTCGACAGATTGACCAAATCCGCACATTTCCTACCAATCAAAGAGACTGACAAGATGGAGAAGCTTACTAGAACTTATATAAGGGAAATCGTACGACTGCATGCTATTCCAATATCCATTATCTCTGATAGAGATAGTAGATTCACTTCAAGGTTCTGGCAGTCGCTACAAAGTTCCCTAGGAACTAGGATGGACATGAGTACAACCTATCATCCGCAAACCGACGGGCAAAGTGAGAGAACAATACAAACTTTGGAAGACATGTTGAAAGCCTGTGTGATCGACTTTGGAAAGGCATGGGATATCCATTTACCCCTGGTCGAATTTTCCTACAACAATAGTTATCACACAAGCATAAAGGCTGCTCCATTTGAGGCCCTCTATGGCCGTAAGTGCAGATCCCCTCTGTGCTGGGCTGAGGTGGGCAACACGTAGCTAGCTAAAAGACGATTTCCTGACAACACTCTCATAGGTTTAGAAATCATATGGGAAACAACAGAGAAGATCGTTCAGATTCGTGAACGATTGAAAGCCTCTAGAGACCGACAGAAAAGCTACGCTGACAAAAGGAGAAAACCTTTGGAATTCCAGGTGGGAGACCGCGTTCTATTGAAAGTCTCACCCTTGAAGGGCTTGATACGCTTCGGAAAGCGTGAAAAGCTAAATCCAAGATACGTAGGGCCTTTCGAGATTCTCGTTAGAATCAGCCCTGTAGCTTACAAACTCAATCTACCTCGCGAACTCAGTAACGTACATTCTACTTTCCACGTCTCGAACTTGAAAAAGTGTTTGTCCGACGAGACTCTTGTAATCCCACTCGACGAGATCGAGATCAACGAGAGCCTCAATTTCGTGGAAGAACCTATAGAGATTATGGACCGAGAGGTTAAGCAAACGAAACAAAGCCATATCCCGATAGTGAAGGTTCGCTGGAACGCCAAGCGAGGACCTGAATTCACTTGGGAGCGCGAGGATCAAATGAAATTGAAATATCCTCATCTTTTTACTTAGTTATTTGTAACTACTTATTTGCTTAAACTCTAATTTCGGGATGAAATTCTCTCTAACGGGGGGATGATGTGACAACCCGAAATTTCTATCTTGTACAGTTGTGCAGCTCAATCACAGTCAGACTTATTTCTGCTAACTTTTAGCAATGTTTAGAGTCTATTTGAGTGTTCTAATCATAATGCATTCAAGAATTAAGTGTTAGGAAGTATCTTCTAGGGTTCAATATGCAACAAACTAAACCCTAAACCTAAAATGAGGTGTTTACGGCCAAACTTTATAAGCTTGGGCCGTAAACTCTCTTATGGCCGTGAACTCATGCTTAAAACATGAGTTTACACCCTTTTTCCTCATTACTTCCATTTTCAAGCCAAGAACTTCCACTTTTCTCTCAAGTATCATAAGGATCTTCATTTCAATCTTTCAAAAGTGTAAGTATTTCATCCTTTGATTTGTTGATACATCTCTTTATCTAGCACACTCCATTGATTTCATCCATGAAATCATTCCATTTTGTTAGATTTCAAGTGTTCTTCATTTCACCAAGAACACCAAGAACACACACTAGTGTTTTTGGACTTTAATCACCCTAACAAGCTTCTACATTGTAAGTACTCTTGTCTTAGCTTGTTATATACTTGAATCAATTAGTTTTCACCTTGAAATCATAAAGAAAACACAAATGAAAGGTGTTTACGGCCAAGGCATCTCCCAAGGCCGTAAACCCTAATTCTTGGGTGCAAAGTTGCCACAACACTTTCTTAAGGCATGGAACTAAGTCTAGAACACTTCCTTGTGAACTATAGGACCTTAAACACAAAATGGTATTAGTTACCATGAGTTTACGGCCTTAAACTCATTGGGCCATAAGCCCATGGGACGTAAACTCATGTGGTAATTACCATGGGCCGTGAACTCCAAGGTGAAGCCCTACAACCCTTAGATGCAACCCTTTTGTACTTATAACACTTAAATCAAAGTGTTTTCCATGTTCTAGGGTGTTTATACTTGCATAATTAGTTGTTATAAACACTAATTGTAATCATATATGTGTCATTATATGTTAAATAGGATCCTTTACCGATCTTTCATTCAGCTCACTCACTATCAGGTGAGTTCATACCCCCTTAACTTATCTTTTAAATGATTTTAAATGATTTTATGGGGGGGGGGATACAAGTAGAAAACATGCTAGTTATTTAATCAAACACATGTGATTAATAACTGTGTTTCAAACAAAGGATTTCATATACTACAAACTTTGTTTTAAACAAAGGATTTCTTATACTTTCAAACATTATTATCAATCAAACTGCTTTTAAATCGTTTTATAAACTGACATCAAGTCATTAACATTTATTGTTAAACTCTTTAAAATGTATTACAAAACCTCTTTAAACTTATATATTGTCAAAAGCATGTCTATATATGTATAGTTATATACATAGTGTTTAAAGGACTTAGGACTACTAACTCGCCTTATTTCCTTTTCCTTGTTTGGATGTGGACTTAGGGTATCGGTTATTTGTCTAAAGGTCGTCTAAATATTAGATATATATCATATGTACATATGTAGATATAAAAGTACTATCAATCAGTTCAGTACCTTTGGGTAGCAAATGCCTACTTTCATTCATTCAAACTACAGAAATTACTAGTAAACTATAATAGGTATAGTTTAGGAGAATACTATCATATACAAGTACTATAACAAAGAATACTATAACATAGAATACCAGACAGAGAATACTATAACATAGAATACTATACAAAGGATACTATACAGAGAATACTATACAAAGGATACTATACAGAGAATACTATACATAGAATACTATTACTATAACAAGTATACTATAACAAGATTCAGAGATAACATAATATGAGCTACTACTTCATGAAACATCGACCATTTCGTTATGTCATGTTTGTAACCAAAATCTCCTAGAGGGAGAGCGTGAGTTTGCATATAGATCTATACTGGATTGACTATCCTACACCTTTGCTATTCGCTACAGTGGGACTTGCAAGTCTACGGGTGCCAAATGTCATTTCTTCCGACGTCTTTCATCGTCGTGTTATAGTCAGTTTAGTATGGTAACAATCTTATCACATTTTGCGTTAATTAAACCATTGGTTTTAAGGTAGTTATTACTTCAGTAGTTAATACAAATAATACTGCAGTACACATATATTTTCCCATTATATTCAAATTGTGATCTTCTCACATAAAGGGTAATATAAAACTATATTTTGGTAATGATAGTCAAATTTGGGGAAAACATTCACTTTTACAGAGAAAAAAACACATGAAACAGTTAGGTCTTGGTAGAAGACTACTTTTTATACTAGTAGAAAATATAGGATTTTCTAAGAGTTTTCAAACATATACAAACATTTACATTGATCAATTACAAACATTTCCATCAACCTTATACAAACATTGACACTAAATACTTATGAACTCACCAGCTTAAATGCTGATCTACGCTTTCAAAATAACTTGTATTCTCATGTCACCAGTAGACAGGTACCGATGACTAGATTTTGAGAAGACGGAGCATCTTCAAGACTCGTCTTTTATTTTGATTATTCATTTTTGGTGTCTTACTATTACGAAAGAACACACTTGTATGAAATTATACTATTAATGCAATGGATGATGTTGTTGCTTATTTACTACTTTGCATTGTTGTGATACTGTATATGACGTCCTCTGCCCCAGAACGTTTCCGCCGTTCTTGGTTTTGGGGTGTGACATCTTTCTCCATAAACTCATGCATGTGACTAAATGAAAACATAAAAACGATTCTCCTAATAAACATGTCCGTATCATATTCAACTACTTCGATTCTATATTGTGTATATGTTTGGTTTAATTCAACCTTCCAAATCAAATGTTGCTATTCAATCTTTTAATTTGTAAAATCAATCAATTTCAAGTAATGTGTATGATATAATAGGAAAATCACTAGCTAACAGATCTATCAATCAATCAACCGTGGTTGAGGATTTGGTTTTCGGTACAATAATAGAATCAGAATCTTACGTTACTTCGTCTCTAACTACATTCATACTTCTCAATTGTCGGATGCCAATATTGTAAAAAAGGGTTCATTTAATTTATTCTCTTTCTACTTTCTCCTGTATTCAATACCCATGCTGATTTTTTTTGTTTGAATTCTTAATGGAGTTGTAGGATTCCATAATTTAAATGCAATAAGTAGAGTTTTGTTGATACCATGTAATCGTCGTGCTTCTGGCAAGTATCAATTATTTGGATTTGTTACATATACATCAGACACACACGCTCAATCACTCAGATACATTGTTCTTCTATATCACTTTAGCTACTTAACAGTGTTATCATCAATCATCCTCTTGATGATGTGATTGACCTAATTTAATCGATTGTTAACATCCTACAAACATATCTATGCTAAAAAAAATATTTGACGATTTTTTTTTTGGTTTTTTGTATAACTGTTCATGAGCACAATCAACAGTCATATGAACTAGTGAGACTAGTGAGTTTTGTGAGGCAATGGGTGAATTTATGATCACACATTTTGGATGTAAAAGAAACCGAAAAAAATGAAAAATGAAAAAATGTTTATTTATAATTTTCAAAAAGTTTTATTTAAAAAAGTAATAAAAAAAAAACAAAAAAAATCAGTGCCTATGGGTTATATTCTACATACTCTAACATAGGGGTGAGCATTTGGACCAGACCAATTCTTGGACCGGACCGGTTTCAGGGAATATTGTGGACCGTGGACCGTTCCGGATGAGACTTACCGGGTCCAGGTCCGGGTTTTCCGGTTTTTAGACCCATTTGGACCGGTACTACTTTACTTGCATACAATACAATTTGTTAAAACGTGTTTTTGGGTTTGCTACAACTCTTTAAAACGAATATGTTGTTGGGTTCGATACGTTACAACTCATTAAAATGAATATTTTTTTGGGTTTGATACGATACAACTCGTAAAAATGAATACGTTTCCGTTTTTGTGCCATTTGACTAGTTAAACTTTGATTGTTTATATTTTATATCATTTGTTTGAAGTATTGTAACTCATTGAATATAACATCAAAAACAACAAAATTATAGTCTAAAATCATCTACAAACTTTAAATTACACATTGGAAAAAACCGTATGTCAATCCGATTTAAAATAAATGAGATATGCTGGTTTAAAGAATTTCACAAAATACAAAAGTTCAAATTTCTTGTTGAAAAGCTGAAATGTTTCAGCTTTGATATCTCATTTTTGAAGGATTGTAACTCATTGAATATAACACCAAAAACAACAAAATTCTAGTCTAAAAAAATCTACAAACTCTAAATTACACTTTGGAAAAAAAACCACATGTCAATCCGATTAAAAATGAATGAGTTATGTTTGTTTAAAGAATTTCACAAAATACAAAAGTTTAAATTTATTGCCGAAAAGTTGAAATTTTTTTGCTTTGATATCTCATCTTTGAAGGATTGTACCTCATTAAATATAACACCAAAAACAACAAAAGTATAGTCTAAATTCACCTACAAACTCTAAATTACACGTTGGAGAAAACCGCATGTCAATCCGACATAAAACGAATGAGATATGCGTGTTTAAAGAATTTCACAGAATACAAAAGTTTAAATTTCTTGCTGAAATATTTCAGCTTTGATATCTCATATTTGAAAGATTGTAATTTATTGAACATAACACCAAAAACAAGAAAAGTATAGTCTAAAATCATCTACAAACTCTAAATTACACGTTGGAAAAACTCGCAACGAATGAAATATGTTTGTTTAAAAAATTTCACAGAATATAATTTTTTTAAAGAAAAATAAGCCAGTCAAAACCTGTTTTTACTTGATACGGCCGGAACATACCGGTTTTTCTTAAATCCTAGAACCAAGAACTGGTTCGCGGCTCCAAAAAAACGGTCTGGTCCAAATGTTCACCCTACTCTAACATTATATATATATATATATATATATATATATATATATATATATATATATATATATATATATATATATATATATATATATATATATATATATCATGTGGAATAGTCTACATCTTTTAACACAATATATATTTATGAGTAGTATTCTATACAAATGATGTGAGAATATGTAGAATATTACACATGGATGGTGATTTTTTTTTTGCTTATTTTTTAACTTATTTGTCAGTTTTTAAATTAAAAGTTTCAAAAACTACTAATAAATATTGGTTTTAATATTTTTATTTTTTTTATAAAATTTATAAAATTTTTAACAGTAAAACATATGTGGTCGGAAGCGTGTTCTTTTGCCTTACAACATTTTCATGGTTTCACCATACGTTCACAACGAACTAAAAAATTCTAGTTAATCAATTTATATGCAATATCTTCTACTAGTGTATGTATGTTGTTGTTTGTGTGTAAAATAAGCAGATCATAGTTTGTGCGTGGTTGTATGTGTGTGCGTCTAGATGTTTATATGTGCAAGAAAGAAAATGCATCCTAAATATAGCATTGTATTTTCAAAGTACAATGTTATAATTGGGAAGAATTTTCTATATTACTGAACCATGACCCCCAGATATCATTTAAAACCCATAAATGTTTGATTAGTTTTGTTAGTGTACCAAACTACCAATACACATAAATGTTTGATTGGTTTAAGTGTCTAGTTGTTTGATGCAATCAAACTTTTCTTCTTTTTTATTGGATTAAGTCTAAAAGTAAGATTTGTAATGTTGATTGGTTACGCTACTTATCATATCTAATCTTTTCCATCAAGAACATTGGTCATTTTATCAACATATATAATTTAATTACTTTTTTACGATAAGAATTTTTCATCATGAACATTAATCATTTCTCAAGTTATTGTATCAATACTTTTACCAGAGGCTGAAAAATGATGAGTTCTAACCTTTTGGTATATACCAAATAACCAAGAAAAAACTTTGGTTCTGTCTTTTGTTTTATCATACATGGGTTGTTATTTAGCATTGTCCTTTTGACTTATGGTGAGAAATTTAGGATTGATGATCATAAACATATAGGGGAAAGGAAGGAAGATGTTCATTAGTTCTTGTATATGTCGGAACACACACACACACAATAGAAAGAAATAGAGGAATAGGGGTAGAAGTGTCATTAAAGGGGCTGAACTCGTCAAACATTCTTCAAGAATGTTTGAATTCTTCAAGAATTTTTCGGTTGTATAAAAAGTTATGGTGTTACAAACATGCAAATTGATTTGTATTCTTCAGTTCTTTAACAATACTTGAATTCTTCACACTTTCATGTTAATTTTTATTTAAGCATTTTTCAAGAATGTTTGAATTCTTCAAGAATTGTAAAATGTATTCGGTTGAAATTTCTTATACAAGTTTTATATTTTATCATCAAAGAATGTATTTTATGTAATTTAATTACATTTTATGAGTATTGTGTAAAAAGAATATTACATATTCTTTAAAACCATGTTATAATATATTTATGTATTCTTAAAGAGTTGTATGGAATTGAATGCTCTGTGCAATTGAAATTAAATAAATGAAAGTAAAAGTGAATGTTGCAAATTCTTTAAAAACACTACATTCTTTAAGAATGCTTTTTGTAATTGAATTTAATTAAAATATGATTGAAATTGAATTGAAAATGATTAAAACGTGATAAGAAGAATTAGTCGAACAAATATCCTTAAAATCCTCCCTTCCTAACTTGTTTAAAATCAAAACGTCCAATGTATCCTTCTCCTGGATTCAATATAGAAAGTAATAAAAAATTTCTCGTTTAATTACTATCATGTCATTGTTGACCCTAACTTTCAATTATTTTAATATAATTGATACAATTTGGTCATACATTAATACTATACTTACAATTCATATTTAATCATAACCTTCCCTCCCCTCTCCCTCTCTCTCTCTCTCTCTCTCTCTCTCTATATATATATATATATATATATATATATATATATATATATATATATATATATATATATGTGTGTGTGTGTGTGTGTGTGTGTGTGTAATTAGGTTCGGAGACGAACAATTATGAAATCGATAATACGAAAACGAATACTAACCATCCATTTTTGAATGTTATTTTTATCGAATGTTTTTTTCGACTATATTAAAAATTTTATTTTTAATCCTTTATAAATTAATATTAATATTAATATAATATTGTTTTATAAAAGTATGAATTCTATTATTTTTTATAATTTTTTTATTATATGTAATCACATGCGTAAACTACTCACGTGTGATTAAACCATGTTATCACGTTCTCTCGATTCTATATTTGTTCTTCTTTGATCCTCCTTTTATATATATATATATATATATATATATATATATATATATATATATATATGGGAAGATTCAAACGATAATGAAAAATAAGTTGAGAATGTAAGAATGAATCCTAACTACTTATTTTATGTGTTAGAAATTATAATGATAAGTAAAAGAAAGAGAAAATATGTAAATGTGCCTTAACTAAAGCAAGAAAATATATAAAAAAAAAAAAACAAGATTGGATCTTCATTTATCATACCGACCCTAAATAATTGATCATATCTTCGCATATCCTTAGGCTATCTCTAATCTTCATGAATAGTCATTAAACATTCATCAAAGTTAAACAACATTCAATGACGAGGCATATATATATATATATATATATATATATATATATATATATATATATATATATATATATATATATATATATATATATATATACCTCGTCATTGAATGTTGTTTAACTTTGATGAATGTTTAATGACTAATCAATATCACATCTCCTTAGGCTATCTCTAATCTTCATGAATAATCAATAAACATTCATCAATCATTCATACATCTACAATTGAATATCCATAATATCATGTAATATCGATTAGTAATTAAACATTCATCAAAGTTAAACAACATTCAATAACGAGGCATTTATTTGTGTATTTAAGTGAATCAATCATTTTTAATCAACATGAAACAATTTTCACAACCTCATCATGTTTCAAACAAGTCAATGTTTACAATGTGGTTTGTCATCAAAAGATTCACAAGTTTCGATCTCGATCTACAGGAATAATATAGGATTTGAATTAAGTTGACTGGGTTTGTATAGTTTATGTCTTCAATGATTCCCTCTTTTATTATAATATAAATGTTTTGCCACAATTATATAAGTTAACTTGTGTTTTAGTTATGTGTATTTTAATTGTTTCATAAAATGCTCCATTGAGCTTTGTTTCTATAACACGCCATATTCACATATGAATCTTATGCGGTATAATCACATATGATTACATAGAAAGGTATAATATATTGGCATGTGTATTTAAATGATATATATATATATATATATATATATATATATATATATATATATATATATATATATATATTCACATATGGATATTAAATGATATATAGTATGTTTATATGTAATATACATACATTAACATGTAAATATTTTTTGCACATATGAATATAAATATTTAATTGCCTTATATTCTCATTTAATCACATGTGAATACATATATTTTTATATATAATCATATGTGAATCTTACATGATATATTCAGATGTGAATCTTAAGTTGTATAGAAATATGGCCCTACGAAATATTTAATCAAAGAGCTAATGTATATATATATTTTTAATATACCCCGTAAGATTCGCATGTAAATATATATTGATTCAAATATGAATACATCATTTTTATTATATATAATCACATGTAAATATATTTTACTTTTATATATAATCATATGTGATTATATTTTACTTTAATATATAATCATATGTGATTACACATAAAAGTAGATTATGTTAACATATTTGGTTCCATGTGTAAGCACCTCGTGAATTCCATATGGTAGCTTTAAAGAGTGTATCATGATATGTGCAATGTCCTTTTATTGGTCTTACACTCTATAATACTCCTTCCACATGTCTTACCGCATACACTACGTTGACTTGGCGTATTATAGAGTGTATCACCATAATCAAGAGGATCTTGCTATACATGATTTAAAGCTACCATATGGGATTCACGAGGTACATACATGCATAAGTATATCTTCTAAACTGCATATAAGATATTCATCGAAGTGAAGGTGATGTATTGAAGCGCTACAACAAGGTTGCGATATAAAGTGAGGTTGGAGTAAGGTTGTCCATTATTGGTACTAACTTTTCCTTTGTATCGATGAGAGTGGGAGTAGGGTTTGCAAGATGACATTCCAACTCGTTCCACTATTTCCAAATCATATTTCTTCTAATATAAAAACAATCCACTCATATGGCATGAAACGATAACACCGAGAAAATAGTTAAGAGGGCCAAGATCCTTCGTTACAAATTCATATATAAGTTTAGTCATGATTTTAGTATAGAGGTGATATGTCAATGTGTAGGACGCACGTGAGTTAGAGTTACCTATTAGTAACTGTATTCATTAATAAAATAATAAAGAATAAGTTAAAGTTGAGTTTATTTTGAAAAAAAAAATCAAGCCTAAAACTGAAAAAGACAAAATATATGGTCTTTTATGGAATAAATCCTAAAATGAAAGGAATTTTTACGACTACATGGAGTGGCACGACATGACTATTAACATATAATGTGGCTCAACCTACACCACCCGATAACTCGATATGTCAAGTTTAGGTCTCCTACTCGACATAATTTAATCACATAATCTTTCCTCTTTATTCTTTTTTGGCTGATTTTTTAACATAAAATTCAACTTTTTACCAATATTTTTTTACAAAATAAATACCAATAACTAATACCAATTTTACCACTCTCAAAACCATTAACATTCATCTTATTTCCTTCGATTGTATCTTTGCAAAACGTCTTCTTCAAACTCTCAATCCAATTCCATTAAGATAGGGAAGTCCTTGATTATAGTTTGAATCTTGATAAAAGAGACGACTTTGACCAGTACATGGGTCGAGGCATCAAAGGAACCTTCGGTCGACAACAACTACAATGATGTCATTTTTTTGAGGAACATGTTAGCACCCATTTCCTCAACAAAAGACATCAAGGTGACTACCGAAGAAAGATCGAATCTACTCAAAATAGGTGTACACAAACAAAGTGGAAAGGAGTTTAACGTCCTGTTCAATAACTTGAAACCCAAATGACAAAGGTGATGAAAGTGATCGTGCAAATGATGCAATCATTTTATATCAAGTTCTTAAAATTTTCCGGACGGAAAACATAAACCTTTTATATATTTAGAGTTTTTGAAAGTTGTCAATAAGTCCGAAAAATAACATGCAATCAATTAGTATTTTTTATTATGTTTCTTATGTTTTAGTTTAACGTTATGCATTTTTATTTTAAATTAATGAAATTTTTATTTTTTATTTAAACTAGTTGTTTAAAACAATATATTCATCAAATGACCAAACAGAGGAGTGTGTATGACGCAAATGACCATGAAAAACTAAAATTTATTAAATGAATGTGACTTTCGTAGAGAGGGGCTCTGCGGAAGGCCTGAAACTCTAAGGAATCGGACACGTGGGAAAAAAGACAAATCATTGTTTTACATAGTTCTATAGAAGATGTCTCTGCAGAAATGCGTATGTCTCTGCGGAGCTCTTGTACACCTCTGAGGAAATGGTAGCTGAAAGCATTAAAAAAATGTCAATTTCACAGAGGGCTCTATGGATCCGCAGAAAGGCCCTCTGCGGATCTGTTCTTCGTCGTCCAACAACAGCTCTGAGGAACTGTTCTGCGCCTCACCATCTTCATTCATGTTTCTTCGATCGATCGATTCTCCCTTCCTTTTTCCGTCTTCGTTCCACAACAAACCTCCCCCAAACCCCTTCCTTCTTCCGTAGCCTACAATACAAACTTTTTTTTTTTTTTTTTTGTGATTTTACAAAAATACACCTGTCACCTCATTTCCTCAGTGCTATTCAAATTCCTCAGAGAGCTTGGCCTTTTGCAGAACCCTTTCTAAGGAAGTCATGGTCATTTAATAAAATTCAGTTTTTCATGGTCATTTGCTTCCTTCACACCCGTCAATTTAGTTATTTGATGGATTTTCTCGAATAAAAAAAATTGACATGACAAATCTTTCCTCTTAAATGTAAAAAAAATATAATAATAAAGATACGAACAAATCAGAGATTACGCTGATGTAGCAAAAAAAAAATACTAGCAGATTAGCCGTTGAAAAAAGCACTCCTACATTATCTTTTTCACTTTGGGATATTTGATTGATTTATGCACTTTTAGCATTATTATCCTTTATTTCCTTGGTCAAATATTTCATTATTTTGCTAGTCTTGATGTTGATCGAGTGATAAAGGAATCAAACTTATTATGTCTAACCTAATGTTGCAAATCTTTGAGTTGAAAGAGGTATCTTTAAAAAATAACCCTTCTGCTTTAGAGTATGAATCATTTGAGTTTTTAAAAAAATGGATACTCATTAGGTCTCTAATTTCGTACTATATCACAGATCTTCAACGGACATTTGGTGGTTTAGGTTCAAAAGCTTTTTCTTCAAAGTGGAAACAGATTATACAATGAAACTTCAGCTTTTTGGAAATTGCAGTGCGTTTATGCTTCATAGAAATTGGATGATGAACTTTATTCTTGAAGAAAATACTTTTTTCTGTTAATCCTTTTATGTGTGTGCACATCTACACTGTTTGAACTCAGAATCAAGCCCTAACAAAGAGGATATGAATCATCAGAAACAATAATTTGATTTCGGAATCAAGCCCTAAGAACGACGATATCTACAATCAGAAACTAACAATAATCCAAAATTTTCATGTAATATTAATTATAGGCTCTCTATGCATATGCGATAATGTTTGACTTTGGAATCAAACCCTAAAAATATCCACAGGCGATATCGGTATCAGAAACTAACAAAAATCCATAAGCTCTTGATATAAAATTCACATGAATCCAATTATATTCGCAGATGATGCTTGCGCATCCGGAAATACACTTGAATGAACAAAATTAGTTGGATCGCTTATTTGTTCTTTCATATACATATTCACACGAGTAATTCAATTCACGAAATTATACAAACAAAAAACAAAAATAAAAACAGGAGAAGAGTGCAATTGAATATAAGTTTGATCGACTGGAGCAAAATCATGGAGTATTTTGGATTGGAATTTGGAACATCGTTGTTACCTGTCGCGGAAGTGAGAGCGAAGGATAGGGGAGACGATCCGAGAGAAGGCGAGGCGTAAGCGAGGGCAGATGCGGAGGGTGTAGACGGTGATGTGACCGACGAGCTGCTGGAAGGATCCGACGAAAAGACTGAGGCTCCTAATCGGCGGCACATATAGCGTCAGTGGAACCGCCGAGAAGGCCACGGCGAAGAATAACTGCAGCATTTATTCGTCGATTTTCGACGTCGGAGAGATCCAGAGACGATGGGATTGGGAGGAACGATTAATTAATTTTTGATAGATGATGAATTGATGATGATGTCGGTGTCGGTTTCTTCAATGCTGTTTGTTATAAAGTGGACGGCCCTGATCAGCCCTTCAAGATTCAAATTATGTGTTATTTGGTTTAAGATCTGATTCGAGTCGACTTGCGAATCGCTATTTTGTTTTTTCTTACATATGGTGTCGGGTTGACTTAACCCACAATGTCTAATTTTTTTTTTATTGATACACTAAGTGTGAATTAAAAAGAATATCAAGGTGTATGTTAAGAATTTTTTAAAATAAAATTTTAAAATAAATAGAAACATTCAAATAATGAACAAATAGAATCAAAAGAATCAAGATCATCTAGAATATTAATAATTGTCTTGTTATCATTTAAATCACAGGCCTTTCATTCTCATATATCTAAAAGCTAGTTCTAAAATGTTGTTGTTTGAACACTTAACTTTATGTTTTTTTGTTAATCTTAGGACTTTGCATTTTGACCGGATGTAAGAAAAACTTAATGAAGCATTTTCGTTAAAAACTCGTGTATAACACGTGTTGATTTAAAAAAAATATATTAAAAACTAAAGATTAAATATTCACGAATTTTAAAATGATATATTTCAATAGGATTTAACTGAAATAGTGATTTGTTAGGTATTTTTTTAAAAAAAATCTTGAAGTCTTAACCATAGTTTGCAATAACTTCAACCAAATCACTATAATTTTTTAAAGAGCGGTTAGTGATTAGAAGTTAGTACCACCAAGTTAGTAGAGTTCGCCAAAATCTGAATTAATACCAGCGACCTCCAATCTAAGATGCAAAGCCTCTATTAACGAGGCTAGTCCCACATTGGCAACCAAATCATCTAAATCATGAAATGAGGAATTAGTTAGTACTTTTAATAAAAAAGCATATCCTTGAAGCGTTAATCATAGTTTTTCATAACTTAAACTAAATCATTCTATTAATCAAGAAATTACAAGTGGTCATTTCATTTCTCATATCATCTTCATATGGTGGAAATTATGCTTACGTATTTGCATCAACTATGAAATGATTTATTTGCATTATCAAATTCACATAAATATTCACCTTTTTACCTTATAAATGAAATTGACACTAATTGTAAAAGTACAAATTTAATGATGCACAGACTTATTGATAAAATCCTTGTCATTTGAATAAATAGTCAAAAGGTCTGAAAATTCATTTTTTTAAGCTAAAAGTTAATATAAATGATGTAGCCAATATTAATTATGTCTTATTTGGTAAAAGATCTACAAATATAAAAGTACATATGTGATGTCTCATACAATAAGTTAATCCAAAATTTTGACTTTTTAGTTTGTTGAATGAAATTACATTTAGTAAATATGGTAACTCTGAAGAATTAATCGATAAATGTTAAGTAATAAGATTTTTTAACTTAAAAATGTGCCACAAAAAATTATGAACCTTAAAACGGTGATCTTGTAAATATGAATTATATACCGAAATATACATCAAAATATGTGTTTTCTATATTTGTTTAATAATTAGTCTTTTAACATGTAACATTAGAAAGCACAAATTTACATAGAAATGAATTTACATATACAATCGAGAATACAACAATAATTATTTTGCGAACTTTTTTCATTTTCTTTTTAAGATTCATTGAATTTATTATCACACTGCATGTATTTAATACTTTATATATATATATATATATATATATATATATATATATATATATATATATATATAGTTTTATGTGGCATATTAATTGAATTTAATTAAAAAAAAAACCACAAAATGACGTGTGGATTTAAATTTATTCAAAAAAGTCACAAAATTACATGTGACAAATTTAACAAGAATATGACATTTGAGAAAAATGTTCTTCATTTATTAGGATAGATTTGTTAAATTATAACTTTTTTATTTTTATAAATTGTAGGATCACTTCAAAAAGAAAAAACTGTTAAATATATATATTAGACAAGATTTTAAAATTTATGTATGGTTTACAAAAAGTTTCGCTAAAATGACAACTATTGCAAACACCACCCTCAATGTCCATATGGTTTAAATTCATTACACGTCTAGTCTTTGAGAGTAACATCGTCTGATTTTGGCTGTTATACACAAACGTACCCCTCAAGCAAGGGTATTTTTGTCTTTTCATTAAACAAACTGTCAATGCAATCATCAATAAGGATAGTATCTCACAATATCGTCCCTAATTAGTTTCATAACTCATCTTCCACGAAAACCATTAGTCGTCATCATTGTAATGACAAGTCACCCCACTTCATATCAGAAATAATGTAAGCACTTAGAATATTTTTGTACAACTACATATCCACATTTTTCAAGGTCTATGTTCTCTATATTTACATTTTAAGAGCCATAATCTTCAACAAAGCAAATGTATAACTAGAGTGTCTTGAACAAAAGTTAAAGAAAATCTAGGGAGAAGTGATACATGTAAGCAATTGTGTACACAATTGCCTAACACCTGATGAAGTATCCGTTTGAGATATAGTTGAAAGTATTGTTCTTGCTTCCAAAAGCCCTTCTGAAATACTTTGCACAATCACTTCCTCACTTGCCATCAATGATGCAAGTAACTTCCCACCACCCATCCTTTCCTACTCCATATTTCATTTTCACATAGTCATAAAATAGGATACTATAATGAAAAAACCATTGCTATTTCTTGCATTTAACCAATTTTCATTTTAACAATCTTTTTTATAACTCAAATAGTAAAAAGATATTTAAGGTGAAAAATACCATTTCGGAACCATTCTTTAGAGATTCCAAGGAGACTTTAAGAAGATCTGAAGAAAACGGAAGCACAACGGATTTCAAATGGTACACAATGGAGAAAAGAACCTGGATGCATGCAGATCTGATCTCAGGCTCCTTCACATTCTGTTGATAAAAATTAGGCATTAGAATTAGTAAACCCAATAATAGCAATCTATCCAATTATGAGGAGGGCATTTAGGTCTTTTTCAGAAAGGAAAGAAGGATCAACTTGCTTACACCAAAAGAACGAGTAATTCGCGGGAGAGTTTTTAAAGCAAAGGGTTTCTTGCCAGAATCTGAAATCTTCTGACAAGCACTGATGAGGACATTTGCCATGCATAATCGAAATGAGAGCATCTGATTTCTTGACATATTTTTGGAGGAAATTAATTTTAGCTCTTCACAAGTCAATTGGTCAAGAACATAAGCTTGAAATGTACAGGTGTCGTTATTTTTCGGTAGCTTTGGATCTTGAAGCTCGGAACACACGGCTATTGCAAGACAATCGATACATCCGTGTTGTGCTTTTGAAACTGAAATAGAAATAAATAATTAAATGTTTACGGAAAGGAATTTAAAAAGTTTTGTAATAAATAAAGGGAAGTTAAATACTTACTTTCATCTTTATCTGTGGATGGCCATAAAAGAACAGTTTCTATTGATTCTTTGATTTGGGACATCATGCATGGATGACTAACTGACTCCATGCCTCTAACCTACACCCATAATAAACAGAAATTGGAAAATAAATTTTCAACATGATTGAATTAAAAGTTGAAAACTTAAAGAGATTGATGGAAATGTATTTAATTTTAACCACTAGGGATGTGCAAATTGAGAAGAGAGAGGCTTTTATCTTCAGTATATCATGATCATTTGTAGCACTTTCTAGTTCAGATGAAACAAATGGAAAGAGAACCTGCACAACACAGCATATGCCAACTTTGTTTCTTTTTGACTTAATGAAGAAAGAACGACTTAATAAAGAAATATGCGCAATATACATTGGGATGAAGTCGCCCACAGAGCTCAGCTGATAGTTTTCTAACATCTTCAAATTCAAGCTTGTTGAATGCCCTGAAACAGTTTACTTTTATTAACAATGATTATTTCTCATTTGATGTTCAAAAGTAAGATGACAGTTTTTTTTTTTTTACCTTTTGAGAAGGAGAGCTGCAATACACTGAGAGTTGCTGATATCAATTCTAGTATCTGGAGAAGGGCACAATGGTAAATAGGGAAGAAAGTGAATGTGTTAAAACTTAAAAGAGTTTTTTAAAAGACACAATGCTTACTATTTTGGCTGAGAAGATCACCATAAACAAGTGAGGATTTGAGGTTGTTGAAAACTTTTAATGGAAGAAGGCGTATGATAAGCAGTGGACAAAGTCGATCAAAGAGAGAATGTTGCAGTTTTATATCATTTTCTGTAGGGGATATGTTAAGTTCACTCAAGAAGCTTTCATCAATTCTGCAAGAAAAGAAATAAGATTAAAGAAATGAATTAAATAACATAATGATATGAATACTTAAGGATGATATATAATTATATACTCTGTTTGTGATTCTGTATATAACAGAATCTGTTGGAAGACTAAATGAGCTTCTCCTGCTAACTGATCACTTATATAACTTAGAAACTTCACAATAATCGGATTTGATGACTCAGCAAACATCTTGTCCACTAATGGTCCCACCAATAATTTCCAATTCGTGACCTGAAATAGATCAGAAATATAATAAAAACAATAATAGAAGAAAACATTTGAAAGGATTTTGGTATTTAATCTTACAGATCTTGACCACTCTGGTATCAACTTGAAAACTCTATCAGCATCCCCCTTTATTCCCTTCTGATGATCTGAGATTGCATTGAGATTGCTGTGGAGAAGGAAATGATGAAAAATAGAAACAACAATTATTATAATTATTATTATTATTTTAAATGCTAAATCACTCAAAAATAGTACCTCATACAATCTAACAGCATTAAGATAACCTCTGGTTTATGGTTGTTGTGTGTGAGTATGTCAAGTAATGTGGTAGCAACAGATGAATGTAATGTTGCATCTGATGAGTAAACCAGACTTACTAACGCAGGCAATGTTAATGAAGGATCTACAAAAAAAAATGAAATTTTTTAATGATAATAATGAATTTACAAACAATAGTAAATTAGAAAAACTAACCAATAAGTTTTAGTAGTTTGGTTGCATGTGCACGAATTATATCTTCTTCATCTTTGAGACAATCAAGCAAATGGTTCGCTATATCCTGCCTGACACATTTAATTATGTTTGGGAATGAAAATTGTTCAAGAATCAATAATAGCCAAAAAAATAATAAAAAAAAAAACTAGTAATAATTGCATGTTGCATACCAAACTGAATGTGAAAGTATAGCTTCTGAATGTGATGAAATGTGGATAACTTCTGAAAGAACATCTAAAGCATTCCTTCTTTGAGCAATATTTTCACTAGCAACACGCTTTAGAATTTCTTCAAGGCAGTATTTATCTGGGCTCCTGATAAATAATTACATATGTCAAAACTAAAAAGCAAGAAATAGCAATGTACTTTCATTTCTTCATGTTACAACATTCTACCTAATAAGAAAAAAGTTGAAAGTACAATGCTATAAGAGGTAAGATAGAAAAACTTAAAACTTAAAAAAACATACATGGAACAATATTCAGCAATTAATGTTACAACAGCTTTGGCTGTAGCATCACGTTCATCCAAAAGATTTAGTAGTAAAGGCAACATGGAATTCATCTGTTTAGTGTCTGTAAGATTGTGTCCAAATGCAAGATGATTTGTTCCAAAGATGATTGCTTTTAGAATTGAAATAGCACCATCAATCACATCATCATCAGCTGAAGAAAGCTGAAGAAAACTCAATATATTAGTATAACAATATAACATAAACTACATAACAGTCAATAAATAAATATATATGAAATAATATAATTGCTCAAAAAGATACCTGGGATGTAACAGCACGAGTAATATCCAGCCTGTGTTCTGTCATTGCAGTATCAAATTGCTTTGAAGTAAAATGCCCTAAGAGAAGTAATAAGCAATTTATGAAGAAATTTATGGTTGCTATTCCACTCTCTTTATTGTCAATGTGATCTGTGGTGTAGTTCCCTGCATAATACTGTGTAACTCATTTGTCAAATTGACATAGGTGATGAGGTTGTTAGGGTATGGAGAACAAGATGGAGGAAGGAATGATTTAAGAAAACACAAAGCTCTACTTTTGGAGTGTGTGTATTTATATTGAAGGATGAAGAGATAGATGCAACTTTGGAATATGCCAATTTGTATAAGCCAAAAACTCTACATTGAGGGTGTGTGTAATTATATTATTCATGTAGTGTTCTCAAGAGTTATACCATAATGTATTGTACATCCAAAAATATTGTAGACAATGGATATTGTTTATGAGATGTAATAAAAAATATAGAAAGGAGAATACTGTTTTTTCAAGTTAATTATTACACACTTTGTTTGGTAGATAAGGAATTTTCCAATGTAACTTATGTGCCAAAAAATATTTATTTAAAATGATAAAATTTTCATCCGTTTGAAACAACTTTAGTAATAGTAAGTGCTATGTGTGTCATGATTTGTTATTACTTCATCTATATGTATAATACAAGTTTAGTTTGATAGATGTTTGTCTAGGTTAAACATGAACTTTTTTATTTTCAAAAACCTTCATATTTATAATATTATAAAATAAGGTTATTTCTAATAACATATATTTGTAAATACCTTAACTGCATTCGACTAGTTTGAGTTATATCTAACCTCAATTCCAGACAAGTATTGATCCAGCAATTCCTTATGACGATTAGAAAGCCGATGATCTTCCAAATGCAAAAGAATCCCATAGTGTTTCCAACAAGATGAGAGAAGCAAAATTCCCGTTTTAACCTTTTGTGAACCTGTCTTCCAAGAGATGAATGATCAGGATAACAGGTGCAAGAAAGTAAATTCACTCACGATGATGATAGCAGTTAGTTACCTGTCTGATCTTGAGAAGAATGATAATCCTCTTTTGTCTCATGCAACCATTTGAGAACTCTTTCCAATCCTTTTGCATGCAAAGATCGACTTTTCCTGCTCCACTGAGTTATACATAAATCACAACAGAGAACTCAAAATTGAGACAACTACTGGAAATTAAGTGATAAAAAGTTGAGAACATACTGCAAGGAGTCTCTGCACAAGTGGAATGAGCTGATCAAGAAGATTCCAAAGCAACAAGCTTTTGTCCACATCCTTTGTGTATTCAGAAACTGGACTGATTGGCTTTGCTGTTCTATGAACACCAATAGCTCCTACTGATATCTGTGGATGTTTGGATGGTTTTTTAATGTTCTCTAAAGTGTCAGATGGTTTATCCTTTCTTGTTAATGCAACACTAAGGGCTATTACACAATCTGCAGCAGCCATTGAAAGACGAGTTGGTAACTCAAATCCACCCTGCAAAGTACTACAAAACAAACATCAAACCATAAACATTGGATAATCCAGCTAAATCTGAGAAGGAATGAAGGATGCAGTGCAAAATGCAAATATGTTTATACTTTATACCTCCCACTGTTGATTAGAGACAATAGATGTGTGCTGCATGTGCAAAAAGTCTCCAAGAGTCCAGTGTACCTTTCCTTTATCCCTGCAAGAATAAGAAGAAGAAGAAGAAAACAACGTGTAAACAACTTTTTCTTCATTTATGATATATTGGTGGTGATAGAAAGGGTTTTGTGACATTACCAGTTGTTGAAAACTTGCTCATAGTCACTTCATACTCTATGAGACGACGTGCAAGGATACACCAGCCTAAGGCAATATAATGGTCTTCTTTCCTCAATACAATGTCAGAAAAGCTTCTTGCTAAAGCTTGAAAAAGAACTTCATCTTGAAAGAGCCAATTGAGAAGAATCAACTCCTGGTTCTTGTTTCTCGACTCCTTACTTCTTAACGACTGAGACCCCAAACAATAAAGAAGTTAAACACATCTTTTTTTTCCATGTAACATCGATAATTTCTATCAATTGATTGGTTTTACTTCAAAATTGAAAGATCAATAGCATTCAAACAATTGTAATTACATGTTCAATCATGGGGATCATAATTTCATCCAGAGACCCTTCATTTTCAGCTCCATCCCTAACATATTTGTGAAGAATCCGCAACGAGTTCTCCAACGAAACTACATAAAACAGTCATAGTATTCGAATCAGAACTCAGCAATCAGCATTGCCTACGATAATCGCAGATGACTAACCTACTTGTGTTAAAATTTTGAATTCCACAATTTTTTTTTATCACAAAGCCAGGGGATAATAATCTGGTAACACAAGAAAGATAAAAACTCACGAACAAGTGGATTAGGAGGGTGAGATGATTGAAGACGAGAAATGGAGTCGATGAGCTTAGTAGGTCGAGCAGTAAGAAGGGTTGTCATAACTCGGCCCACCGCCGCCGAAACCAATGATTCTTCCTCCTCCGACTTCCATATGCTTTTGTGTTCTTCAATTTCCATTGGGTGCGCCAAGAAGCAAATGCCTTCGCCTTCGGAGAGGTCTTGAACAATGAACACTCCTAACGTCTGAATAAAATTTAGGAAATTATCACTGAAGCCCCTTAACTTTGAAGAAATTCAGTTATAGTACCCAAACAAACAGGGGAACTTTTTTTTATTTGGGAGTACGATATTTGCCCTCGAGGCCTCTAATTCTTATTGAGAAGGGAAAAAATTACTAGTTTGGTTGGTTTCAGACTTCAAAAAAATCGACATTTCAGGGTTAGCATATCTTCATGATATAATTTCACTTATTTTTTTTATTTGGTTTGTATTCTTGGTGCTTCTAGAATGAAATTTGTGGTACATATTCATTGAGTTTAGATTACCAAATCACATATTGGGATGAAAATGTATTTTTATCCTATGAATGAATTTTTTATACAAATGGATAATTAGATTATGAATAAATTTATTGATAAAAAGCGGATACTGTTAGCATTTATTTTCAAGAATATGGGTGTTTATATTTGAATTAGTTAAAAAACTCACAGTTTGTTTTGGTTTTCTTCAATTAGATACATGCATAATTGTTGATATGTGTGATCATTTTTGAATTTGTTACGCTATATTGTAACATGAGTGTATTGTTTTCTGTTAAACCATATTCTTTTGGTTGGACTTTGGTAAACTCTGGTGTGATCACCAGAAAGAAAATTTGTGAACTTTGTTGATGGTGTTCTGAAACCTTAGGTTGCATGGCAAATATTTTTTCTGTGTAAGACAACCTTTTCCTAAAGTGTTGCATTTGATATCAGAATTCTTCTTTAAACTAACATTTCCATTTTTCGTTGCATTGATGGTTTTGAAGTCAACTAAGATAACATGAACTCAACTTGCATGAGTGGTATGATCAAAGTCTTCTATACTTGAAAATGTAAGAATTTTTAAGCCTAAAAATCAATAAAATGCTCAAATGGTCAATACCTTAATAAGATTACCAATAGTACATCAAACACCTTTCAAATACTTATTTAAATCGTCCCACGGTACCAAAAATCACAAAGTTTGGAATTCTATTCTTTTGAAAAGAAAATATAAAAATTAATAAAAATAAATAAATTTCTTTTTTTCTTGCCTTTCACCCAAAAAAATAAGTGTAGATTCCGATGATGACCCTATGGACCAAGCAAGTCAAACTAAGTGTAGATTTTGGTTTGTTTTCTGTCAGTTTGTACTTGTACAGCTTTCTTCTGATTTTTTTTTTCTTTTATTTTTACATATTTATATTTATTTTTCTTGCCTTTCACCCCAAAAAAATAATAAAAATAAATAAATTTCCACAAAGAAAAAAGCTCCCGATGATGACCCTATGGACCAAGCAAGTCACCGAAAGGTATTTTCAATAGTGTATACGATTAAAAGTTGATGTTACTTCAACCTTTTTTTTCTATTGTTAAATTCTCATGTCTATTATTTATTCTTCTTTTGCCAAAAAGAAATAAAAAGACCATAATATACGAAATGTGTTTGTTGAAGTTGAACCATACATGTGTACTTCAAACAATAATAAACATTTTTTGTTTTTTATAAAAAAAATATGATTTCATACATGAAAAAAGCCATGATTTTTTTTTAATAAGAAAAGTCAAATTCAAGTAAAGTCATAGTAAAAATGGTAAAATGTATTTGAATAACAATTGTTTGGTTTAGCGGCCGTTGGAATTGTTGACAAATGACCTTTTCAAGATCGTACATCTTAGACCGGACGGAGTGGTGCGGTTCCGGACTGCAGTTTTGCCACCGTGGCAGCTGAACACCGCCCCTCCGGTGCGGT
This sequence comes from Lactuca serriola, assembly GCF_051521515.1. Classification (NCBI taxonomy): domain Eukaryota; kingdom Viridiplantae; phylum Streptophyta; class Magnoliopsida; order Asterales; family Asteraceae; genus Lactuca; species Lactuca serriola. Next base: position 322,972,882 of record NC_136412.1, on the reverse strand, counting down.
TAAGGTGTGGCTAAGGCCGCAGTGCGGCAATGGAAGGGAGCACTTGGTGATGGTTTGTGATTGGCTGCCGTTCCAAATGCTCGTTTTCAAACTTTTTTTTTTCAAACTAACTATATATATAAGGTTTTTAATATTCGAATGGGAAGCTACTTGAGGCTAGGAATTGAATTACTTTCAAAAATTCGAGTTTGGGTTTGTTAACAATGGAGGAAATCAGGCAGCAGGAGCTGCGAGAAAGAAGACGTCCTATTTTCTGAATTTGGCATAATAGGTCCCTGGAGTTTGGTCTAGGAACAGAAAAAAACTCCTGCTTACCTTCTCTCTACATAATTAGTTCAGAAACAACACACTACACCCTTTATTTATAAATTCCAATTATTTATTAAACAAAAAATAGTCAAAATGTGGCAGCACCATTCCTTGTGTGTGGTATGAAACCACACTTTTGTGGTAAATGGTGACATGGCGCCTACGTGGCACTGCAGTTTCATGAGGAAGTGTGGCACCACTCCCTCCAGCCTTATAATCGGGCGTTAGTGAACAATGTTGATGTATCAACATGAGGTGCACAGTTCCCACGATATAACTTAGAGATTATTATTATTATTATTATTATTATTATTATTATTATTATTATTATTATTATTATTATTATTATTATTAAAGTAAATTTCACAAATGGTCCTTTACCATTACAGTTTTTCCCATAAATTGTCATTACGAAACTTTTTTCCCTGAAATGATCCCTACAGAGCAAACCGTGCACACAAATGATCATTACCGTTAATATCCGTTAGATGGTTCTGTTAAGGTTGCGTTTGGTGCACTAGCTGAAAAGCTAGCTGATGGTTAAAAAGCTAGTTGCTAGCTGATAAGCTAGTCGATAAAATAAATTGTGTTTGGTAAAAACTAGCTGATAAGCTAGCTGGAAGATATAAAATTACATAAAATGACATTTTCCAAAATAAGTTTTCTATAATTAATTAAAGGTATATTTGGGAAGTTTGTAAAAAAAAACTTCTAAAAAACTACTCCAACTAACACGGCAACCTAAAAAAAGCTCGAAAAATAAGCTAGTTTTTCAGCTAACTGTGGCACGCCAAACATAGCCTAAGTTGAAATAATTTTGGATAAAAACTATTTCTGTCATTTTGTATAACTTGCTTAAGGACCATTTGTAAAATTTTATACAATGACAATTTAAAATATTACAATTTTAGTCTCTTACCATTTTCTTTTTATTCGGCCCTTGTTATTATATATTTTTTAAATATATATAAATAATTTTTGTATTATGAAGTGGAAGCGAGCTGATTTCGAGGACAAAATCTAATTTAAGTGGACAATATTGTAACATCCTGTTTCCTGTCATTTCTGGGTCGTGGGCCAGAAGTTGATTGTGTAAGGTTTTGGGTCTTAAAAAGACAAAGTTTAGTCTTTGTGGAATGAGTTAATGTTAGTGTAATAGCCCAAATATTCAGATAAAAATTTTCATTTAATAATTAGAAATCTCATTTATATTTGTTTTCCAAAATTCAATTACATAAACACATTGTTCAAAAGATCAGAGTATCCAAAACAACTAGTGTGGAAATATTGGAGAGTGCAAGTTGCGCCATCAAGCCGGGCTCTTGCCCTTATAACCAGAAGTACCTTAAACACCCAACAAAATTGTAAGCACACGCTTAGTAAGTTTCCCAAATAACACAAAACATATAACCATATGATGACATGCACATATACACATAAATCTGCCATGGACTCCCTCCAGGGTCTTCAACCGGGATGCCATGGGCTACCTCCATGGTCTTATACCCAAGGGTCATGGGCTCTCCCTCATGGTCTTACTAGGTGCCATGCGCTCCCCCATGGTCTTCACGTAAATCAATACATACCAAATAACAAACCATTGGATATTCAACTATAGAAAGTGCATATCAAGTAATGGGTCGGCGTTAGTGCCTTGGACCCATTGGTATAGTGAGAAGACTCACCTCAGTCTCCTGAGCACAAAAGCTGCTCGACTACTAGCCAAAAATCTCACACTGAACAAATATACAAACAACCCTAATTAGAATTAAGCCACAACTTAGACAAAGGCCCAATATCTCAGTCTAAGGCCCTCCATTAAAGCCTAAATGTTTATCCTACATTAACGAGCCTAAGATCAAAGTCTAAACTACATTGGGCCACATGGCCCAATAAGGCCCAATCATGAAATCAATGCCCCAAACTAGAACAAAGTCCAATAACTATGAATGGGACCCGACCCAAGGCTGAGTAGGGCCCAATAAGCTTGCAAGCCTAACGAAGCCCAACTCTTATGCGGTGCGTACGCCCAGTGTACCACATCATTACTCTTAGCGTACTCAACCCTTTGGCCATACGCACGGCGTAAGCAAGCTTACACCCATCGTATAAACAGTCCATGCACAAAAGCTTATTAAGTGCTTGAAGCTTAAGATCTCAACGTCTAACTTCATATTTGAGTTTATTAAGATGTCCTAGGGCATAAAGTTGGCAACTTTATGCCCTTTCATGCCACATGGGTCCAATACTTAATTTCTCCCATTAAGACCACTTTTGAGACCTTAAACTCATGCATGGTCTTAATACCTTCAAGATGGCATCTTTATGCATCAAGCATGCCCAAAGAGCTTAGATTTGACAATACTAGTCTCTGGAGTTGCTCAACTCACAAGAGAGGGTCCAAGAACCAAAAACAGACTTCATAACAAAACCCTAACTCAAACTAGCAAAAGAGATGGCAAGGTTACGACTTTTTACCTCCAAAAGTTCTTCAAGATGAACTAGATGCAGGATCTAGAAGCTCAGTAACATCTAAGGCTTGGTCACCACATTCTTCTTCTCGAACACCCTCTAGAAAAGTCACTAAACAAACCTCTAAGCTCAAATCTCAAAAGATATTGCAAAAATAGGGTTTAAGGATGAAATGAGGCTATGGAGGCTGATTAGGATTTGGTCCAAATGATATAAGGCTATTTAAATAGGGTGCAAGTCAAGAAATTAGGGTTTTATACATCTGCCATGTACGCCCCGCGTACCTGCTCTTACGCCCAGCGTACGAGCCTCAGCCACTCGATGCGCACACACGCGTACGCTAAGCGTACCCAAATGTACGCCCAGCGTACGGAAGGACCCTTTTTGCCAAAAATGAAATACTTGAGGGTAAACAATGGAATACCTAGATCGGAGTGTTACAACTCTCCCCCACTGGAACTAGACTTCATCCTCGAAGTCCGTTGTCGCAAATTGATCCGGGTAATGCTCTCGCATCTCGTCCTTTGAATCCCAAGTCCATTCGGATCCCTTCCAGTGCTGTCATTGCACCTTCACTAGTTTCACCACCTTGTTACAAAGAGCTTTAGTTTTTCTATTTAAGACTACAATGGGCGTCTCCATATAATTCAGGCTCCTATCCACCTGAATATCATCCAAAGAAATAATTGCGGCCTCATCTGCAACACACTTCCGGAGTTGAGACACGTGGAAGGTGTTATGGATATGACTGAGCTCATCCAGAAGATCCAACTGGTAAGAAACCCTTCCAACTCAGGCATAAATCCTAAATGGACCAATGAATCGAGGCCTTAGCTTTCCCCTCTTCCGAAACCGAATGACACATTTCCAAGGTGACACCTTCAACAACACAAAATCTCCCACCTGAAACTCGAGATCTGATCGGCACTACTCAGCATAGCTTGTCTGACGGCTCTGCATAATCCGCAGTCTATCACACACCTGTTGAATCAATTCATTGGTCTTAAGAACCACTTCGGTACTTCCCATGACTCGATGTCCAACCTCTCCCCAACAAACTGGATTCCTACACCTCCAACCATACAACATCTCAAACGGGGCTTGGTCAATACTAGCATGATAACTATTGTTGCATGAGAACTCTGCTAGTGGAAGATAAGTATCCCAACTCACTATGAAGTCTAGTATGCATGACTGAAGCATATCCTCGAGCATCTGGATCGTCCGCTCACTCTGACCATCAGTCCAGGGGTGGTAAGTGTTGGGTTTTAGTATACTACAACATCCTATGGTGCACATACAACCCTAAATACCTTGGATCTATGTTTTCTCTATTATACATGCAAATATGAAGTTTCCAAGATATTACCCTATACTAGCATACAAATATCATATATTTGGGTAATAAAATAGATAGAATACATACCTTTTTTTTATGTAACTTGTCTTCATGAAGCTTGAGTGCCTAGTACCCCAAGTGTGACACCTCAAATGGTTCACACAACACCATGAACACTTGGAATAACCTTGAGAATAAGGATACTTTGGTTCTCTCTAGTGAAATCGGCATTGCCCTTTTGTGTACATACACTAGTGCCAATTTCACCAACCAAGGACATCTTTATATAGTGTGGAGATTAGGTTTAAACCCATGACCTTTCATTTCATATGATCCATGGGTTAAACACTCCATGGACTATCCATGAAGCTTAGCCCAACCTAAATGAACTTGGCCCACCACACATATATATCTAAGAGTCCATAATTAATTAGTTCCTTTTGATCACTTAATTAATTATAAATTAATTCTTGATCAATACTAATTAAATAATATGATTATATATTAATATATTAGAACTTATAATATATTAATATAAATCACTAGTATCCTTTTTACTCATCTTGTCAATCCAATTGTCCCGATGCCATGCAACCCAAACGGACCATGTCGGGTCGGGTCAAGTCTTACCAATTACAGTTATGGACTTAGACATTAATCCAACAGTCTCCCACTTGGATAAGTCTAAAACTATTATTGCGTATGACTTCAAGAACCGACTGGCAATCGTAGCTCTCAAAAGCTTTTGTCGAACTCTGACCTTGTCGATGAACTTTGACCTTTGTCAATGACTTATCCATTAGATAAGGGATCATATATTCCTCCATTCTAGATATCATATGGACCGAGACATGGATTAAAATCATTCTCTCTGTCCATTTTTGTTTCCCGATTTCTGATTCATGATGATTGACTGATTGAACATATCAAATCAGTCCTGGCTTGGCCAAGCACTCACATGTATCATCATTAAATCATCGAGGGGCCCACATATATCGCTTTTATCCCGAAGGTAAAAGGAATGGATAAACTTCGACTCATATGGCTTGTTCTACTACTCGTTGAATCATACACAAAGGCACGTTTTATAACATCGAGTTACCGAATGCGTTTTCGTGCAATCAATGTACAACCAACTCATAGTAACAACTCATATCTTTAGGTTTGAAGAATATAAGATTTTATCGTCTCATGATCACTCATGATAAAATCCATGAAGTGATTCCAACGAGCGCGGGTTGAATCCAATACTCAGAACTTATGAGCACTCATGAGTGTTGTAGCACAACTTTGTCCACCAACTTGGACCTTTACAAGCCAACCCATGACAGTCTTGATTCATATCTACTTCCAACATATGACCGACTGTGGATGGTTTGAATAACTTAGTCATTCCAGAAGAATAACCTAGTTTATTCTGGAAGTCAAAACATGCAAAATGAAACACAAGAATAATTGAATCTAATATGGTATCAAAACCTATGAATATAAATAAAACACCTTTTATTTATCACCATACTGATTACTCATTATTCATTATTTCGGTTTTATCAACTTTATACTTGAATTAAAAACACTAATTGTCCCATGCTCCATGTAGCACCTGGTTCCTGGTACGTAAATCCTATTTGAGTAATTTCCATTTTTAGCCTTGGACTCGGCGAGTCATAGGTCCGACTCGCCGAGTAGAGACGGGACCCGGGACATGTTTAAGTTGGCGACTCGGCGAGTCCATATCCTGGACTCGGCGAGTCACCGTTGTTTGATGAAACCCTAAGTTTCAGGGGTTTGCACCCTATTTAAGCCCTCATTTCCACCCCAAGCCAGCCCCCTTCACCCTCAGGAGCTCTCCATACGTTCTAACCCCTTGTTCTTGTGAGTTTGAGACCTTTTGGGTGTTTTCTTGAAGATTTTGAGAAGGAAGAGGAGTAGATCAAGAGGAAGGGAAGGAAGTCAAGCATCTCCGTGTTCTCTCAGTAATTTCTTGGAGGTATAACTCGTTTTCCCTCTGTTTCTATGCTTGTTACTCCATTAAAGTCCTTCTTGAGCCCTTCCCCAAGCTTGCATGTGCAATATAATTCGTAATAAGCTGATTGGCCTCTAGATCTAGGCATGGTTGAGCTCCAGGAGCTCAGATCTCTTGCCTTTATGGACCCATATTGCATGAAGACCCTAGATCTACTCATTTGGTGCATTTTGAACCCTAAAACTCTCATTGGTGAATATCTACACGTAAAGTTGGAAACTTTATGTGTTATTCATGCTCTAGGAACCCAGATCTATGGATAGCATAAGCTGGATTCAAGCAGAATCCAACATATAGTGATTGTATGGTAACGACTCGGCGAGTCGTTCATCTGACTCGGCGAGTCTGCTCGCGAGTCTCCGAGTTTGTCCCTTTTTCGTTGTTTGAATGGGAGTAGTGAGTCACGGGGTGTGACTCAGTGAGTTGGAAGCCAAACTCATCCATGGAGGAACTCGGCGAGTCAATGCCCTGACTCGGCGAGTTCAAGGCAATCTCCTTAGGTCAAGAACAGACTCGGCGAGTTGTTCATACAACTCGGCGAGTCGCAACATATGTGTTCTTCGGATGAAGATGAACTCGGCGAGTTGTTCATACAACTCGGCGAGTAGGATGAAGGACTTGAACCTCAGTTTAGAAGGAGAACTCGTCGAGTCAACGTCTAACTCGACGAGTAAGGACGGGATTCAGGGCAATCGATTGGATAGAGACTCGGCGAGTTGGGTCAACTGAAAAGTTGACTCTGACTTTGACTTAGGGCATGATCAGGGGTAAAATGGTCATTTTACCCAAAGGACAGTTAGCAGTGTTTGATTGAGTATGTTGTGGGAATTACAGCCGGAGGATTTCCGGAGCAGCAACAACAGCAGTAGACAGTCAGTTCCCGATCAGATCAGCAGCTACTTCGAGGTGAGTTACCTTCCAGTAGCGGTGGGTCTACGGCCACAATGCCGGCCCACTAGTAGGAGTTGTATGTAGATGATTGTCTCTATGATATTCATCTAGGGATTACTACTACTTGTGTTATGTTTATGTGCTAGTATGATATGATGCTATGTGCTAGTGACAGTAAGGGGAGATAGTCCCCGAGATATCCGGTCGGTAGGGCCGAAGGGGTAGTCATACTCAGCCATGTTAGATAGATTCTGATATTGTGATACATGTTATGTGGTAGTAGTAGAGGGGAGAATTAGTTCCCCAGTATCCGGTCGAGAGGACCGAAGGGGAGGCCAGCACCCAGATATGCTAGGCAGTATCCGGTCGAGAGGACCAAAGGGGAGGCCAGCACCCAGATATGCTAGGCAGTATCCGGTCGAGAGGACCGAAGGGGAGGCCAGCACCCAGGTATGCTAGGCAATGTCCGGTCGAGAGGACTGAAGGGGTAGGTCGGGCACCCAGATATGCCTGACAATATATGTATGTTATGTGATTATATGGTATGTGGTACAGTGGGGGAACTCACTAAGCTTCGTGCTTACGGTTTTCAGTTTTGGTTTTTAGGTACCTCTTCTTCAAAGGGGAAGGAGCCGGTGCGGTAGCGGCATATCACACACATACTCTTGTTTTCGCAGTTATGAGTTTATTCTGGGATTGATACTCTGATATTTTGGTTGTTCAAATGTTGTGGATTTCAAATTTGGTTTTCGATGTGAAATGGTTTAATTAAACAATGTTTTAATTATTAATGTTTTCTGAGTAATGTTTTAAAAACAAAATTTTTGGACGTGAAAATTGGGTCGTTACACTCCAAGCATGTACACTATGTTTTTTTCTAAACAATAGCTTTGCCATACACCAAGTATGCACTCTATGTTTGTCTATGATCCTTACTTTGTGAAATAAACCAATTGACCAAACTTTCAATGATTCTAGTTTCACACTCCCGAATTCTTATGGCAAATGCAGGAATTCCAAATTCATGTCATTTTACCGAAATCTGTTAGATTATAAACTTATATGCAATGATTCTCTTGTAATGATTATGCACAAAGTCACAAAGACTTGACAACAAACATTACAGATCATTCTAAAGGAGATCAACTCCTTGGAAACATCCTTCTTGCATTAAGTTTCCTAATGTTACACAGATTTATTGAACAACTTTCACCAATGGGATCATTTCCACATTCCCCTTTTGACTATCACTTCTGAACAAGAGTTGCCTCTTTTCAGAATATGTCAATATGGTCCTTCCAACAATTAACACTATACTTCCAACTGTCCCTGAGCAACCAATCTTTGTTAAACCTTAGATTGTCCTCGATAATTGCTTAATCCTTTTAGTCATATCCAATTCTAGACCTTTTCCCTTCTTAATGCCCCAGGCATTTGGAAAATTTTAGAAAGGATGAATATAGCACATGTAACCGATCCTATATCCGAAGCATATGGAACACGATTCATGATGTCTCACATAAAGACTAAACCAGTCTTTTGCTATAATATTTCCATTTCAATTTGCCAAGTTCTCATAATTCAGATTATGAAAAGGGATGACGTGATCATAATCGAATTTTAGAACGCAAATAATGAACCCATATATAGAATTTCCTTATGAAATTCATATATATTCTTGACTAAATTTGATTAAAATCTCAATCTAAGCTTTTAGAATTGAAACGAAGTATAATTTCCTCTCCCTTAATTATAGCAAAACACCTTTTTTTCAACGAATTGAAACTTTTGTTTTCTATAATTAACATTGCTAACTTGCAATACTTATCATAATTATCATGCTCCCACTAACATGATGATTATTAGCATAACACTTATGCTCCCACTAGCTTTGACATGTACTCAGAAATCAGCTGGACTTCTAGAAATCAATACTTTATTGACTTTCTTACCAAAGTTCAGATTTCTGATACTAGATTGCTTTGATAAGTCTTTATCAAAATCATACACCTTTTATTAGATAGCTCACAAGTGTGTCTAAACAATTTAAGAACTATGAAAAGGGATGTCGTAATCATAGTCTCAATTTTTTAGACCTTTTCCACTTCTCACAAGTCTAGGTTAGTGTGTCGGTTAACCACACACGCTCCACTAATGACTTTGAGAATGAAAATATCACAATTGCTATCTAGTTAAAATCTACTTAGTGAAAGTGTTTCCTCACCATCATTTTCATGAATCGGAGAGAAACCTTATGACACTTAGATTTAATGGTGTATATGTTCTTATCCATGTGAATTGTCAAAACCATAGTCACAAGACAAGGATATTGACAAATCCAAACTCATATGGACTGAACTCAATCTTAATTTCTTGCCATCTAGCAGCTCAAGGACCCGTCATTGCTTCCAAGTTGTTGTGCAACCAATTGATAACTCTAAGAACTCATATGCAAAGCCAACTTTAATTGGAATGGGCACAAAATATGTCAACACGATAGGTTATAAACCTCAAGTCGTGTGCTAGTGAAGAACTTCAGGTTTCATTCTTGATTAGTTCTTGAGACTTTCAAGACCTTTAAGACTCCCACTATCCTCTTGACATATAAGACTTTCTTGTCAGATATTCAAGAGATTGTGTGGATTCTAATCAAGACAAACACTTCACACAATTGGCCTTAGTTGGTCTTTGTTTTGTCCAAAGCATCACAACTTACCAATTTCAAATGTACAAGAGTAGAAAACTTTTATTGTTACATTTGACAAGTGTTTTAAACCTTCTTTAAGACATGTCACTCAAGTTACAATCTCGGAGTATGACTCTAAGAATTGTTTTGGAATGAAATATGACTCATCTCCTTGATTTAACCACTTCAATAATTCATAGCTCCTCTTCTTAGCTATCAGAATGCACTTACAGGATGAATTGCGATAAGGTCTCTTAATCATTAAGATGATAATATGACATGATACTAAAGTACTCTCCCATCTTTTCAGATTTGAGAAACTTTTATCCTTCTGCCTAATTTGATTCTTCCTATTTGCTCTGCCATACATTGGAACCTTTTCCAATGTCTCAGAATTACACTTAGGCTTGTAAGTATAACCATATTTACTGAGCTTTAGTAAATTATGACGAATAATCTTATCGATCTTTTGTGGTGGACTTTGGCCAGTGCACAAGAATGTGTACTCATTCCTTTATTCGTTCACTTGACTCACATATACATGTGAACAAGGAACTAGTCTTAATTTTCCAAAGATGAAAAATTCTCATTCATCATGCTATACAACTTGCATGATTCCAAGTTTCAGTCCAATTGAAACTTGGGTGATGAGGATCTTTCCTTATTTGGTAAATTTAGACATTACCACAAATGAAAGAATCAATTTCATATTTCCACTCTTGTTATTAATGGATTCATATAAGCAACAATTTTTTTTCCTCAAATGTCATTGTAAGGATATTTTAAACTAAATAAAATCATCATTTTTTTTCCTTTTATTTTAAAAACTTTGCGGAAAAACTATCCTTACAATGCAAAAGAGCATGAAAACTTTGTTGTTATCTATTCCTAAGCAATATATCATAACTCCTAAGAAGTAGCTCAAGAATCCAATCTTCAAACTATACGACAGAAATCCATCTACGCGATCAGATTCAACATATTCTTTCTTTAAGTTTCTTCACTTTTCTTTGATTCTTACAAACATCAATATGTGACCCAGTCACATCATGTATCAAGAATCTTAGTATAGAAACTTAGCAGAGTTAGATAGTGGATTTTACCTGAAGTAGGGTCAAACTTATTGACTTTAACATCCTTAGGTAAAATTGGCAGCTTCGCAACTAATGCCCCTTCCTTTGGCAATATAAACATATGGACCCTTTGGTAATGGTACCGGTATTATCACAGACTTAGCTTTTCTCTTTACCATTTGGTCAACCGAGTTGACTATGGTCGATCCGTTTCCATTGGGAAGAGAATGCTTTTTCTGGATTTCCAGTGCCTTCATTGTCAATGTCCATAAAGTTTTAGGAAGTTGATCTTAGCAAATAGATAAGATCATTAAAGGTCTTGTCATAGTCTATTTCATAGGAGTCCCAAAGGAACTCACTATATGACTTAGAAAGTGATTGAACCACCAACTTTCTCAAGTCTTTGACACCCAACTCTCCCGGCTTGTCAGTATATGACTTCATCTCCAAGATGTGAGCACACCTAGACCTTGCCTTGCCAATAGGGCTTGAGTGACCTTGAACTTATGGGATAAGGAGAATAATTGGATGAGGTGGAGGAAGTGAAGTTCCAAGAGATTTGGGAGGATCATAGATGTCTGAACTAGACATATTTTGGGAGATATTCAAGATAGTTGATTAAAAGTCCTTAATATAACACCCACTATGAGATATTAAGGCTAGGACCCTACAAACTATTTTATAACTTGGAAGAGGGATGCCGTAATCCAAGCTATAAAATATTTAAAGGTGGGTGAATGACGATTCACCAATTTCCACCAAGATAAACGAAATGTATTATTAGATTTTAATTGGTTTTGAAACTCCTAGATTCTTTTAAGATTCATTGAACTGTTCAATGGCATGTTTCAATCTCGAGTGTGCCCTTCAGGTTTTGTGACTGGGATGCCGAGGATCACAAAACAAGTGTGAAGTAACCATGCAAATATACTTGGTACCCTTAATATTTACCCTTTAATCGATGTGTCGGTTAACCACACACGCTCCACCGATACTATGATAAATATTAAGTTACCCTTTGCCTTCCTTGTTAAGTCTAGGTTAGTGTGCCGGTTAACCACACACGCTCCACTAACGCCTTAAACAAAGTGCAAAGTGTAATTTCATGGATTAGCACCTTATTCATATTTTCCTAAGTAACTAAGATTGGGTATTATTAAGAGTTTAGTTACTTAATATTTATCATTAATACTTTTAATGAAGGGAAAATTCTAGTCCTTGTCCTACCCGTTCGGCTAACGACCCTCCACCGGTCACGGAAGCGGTGGGTGAGAGTGGACACCCATTAAACTGCCATTTTATAGGCAATAACCTTATACCCCCTTATAGTCCAGCTTCATGAATGAGGCCTACTAACGGTAAGACTGACTTTACTCTTATACATACATATATATATATATATATATATATATATATATATATATATTATTAACTTATAATATTATAAAGTATAAGGGTTGAATTTTAACTTTTAAAATTCTAAGGGCTTAACTTGGAATTAAAGTATTCATGGGAAAACTTTACAAATTCCAAAACTTGAGGGCAAGTTTTGAAACTATTCAAAACTATTTAATTCCATAACTTATGTGTTTAAAGTAGTTTTAACTAAAAAACTTTCAAGTTCCATAACTTGAGGACAAGTTATGGAAGACTTTAAACCATTAAAGAATGTGAATCTTCGTTATTCATAACTTATGGATTTAATTAAGGTTACACATTTTTATTATTATTTAATTAAGAGACTCTTGAACCTCCATAACTTAATGACAAGTTATGGAGTCATAAAACCATTTAATGAGGACAAGACTCTTTATTTTGTAACCTATGACAACTTTTATGAGTTTTAAGAAACTTAAATGTGACTTTTCATGTAACTTGAGGACAAGTTACAAAAACACATTTTAGAATCAACTCTTAGATTAAAATGGATTGAAAACATATTATCACATAATTTTCTATTAATCTAAATCATCATAAGATCAAGATAATTCAAAAAAAAACTTTTGGATTCCATAACTTATGGAGTTTAATGTGTTTGTTTAATGATGAAACCTTTCATGTTCCATAACTTAAGAACAAGTTATGGAATTCTTTAAAACATTAACACAAATTTTTGTAACTCCATAAAAAAAACTTTGAATCAATTTTTTTTAACCTTTTCATATCCATAACTTATGGAGGTTTCAAAAAACTCTTTAGATCAAAATTTTAAAACTAATAAAATAATCATATCATTTTATCTTTTACTAAATTTGACCTTATTTAACTCATATAGCAAATGATTCAAATTTTACAAATAATTAGTTTTTCACAAAAACAAGTAATTATCTTAAAATTTGACAAACGTCATGTTTTTTTTCCAACTTTGAAAATAAAACATTTGCATCGATATAACAGAAAACAACCCATGGCTCTGATACCACTGTTGGGTTTTAGTATACTAGAACATCCTATGGTACACATACAACCCTAAATATCTTGGATCTATGTTTTCTCTATTATACATGCAAATATGAAGTTTCCGAGATATTACCCTATACTAGCATACAAATATCATATACTTGGGTAATAAAATAGATAGAATACATACCTTTTTTTTATATAACTTGTCTTCATGAAGCTTGAGTGTCTAGTACCCCAAGTGTGACACCTCAAATGGTTCACACAACACATGAACACTTGGAATAACCTTGAGAATAAGGATACTTTGGTTCTCTCTAGTGAAATCAGCATTACCCTTTTGAGTACACACACTAGTGCCAATTTCACCAACCAAGGACATCTTTATATAGTGTGGATATTAGGTTTAAACCCATGACCTTTCATTTCATATGATCCATGGGTTAAACACTCCATGGACTATCCATGAAGCCTAGCCCAACCTAAATGAACTTGGCCCACCACACACACACACACACATATATATATATATATATATATATATATATATATATATATATATATATCTAAGAGTCCATACTTAATTAGTTCCTTTTTATCACTTAATTAATTATAAATTAATTCTTGATCTATACTAATTAAATAATATGATTATATATTAATATATTAGAACTTATAATATATTAATATAAATCACTAGTATCCTTTTTCCTCATCTTGTCAATCCAATTGTCTCGATGCCATGCAACCTAAATGGACCATGCCGGGTTGGGTCAAGTCTTACCAATTACAGTTATGGACTTAGACATTAATCCAACAGTAAGCAGTGCTGAAATGCAACTGAGTACCCAACTCCTCATGAAACTTTCTCCAAAGTTTGAAGGTGAATCCAACATCGCGGTCCGAGACCATGGATACCGGCACAACGTGCCCGACCACTACCTCCCACACATAAATATTTGCTAATTTCTCGGCGGAGATATTCTCGAAGATTGGAATAAAATGAGCACTCTTGGTCAACCTATCCATAATAACCCAAATGGAGTCAACACCCCGCGACATCCTTGGTAGCTTCGTGATAAAGTCCTTGGTGATCTCCTCCCAATTGCACATGGGGATGGGTAACGGCTGAACCTTTCCATGAGGCTTCTGATGCTCGGCTTTAACCTTCTTGCAGGTCAAACATCGTTCAACAAACCAAGAAACTTCTCGCTTCATGCAGGGCCACCAATAGCTCGATCTCAGGTCTTGGTACATCTTCGTGGCCCCCGGATGGATAGAAAACTCGGACTTATGCGCTTCCTCCAAGATCTTTTTCCTCACTCCCCCAAATACTGGAACCCAAATCCTGCCACACTAAGTCAATAATCCCCGGTCGTATCGAACAAACAATGGAATTTGCCCTCGAATTCGCTCAGTCTTCCAATTCTCCTTTTTCAATCCCTCCACCTGTACCCCTTGATCATATCCATCAAAGGTGAGGTGATCGTCATCCTCAAGCAAACATCTTGTATCAGAGCACTTTCCGTTTTACGGCTCAAAGCATCGACCACCACATTGGCCTTCCTGGGATGATAAAAAATCTCGCAGTCATAATCTTTCACGACATCTAACCATCTCCTTTTTCGCATATTCAGATTCTCCTGATCCATCAAATATTTCAAACTCTTTTGATCAGTGTAGATGGTGCATCGAACTCCATATAAATAATGCCTCCAAATTTTGAGGGTAAACAACACCGCCCCCCAATTCCAAGGCATCTCTGCCACACCCGCTGATCCCACCTCGCGGGTAACCTCCTCCCACCAGTCTCATGATCAGTCCCTCAGCATACAAGATGCGAACCCTACCTTTGCCGCCTCGGGGAAAAAGCTTGTGCGTTGGGCATTCTCAATGTCTGCCACCCAACATCGACTAGTAATAGGGTCCCTGACCCCAAAGAACTCAGGCGCACCACATGACTTGAACTCCCAGAGGGAGGGAGATCGGTCCCCAATCTGACCTGCAACAATCTTGGCTCCAAAATACCTGAGCCTCTCCTCCATGATGTAACGACCATAAAATTTCAACCAATTTTAACTTTTCAAAAACAACCCATTTTCTTAATGTTATTACAAAAAGGTTTTCAATACAATTATTATCAGAGTCTTCCCAGAATCACATCATAAAACATAATCATGAGGAGCGGTACGATCACACCTTTGCCTTGCCACGGTCTCCTGGAGAACCTGAAAAACATTAAACCACAACTGTAAGCCCGAAAGCTTAGTGAGATACCCCCAAAATACCAACCACATATACCATACACGCACAACATGCCATATCATATCAGAACACAGAACAACGATGCACTTCGGGTCTACTGTGTGATTGGTCCGCCCGCATCGGGCCTTCAATCCACCTGGTCCTCTCTCTGAGTCTAGCCATATACATCGAGTCTACAGTATGATTGGTCCGCCCGCACCGGGCCTTCAATCCACCTAGTCCACTCTCTGAGTCTACAGTATGACTGGTCCGCCCGCACTAGGCCTTCAGTCGGCCTCGTCCATTCACCGAGCCTCGGCACGTCTGGTCCGCCCTCTTGGGGCCTACAGCCTATCCGGACCGCTCACTAGGCCTTCGAGACAACCGGTCCGCCCTGGGTATGTTGGCCTACAACACAAAGCAGGATCCGCCTCAACCCAACCCCAGTCCAACAACCATGTGCACATAAACATTCAATCATATAACAATTCACATTCAACCAAGCCGATCTAGCAGATCACATAACATAACATCATCCTAACCAGGATGCCGACCTAACCGGTCACTAGCATAATACCATCCTAACTACCAGGATGCAAACATAGCAAAGAAATAACATAACCACGATACCCGGATCACAATGCGATAAAGGGTCGGCCTTGGTGCCGTAGACCCTGTCGATATAGTGAGGATAACTCACCTCGCAACTGCCAAAACTCTGAACTGAAGAAGCAGATTCCCGAATCACCGCCTCACCGAAAATCCCGAACTATCCGAAGCAGCAAAATAATTATTAGCCAAGCACAATATCCTTCCAAGGGTAAATTGACCAATTTACCCTTAACTCAATCCGGTCCATGACTAAGGCCCACACTCAAAATATGAAAGGCCCATCACTAGATAAGCTCTCAAGCCCACTAATGGCCCAAAGACCAAAAGTCCGAAGCAAAGCCCAATATTGGCCCAATTTACTAAATTGGGCCCACCTCACCAAATGGGCCGAGATCCAAGGTCCATAATAATTAGAGAGTCCATAATACTCCATCCATAATGTCCAGTCACGGCCCAAAATCTAGTAGCCCAATAGCAGCCCAATCTCCTAAAGCCCAAAATGAAAACCCAACACAGGGAGTACGCTAGGCGTACCCTCCTTGGTACGTTGGGCGTACAACGATGATCGCGAAATGGAATTGGGACACAGACCCACTACGCTGGGCGTACTCTCAGTTACGCCGGGCGTAACTCCTCTGAACTACAACTCCTCATAAGATCTTAATGGCTTTAGCTCTTAAGTCCAAACTTCAGATCCATAGACCAAATTGTTGGGTTTTAGCCATATGAACATTCTTATGTGCACATGCAACCCTAATGCTTGGATCTAGGTTTCTCTAATTGAACATACATTGAATCCAAGACTTATAATGGCTAATAGAGTATAATAACAATATGAAATAAGAGATTAGAAGTTTACCTTGAATCACTTGCTTGATCTTCTTGCCCTCGAGGCTTTAGAGTCATAATTGTCACTCCTCTAATGGCTTACAAACACCAACTAGCAAGAGGATGATTTAGGAGAGAGGAGAGGGAACAAATCGGCCAGGGTTTCTTCTCTAAGCACAAGTGCCGATTTCCCTTGACCCTTGGGGTCTATTTATACTTGTAAGGCTCCTAGGGTTTCACCCTTAAACCCTAATTGGATAACTTAGGCCCTAAGCAATCCAATACCCTAATAGATAAGCCTTTGGACGAAATCTAAGCCTATCCAAAGCCCTAGAATTCGTCCCCTCTTATCCTTAAGGGATTTATAGCCCAAAGTCAAACTATCATACAACTGACAGTTTATACCCCTTTAATTAATTAATCTCTTTAAGTCACCAAATTAATTCTTAATTAATTTATGACTTATATTAATCAAATAATAATATTATTATTCCTTATATTATTCTCATAATATATTAATAATATTCCTTCTCTCATATAAATCATCCTATCAAGTTGCTATGGTGAAGGCAACCCAAAAGGACCATGCACAACCGAGTCAAATACTTGCCTAATATAGTTGCAGCCTTAGACACTATTCCAACACAAATATGCCTAGGATTCATAAAGTCTCAAACTTTATTACTTGGGACGTCCATAAAGCTCTTAATCCAAGGTCTTAATCCATTAAGACCTATCTATAACACATGTGAGACAACCAAAGCCCTTGGGACCTCATTTTTCTTACTCAAGACCTCTCTTAGGGTCTAAAAGGACAGCTAATTTCAACCAACTCGAAACATGCATCAAGATGAGGTTTTTGGGACAAGAATGATGTCAAAACTTCACAACACATAGATCTACACAATATGATTGTCAAGCTAGAGACTTTTTACCTCAAAAGAGCCTCAAAATATGATGTCTTTCCAGATCTACAAGCTCCAGCCACTCAACTCCTTCTTTGACAACTTCCTCTTTCTTCTTCTAGCCCCTCTTTTGCCAAAACAAGCTTTCCAAGGCCAAACACACCCAACAAAGGAGGTGGGACGGCTATCTAGGGTTTATGAGGTTAAGAGAGTGCTTATGGAAGCTAGGGTAAGAACCATTATGTTCCTTATATAGTGGCTGACCCTAAATTTAGGGTTTCTGGATGATGGACGTACGCTGGGCGCACGCCGAAGGGCCTCTGCGTTCCTTTCCTCCGCTACGCTGGGCGTACGTCCAGCTTATGCTGGGTGTACCCAACCAAACACAAGCGCGCATGCAAGGGACCCTTTTGCCAAATTTTTCCCTTAAGGGACCATTGTTGCCCACATCTTGATTTACAACCTCTCCTCCCATCATAAGCCGTTCTTGCCAAACTCTAAATCCACATCAAGGACCGAAACGCCCTTACTCTTGCTCTCGGGAACCCAAAATTAGATATTTCAAGAACGGGGCGTTACAATTCTCCCCCACTTAAATTAGGCTTCGTCCTCGAAGCCTGCGGCAACTCAACTCCAGAACTACTCCCGCAATGCACCACCTGGCATTAACCAGATCAGGTTCCTCAAGACACAACCACCGAAACCCACAACCCAACTTTCCCTTTCTTGCGGTGTTCTGACCACCGTTTCACGCCTGCCACCGGCCTCATCCTCTGATAACTACACTTATCAATTGAGTACCACTCCATGATACATCACTCGCTCCAAAACACAACAATCTCTCAACTCATACGAGCTAGAAAAATCCATGAACCACCGGAATTCCCGGTCTGAGCCCAACTTTATCCACTCCATGTTGACAGGATGACACATCCTTCAGCCTCAGAGCAACTCCCATGAGTTTTCCACCGCAATTTCATACCCATGTTGAACTGGCTCTAGCATCTTCAGGTTGGGAAAACCCGATACACTGACAACACCTCCAAACATCCCCCATGATGAATTTCCACCACATAAATCAAAATCAGACTGGAAATCCAAGATTCCATCCCTGCATTCCTTCCAAGCCTCAACAAGCATCCAACCTAGATGTGATTCCATACCACAGCCGCAGACACACTGCTCATCAACCATGATTGGAACGCCCCAATCATAACTCTGCACTACTGCTCTCACTTCCGTGAACTTACACTCCCTCTCAGAGCTACATTCCTTTCCTTTCCCTTACCAAGGAAATCCACTTGGCTGCCTTGACACTACCACAAGTGGCACGGCGCTTGTCCAATACTACACCAATATCTTATAGCATAACCACTATCCTATGCACTACACATGCTCTGGATCCGCTCGCAAGGACTCTCAAGTCCATGCTCTACCTTCCACCCACCATGATCAATACCCGGGGCCAGACCTTCTAATGCTAACACATCGCGACATACTCAATCCATTTCCTCGTACCGATCTAACGACACATGCAGAGTCTTCAGCATGACTGGACCGCCTTACCACGCCTTCAACCAATCTGGACCATTCTCAGAACCTTCAGCAGATCTGGACCACCCTCCAGGGCCTTCAGCTTGGCTGGACCGTTCTCTGAGCCTTCGACCTGACTGGTACGCCTACCGGCCTTCAGTCTATCCGGACCGCTCAACTAGCATTCATCAATCCGAGTTATCCCTCTGGGAAACTCTCCCATGCATACTGTTCTAGCCCTCTAGGGGTTCCAAACTCTATCTCCACCCTACATACTCAATCCCGACCCGATCCCAGGCCTTCCACAATCAATCACCCTTGGTCTGCATCCCGCCCCGCCTGCTTGTCACTTGCTCATACCAGCCTACGCTCGGCTGACAGAACCACTATTGAATCCCAACAACTAACAACCTCACATGTTTGTCGATCTTCTGGAGAATTTTCTAATTCTCCCCCACTTAGAGCACTGACTATCAACCACCGGTCGCCACAAACCCTTACACGCGAACTGATTCCCACTAGAACGAGCAACCTTTAGAAAATCACATATCAACACGGATCATCTTGGCTTGAAAGAAACCCGACCTTCAGCTAACCATTCCTCAGACTGCAGATGTTGCCCGACATTCAGACCAAACGCTAGATTTCCACTAATAACCCTCATGAATGATAACCAACGAAATTCCCATCACTAAACCCATAACCATACCATAACCCTCAAAGAACAATGAATACAATACCGAAAACCACACAACGAGACTAGCAGATAACAATACTCCACAATAATCACAAGATAACAAGACATCAAGAAAGAAACATACTCTCAATTGCATCTGGCACCTCATCTACTGTAAGCTGAAAAGCACGACCCTGAGCCCTTGGGGGCTCCGCTCCACCCTGACCTCCACCCGTGATCCTCAATGTGGCCGGTGCTGGAGCCTGCACCGGACCTGCAGCAAGCTGTGGACAGTTGACTCTCAAGTGTCTAACCTGATGACAATGA
Organism: Lactuca serriola; assembly: GCF_051521515.1. Classification (NCBI taxonomy): domain Eukaryota; kingdom Viridiplantae; phylum Streptophyta; class Magnoliopsida; order Asterales; family Asteraceae; genus Lactuca; species Lactuca serriola. The sequence continues at coordinate 322,952,561 of NC_136412.1, read as the reverse complement.
TAACAAATCCTCAAATCCCGAACAGGGGCTGACTGCCGACAATCCCTCACATAGTGCCCCTCCTTTCCGCACTTGCGACATGCACCACCTGACCTACAAACTCCGGTGTGACCCTTCCCACACTTCCCACAAGCGTGGCTGCTTTGATCTCCCACCCTGGAATCAACGGTCTTGGACCGTTTCGGCGCCGACTGCGACTGCACCGGAGCCTGCCTCAGCTCACGCAACTGCAACTCAATCTCCAACTCACGCCGCCTGGAGGCCTCCTGCAACTCCAACAAAGTCTCGCACCTCTGCGTAGACACAAACTGTCTGATATATCTCTTGAGCATACTCAGATATCGGGACATCTGAGCCTGCTCCGAAGCGAACTCAGGGCAAAACATCGCCCTCTCAGTGAACATCCTGGTGATCTCCGTCACCGACTCTGAATCCTGCTTCAGCTCAAGGAACTCCTAAGCCAATCTCTCCCTCTCAACCCGCGGAACATAACGAGTGCTGAACATTTCTCTGAATTGATCCCATGAAATCGCATCCCTCTGCGCATCCGAATATGACCCTGTGGTCAATCTCCACCAATCCTTCGCCCCGGGCCTCAACAGGTTCAGAGCACACCTCACCCTCTGATCAGCAGGGCTTGAACACGTGAAGAAACACCCCTCCACGTCCGACAACCATCTCATAGCAACAATCGGGTCCTGCACCCCATCGAAGGTAGGAGGCTTCATATTATCTAAGTCCCGATACTGAAAACCTCGACCGGCTCCTCCCCCTGCCGCTGCTACAGCTGTTGTAGCTGCCGCGACAACCATCTTTGTGAGAGCCACATAGCGCTCATCAAAATACTCAATCATGGCGGTCTTGATCGACCCAAACAGTTCCGACAACTCGGCCCGGAACAACGCAACAACCTCATCATGCAGGATCTCACGAATCCTAGCATCCAACTCGTCTGAGGTCAGCTGACCAATAACCTCGGGCGGTACTGACCCACCCTGACCGCCCTCTACTGCTCCCAATCCTGACCCAGATCCGCTCCCAGCATGCCTCGTAACCACCATACTGAAAAAAAACACCACAAGATCTCAGATACTTCCCACAAACCCGAGAACCAACTCCCAACCCAACCCTAGAGGTCGTGGTTTCTTTGATACGTGTATGGGTCCTGTGCTTTCAGTAGTACGGGCCCATACTATCTTCCACACCTACCCATATTTTTATCAAGTATACCACAACACCCTAGTGGAAAACATACATAACAAACGCTCAACCCTCACTCCTAGAGGAACATCGGAAATCTCCTACAGAGGAACCCTAGGCTAGCAGGCATCATAAATCAGGCAACATTATCATGAAATCCTGAAGATCTCTAGCCTAATACTAGCATGCTGTTCTATCAAAGCTCAAAAACAAATATCATGTATGGTATTTTGGGGTTACTTACTGGCTCTGGCTGATCGTACCTCCGCGTCCTCCTTTACTCATTTTGAAAACCATTTTAAATTCTCTTTTTTAAAAAAAAAAACTCTCCCTGATTTGAGACTGGATTCACACGAATGTTCCTCCAATTCACTCAAACCAAGGCTCTAATACCAACTTGTAACGACCATAAAATTTCAACCAATTTTAACTTTTCAAAAACAACCCACTTTCTTAATGTTATTACAAAAAGGTTTTCAATACAATTATTATCAGAGTCTTCCCAGAATCACATCATAAAACATAATCATGAGGAGCGGTACGATCACGCCTTTGCCTTGCCATGGTCTCCTGGAGAACCTGGAAAACATTAAACCACAACTGTAAGCTCGAAAGCTTAGTGAGATACCCCCAAAATACCAACCACGTATACCATACACGCACAACATGCCATATCATATCAGAACACAGAACAGCCATGCACTTCGGATCTACTGTGTGATTGGTCCGCCCGCACCGGGCCTTCAATCCACCTGGTCCACTGTCTGAGTCTAGCCATATACATCGAGTCTACAGTGTGATTGGTCCGCCCGCACCGGGCCTTCAATCCACCTGGTCCACTCTCTGAGTCTACAGTATGACTGGTCCGCCCGCACTAGGCCTTCAGTCGGCCTGGTCCACTCACCGAGCCTCGACACGTCTGGTCTGCCCTCTTGGGGCCTACAGCCTATCCGGACCGCTCGTTGGGCCTTCGGGTCAACCGGTCCGCCCTAGGTATGTTGGCCTACAACACAAAGCAGGACCCGCCTCAACCCAACCCCAGTCCAACAACCATGTGCACATAAACATTCGATCATATAACAATTCACATTCAACCAAGCCGATCTAGCAAATCACATAACATAACATCATCCTAACCAGGATACCATCCTAACTACCAGGATGCAAACATAGCAAAGAAATAACATAACCACGATTCCCGGATCACAATCCGATAAAGGGCCGACCTTGGTGTCGTAGACCCTGTCGATATAGTGAGGATAACTCACCTCGCAACTGCCGAAACTCTGAACTGAAGAAGCAGATTCCCGAATCACCACCTCACCGAAAATCCCGAACTATCCGAAGCAGCAAAAAAATTATTAGCCAAGCACAATATCCTTCCAAGGGTAAATTGACCAATTTACCCTTAACTCAATTCGGTCCATGACTAAGGCCCACAATCAAAATATGAAAGGCCCATCACTAGATAAGCTCTCAAGCCCACTAATGGCCCAAAGACCAAAAGTCCGAAGCAAAGCCCAATATTGGCCCAATTTACTAAATTGGGCCCACCTCACCAAATGGGCCTAGATCCAAGGTCTATAATAATTAGTGAGTCCACAATACTCCATCCATAATGTATAGTCACGACCCAAAATCTAGTAGCCCAATAGCAGCCCAATCTCTTAAGGCCCAAAATGAAAACCCAACAGAGGGAGTACGCTGGGCGTACCTTCCTTGGTACGCTGGGCGTACAACGATGATCGCGAAATGGAATCGGGACACAGACCCACTACGCTGGGCGTACTCTCAGTTACGCTGGGCGTAACTCCTCTGAACTACAACTCCTCATAAGATCTTAATAGCTTTAGCTCTTAAGTCCAAACTTCAGATCCATAGACCAAATATGCCTAGGATTCATAAAGTCTCAAACTTTATTACTTGGGACGTCCATAAAACTCTTAATCCAAGGTCTTAATCTATTAAGACCTATCTATAACACATGTGAGACAACCAAAGCCCTTGGGACCTCATTTTTCTTATTCAATACCTCTCTTAGGGTCTAAAAGGACAACTAATCTCAACCAACTCGAAACATGCATCAAGATGAGGTTTTTGGGACAAGAATGATGTCAAAACTTCACAACACATAGATCTACACAATATGATTGTCAAGCTAGAGACTTTTTACCTCAAAAGAGCCTCATAATATGATGTCTTTCCAGATCTACAAGCTCCAGCCACTCAACTCCTTCTTTGACAACTTCCTCTTTCTGCTTCTAGCCTCTCTTTTGCCAAAACAAGCTTTCCATGTCCAAACACACCCAACAAAGGAGGTGGGACGGCTATCTAGGGTTTCTGAGGTTAAGAGAGTGCTTATGGAGGCTTGGGTAAGAACCATTATGTTCCTTATATAGTGGCTGACCCTAAATTTAGGGTTTCTGGATGATAGACGTATGCTGGGCGTACATCTAGTACGTTGGGCGTACGTCGAGGGGCCTTCGCGTTCCTTTCCTCCGCTATGCTGGGCGTACGTCCAGCTTACGCTGGGCGTACCCAGCCAAACACAAGCGCGCATGCAAGGGACCCTTTTGCCAACCCACATCTTAATTTACAACCTCTCCTCCATCATAAGCTATTCTTGCCAAACTCTAAATCCACATCAAGGACCGAAACACCCTTACTCTTGCTCTCGGGAACCCAAAATTAGATATTTCAAGAACGGGGCATTACACATGATCTCCATGATTCCCTCCTTGACGGTACCAAAGATCATCGAGGTAGCATCAAGGATACCACGAGTAACCTCAGTCGTGATGAGATCGCGCAGCCTCTCGTAAATGGGCTTTGCACCAGAGCCTGAACTTGATCTTGAACCCGAACCTTGCGTGCTCATCACCATCCTCAACTGAAAAAATAGCACATAATATAAATTGATAAGGAAGTTCGAGGGTATTCCTCCTTACCGAACTCCTCAAAGCTTCCCGGTTTGTCCTAGGGATGAAAGTGGGTCGAAACCCGGACCGGATGGACCCGGACCCGGAAAACTTGGAACAGGTTAACGAGATTTTTATAGAACCGGCAACCGGATCGGTATATAGGAACCGGTTCCGGTTCGGTTCCGGGTATGGTTCCGGGTAAAGTGGGTCTAGAACCGGAAAGCCCGGAAACATCAAAATAGGTAGGTTGGAACCGGATAAAGTGGGTTTAGAACCGGAAAAACCGGAATTTTTTGGTAATTACTTACCATTTAGTCGTTTGAACTTTGAAAATTTTCATATTGATATCCCAACTTTGGGGGTCTGTAATTCATCGAATACGAAACCAAAATTAACAAAATTACAGTCTAAAATCATGTACAAACTTTGAAATACACTCTGGAAAAAGCCGCATGTCAATCCGACTTTAAACTAATGAGATATGCTAGTGTTAATATTTGCACATAATACAAAGTACAAATACAAATAGCTGAAAAGTTGAAAATTTTCAGTTTTGATATCCCGACTTCGGAGGACTGTAAATCATTGAATGTTAAGCCAAAAATGACAAAATTATAGTCTAAACTCATGTACAAACTATAAACTTGAAGTTGGAAAAAACCACATGTCAATCCGACTTCAAACGAATTAGATATGCATGTTTTAAAACTTTCACCGAATACAAAAAAACTGAAAAACTAAAAACTTCCAGCTTTGATATCTCAACTTTGGAGGACTGTAAGTCAATGAATATAAAACTAAAAATGATAAATTTATAGTCTAAAATTATCTACAAACTCTAAAATACATGTTGGAAAAAACCATATGTCAATTGGAGTTGAAACAAATAAGATATGCATCTTTTAAACGTTTCACAAAAACCGGTTCCGGCCCTAAAAGTGGTTCTGGTTCCAAAAACCGGTTCCGGTTTTTAGACCCGGTTTACCCGTACCCGATGGACCCAAACCCGTATTACCCGGAACCTGTATAAAGCCAATTTTTAAACCCAGAACCAGACCCGATTCTACATATTCCGGTTCTAATGGTTTCGGTTCCGGTCCGATTCCGGTTCCAGTTCAGTTTTCCGGTTCTAAATCTCATCCCTAGTTTGTCCTTGTGTTGTGTACAGGTCTTGTGCTTTCAGTAGTACGGGCCCACTACTACTTTCCACACCTACCTATACCTTCCCTAAGGTCATACCTGATACCTCTAATTCACCCAAAAAAATAACATGACCCACAAAATACAACATAAACTCAAATCCTAGACTCTTTTAGGATTTCTCAATCCTTACCGAACCATCATAGCAGGTTGCCCTATGCATGCAAGTTATACACAAATAAAATCACATAGACTGTTAAATGAAGCTTCTACCCTAAACCAAAACCAAACAAGGAACATGCATAAGGCAAAATCCATCACTCTAGGGCTATGCAATCCTAGACGTATACAACTTTGAAAGCATACACTTAAAAAATAATCAATTCAACATCCATCTCCAAACATAACTATAGCATGGCTAATACATACGTAACACTTACTTAAGCTTAACTGATTACGCACATTGCACTCTCCCCTATTTACCTACGAAAATCGTTTTCAAGAACACTTTAACTTTTAGTTTCTTTTGCAAAAGGGTTTACCATTTCCTCGGTTTTGAGTTCTGACACATCCAAGAGTGTGCCCGAATCCCTCAAACCAAGGCTCTAATACCAACTTGTAACAACCCAAAACTTCAGATAAAAATTTTCATTTAATAATTAGAAATCTCATTCATATTTGTTTTCCAGAATTCCATTACATATACATTGTTCAAAAGATCAGAGTATCCAAAACAACTAGTGCAGAAATACTGGCGAGTGCACGTTGCGCCATCAAGTCGGGCCCTTGCCCTTAGAACCAAAAGTACCTGAAACACCCAATAAAATTGAAAGCACACGCTTAGTGAGTTTCCCAAAATACACAAGACACATAACCATAAATGTCATGCACATACACACATAAATCGGCCATGGACTCCCTCCATGGTCCTCAATCGGGATGTCATGGGCTACCGCCATGGTATTATACCCAAGGGTCATGGGCTTCCCCTCATGGTCTTACCTGGTGTCATGGGCTCCCCCATGGTCTTCACGTAAATCAATACATACCAAATAACAAACCATGGCATATTCAACTATAGAAAGTTCATATTAAGTAATGGGCCAACATTGGTGCCTTCGACCCATTGGTATAGTGAGAAGACTCACCTCAGTTTGCTGAGCAAAAAAGTTGCTTGACTACTAGCCTAAAATCTCACACTGAACAAATATACAAACAACCCTAATTAGAATTAAGCCACAACTTAGACATAGGCCCAACATCGCAGTGTAAGGCTCTCAATTAAAGCCCAAATGTCTATCCTACATTAACGGGCCTAAGATCAAAGTCCAAACTACAATGGGCCACATGTCCCATTGAGGCCCAATCATGACATCAATTCTCCAAACTAGAAAAAGTCCAATAAATCTGAATGGGACCCGAACCCAGGCTAACTAGGGCCCAATAAGCTTGCAAGCCCTACGAAGCCCAACTCTTATGTGGTGCATACGCCCAATGTACCACATCAGTACACTTAGCGTACTCAACCCTTTGGATGTATGCGTGGCGTATGCAAGCTTACACCCATCATACAAATAGTCCATGCACAAGAATCTATTAAGTGCTTAAAGCTTAAGATCTCAACGTCTAACTTCATATCTGAGTTTATTAAGATGTCCTAGGGCATAAAGTTGGCAACTTTATGCCCTTGCATGCCATATGGGTCCCAATACTTAATTTCTCCCATTAATACCACTTTTGAGACCTTAAACTCATGCATGGTCTCAATATAACCTTCAAGATGGCATCTTTATGCATCAAGCATGCTTAAAGAGCTTAGATCTAACAATACTAGTCTCTGGAGTTGCTTAACTCATAAGAGAGGTTCCAAGAACCAAAAACGGACTTCATAAAAAAACCCTAACTCAAACTAGCAAAAGAGATGGCAATGTTACAATTTTTTACCTCCAAAAGTTCTTCAAGGTGAACTAGATGCAGGATCTAGAAGCTCAATAACATCCAAGGCTTGCTCACCACCTTTTTCTTCATGAACATCCTCTAGAAAAGTCACCAAACACACCTCTAAGCTCAAATCTCACAAGATCTTGCAAAAATAAGGTTTAAGTACGAAATGAGGCTATGGAGGTTGATTATGGTTTGGTTCAAATGATATATGGGTGTTTAAATATGGCGCAAGTCAAGAAATTAAGGTTTTAGACATCTGCCATGTACGCCCTACATACCTGCTCATATGCCCAGCGCACGAGCCTCAGCCACTCGATGCGCACACACGCGTATGCTAAGCGTACCCAAATGTAACCCAATGTATGTAATGACTCTTTATGCCAAAAATGAAATATTTTAGGGTAAACAATGGAATACCTGGATTGGAGTGTTACGGTTAGTTAATAGATTTAACCCTTGAATTGTTGTTATGCCGAAGGGTAGAAAAGGAATAGTCATAGGCCGGGTTCTTGCATGAAATATGGATTTTTGTTTAAGAAGTTTTTAGTCCAAGGTATCCAGATAATATTGTAGAGCACTTAAACACCGTTTCGTGAATATAAAGAACGTCGAAAATGGAGTTGGAACAAAGAAGTTACGATCGTTTGAAGTTCAGACGATATTTGGGTTAGCCGCATACGTTGGGCGTATGGGGAGTACACACGGCGTACTAGGGCATCCCTGGTACGCTGGGCGTACGCGATTAGTTCCCAAACTCTATTTTCATGGTTTGATCCCTATTTAAGCTTCTTAACTTTCTCAAACCCATTTCATTCTCATCCTCCACCTCTCCAACACCCTGTCCTGAAACCATAATCCTAGTTTGAGCCTTGTGAGAAAAAATGTGTTTTTAAGTTCTTTGGAGTGTTCTTGGTGCATCTTGGAGGAGAAGAAGAAGCTCATTGGAGAAGTGTTGGTTGCCTTGGAGCTTGTATATCCAAACCTTGTCCACCTTGATCTTTCTTCTGGAGGTATAAAGTTTGAATCTTGATGATGAAATTGTTAGATCTAGCTAGTTTTGGGTGTTATGAGCTTTTGGTCACTTTAAGTGCATAAAGTTTAGATCTTGAAAGTCTATGGCCTTGTTATGGATAAAGTTGGAAACTTTATCCATCTAAACATCATATTGATTCGATTTGAAGGTTGAGACTTTGACTTAATGGATTAAATTGAAAAAGATGCACTTTTGGTCCATTTGAGACTTAAAGACTATATCTTGTTTGTTGGGCCCATTATAATGAATAAAGTTGGAATTTTGATCCATTATGGAGCTATTAGGAACCATAAAAATGTGATCTTGGTCCTTTTATCCCTTCCATGCAAGAGTTGTGATGTCTTAATGGATTAATAAGTTATGGTTTTAGCTTTTGGACCTTCCCTAGCCATGGAATGCCATAAAGGTGAAAACTTTATGACTTAAGACAATCTTTTGAGGCTAGATCTGGGTTTGGGTGAAAAGTCTTTAGGGATTAAGTGGTTAATGAAGGAGTGGGATCAGGTTGCATACATTGCGCGTACGTTGAGTACCCTGGGCGTACTCAACTACCTTGGACTTTGATGTTTGTTGACTTTCGTTGACCGTTGACTTTTTAACCAAGTTTGACCTTGGGTCAAACTTGTGACAACCTGAAATATTTGGATCAAGAAAGGTCTAAATTGTAACCCTATTACATTGAAAACCTGAAAACTAAAAGGGCATATGTGCTTGTACATGGAAGTATACACATTAGAAATCACATATAAGGTAACCTCTTGAAAGTAAACAAGTTTAGCAAGGCAAAGTGTGACAAATAAATTAGAGTTCAAGCTGCAATAAGTCTTAAGTAAACAATGCAATCAAACAAGGATCAAATGATGTTAACACAAGAACTTGTAATTGTGTCACAATCTTGAACACTCGAACTATATGGCCAACATATTTGAGTTTGCTATTAACTAAGACCATAAGCACCTTCATGGGAACCATCCAAGACCGTAAACCCTTTCCATTGGGACATGGTTGGCCGTAAACACCCATAATGGGCCATCCCTTGGCCGTAAACACCCTTAGTGAATCAATGTTAGGGCGAAAACTCCATTCTAAGAAGCCTCTTGGTCGTAAACACCCTAAAGGGGCCTTAGCTTGGCCGTGAACACCTTTAGTGGACCACCCTTGGCCGAAAACACCTTCTAGTGATCATGTTTGGTCGTAAACCCCTTGGTGGACCACCCTTTGGTCAAAAACACATCTAATGGAGGATATCAGAGCCGTAAACCCTTCCATGAATGTAACATCCCAAAATTCAAGACCAAAAATTTCGTTTTAATTAAGTTATTATATAAAACCAACATTATAAAAACATTCATATTAATATCTCATGTCAAAACCAAAGTGTCGATAATCAAAACATATTATCATAAAACCATATCAGAGTGTAATCCCGAAGATCTCATATGCGGAAAACATAGTGTGGTGTGCTGCAATCAAGCCGGCTCCTTTCCTTTGAAAACGAGTACCTAAAACCAAAATTTTAAACCGTAAGCACGAAGCTTAGTGAGTTCCCCCATCATATCACATACCATGCAACACATATATTGCCAAGCATATCCGGGTACTGGCCTACCCCTTCGGTATCTTTCAACTGATATATGGGGATTGTTCCCCCGATCACTATCACGTAATAACATAGCATAACATACATAAATATATTGTCAGGCATATCTCGGTGCTCGACCTACCCCTTCGGTATCTTTCAACCGGTATCCGAGAGCTAACCTCCCCTTTGGTATATTCCAACCGGTAACCGAGAGCTAACTTCCCCTTCGGTATCTTTCAACCGGTAATCGGGAGCTAACCTCCCCTTCGGTATCTTTCAACCGGTAACCGAGAACTATTTCACCCCTACCACTATCACATAATAACATATCATGATCATACTGCTAAGCATGCATGGGTACTATCTACCCCTTCGGTATCTTTCAACCGGTAACTAGGGGATATATCACCCCTACCACTACTAACACATATGTTATAGCATCCTAGCACATAAAGCATATCAGATAACAACACACCAGATAACTATCACAAAGACAATCATCTAACAAACAACTCCTACTAGTGGGTCGGCATTATGGCAGTAGGCCCACTCCTACTGGAAGGTAACTTAGCTCACACTGCTGAAGTCCCACTGACCCAACCCAATTGCTGGATGACAGGTTCCCAGACTGTCAACATCAAAATAACACCCAATTAATAATTGAGTTCCAACACATAACCATAAGTCCATGCTTGGGGTAAAAGACTACTTTACCCCAATCTTAGCTTGATCCAAGCCCAAGGCCCAATCCAGAGGCCCAACAGTCAGCTATGAATCAAAGCCCAACATATGGCCCAATTTTCCAAATTGGGCCCAAACCTTTACATGGTCTCACTTTAAGGCCCAACCATTTATTCCAATCCAACATTTGACATTCTAATGGCCCAATATCATATAATTATTAATGCCCAAACTATGACCCAATTTTCCAAGTTGGGCCCAACCCTCATATGGGCCATACCTTAAGCCCATCAACATATTCTAGTCCATAAGATTATTCTTGGATGACCCGTTAATAATCCAATTACCAAAGCCTAATGGAAAGGCCCAACTCAAGGCCCAAGTGAAATTAGGGTTTCACATAAAATGATGATTAGGGTTAAGTTTTCCTACTTAACCCATTAAGGACTTAATCCATTAAGTCCAATATTGACTTAGGTTGATTGCAGATGATTATTAATTAATATATTAATTTTAGTGAATAATTCAAGCGTCCCGATTAAATTCCCAAAATTAGGGTTTCACATAAAATGACAATTAAGGTTAAGTGTTTTTCACTTAACCCATTAAGGACTTAATCCATTAAGTCCATCCCTCTACTAGACAAGTCATATGGTGTGATTGGGCTTAATACACAATTCCATTCTAATGGCCCAAATGTGGGTCCCGATAAGTCCAAGCCCATAAATCCAATATTAGGGTTTTCTAAACCCTAATTAGGGTTTCCAATCCCATCTTAGCCCAATAGGCCCAAAACCATGTCCTCAAGCCCATTAGGGTTTTCCTTAGGTCAATTAGGGTTTATTACACCCATTAGTCACATGTTTGGGCTTTTGGGTCCATTAGGGGTTCATTGGGCCCATTAGGGTTTAATAGGCCCATTAGGGTTTTAGTCCTTTGTCCAAACATCCAACAAGCAATCCCAACACAACTAAGCACACTGCCACCCGACACGACGGCCGGTGGCGGCAGGAGGCGGCATCTACCATCCTACGGTGGTGGTTTGAGCTTCTTTCCATTATTCTTCTTTCCAGTTACATTTTACATTGCTAAACTCCAATAATCACACACACACACACACTAATACAAATACATATAGACAACAACCTAGTGGTGGCCGATAGTGGCACGTGGTGGCAGTGGCGGTTCTCGGTCTACCAGCTACACCAAACTCACACACACTCACTTCATGATACACTCCATCGGAAAAATAAACCCAACACCGACCTATGGTAGGCGGCGACGGTGCTTTGCGACGAAAGCGGCTCCACGGCAACAGTCTGCAATAGCTAAAGCAGCGACTCGAGTAACAGAATCGAGCCATGCAGCGGCGGTGGTCGTGATTGAGAAATGGAGATCACCATGAACGAAGCCACGCCAGCAGCAAGAAATAGAGAAGAGAGGTGGAGTGAGATGGAGACAACGGATGCTATATCTTCACCGTCTCAGTGCAATAGGGCAGCAAATCTCGGTGGTTCACCTATCGGTTCTTGTTCCCAGAAATGGTGGCGGCTGGAGGTCACGAATCGGCGACACCCACGACGCCATCTCCTTCTCCAGTCTTTAACTGATGTAGAGCCTGATCCCGCTTTCCATCTGTGTCTAATATTGCTGGCGACAAGAGCCGTTTGACGGTGTTGGGTAGTCGGAGGTGGCAGCGGCGCCAGAGATGGTTGAGGTGAGAGTGGCGGCTGCATGGAATATTAGGGTTAGGGTTTTAGGGGCGATGCATGCTGACGGGTTTATAGTCCCGTAACCAATCAAACTTTTTCCATGTTTACGAGTTCAACCCCTCCTCCACCAAAACCTTTCAAGTTAAATCCAAAACTTACCACACAGACCCTGCCCTCAGAAATCTTTTCATACTAAGTCCACATTTTACCAATTATACCTTGATTCCTGAAATCCTTTTCAAATTCAACCCATAAATTACTAATCACCCCTCAAAATTAAAATCCATTGCAATTTAGGTCCAATATTTACCAATTACACCTCTGCCTTCATAAATACTTACAAAGCCGACCCGGAACTTACACTTTTAACCCCCAATCTCAAAAATTATGATGATTAGCTCCTCGAGACCAACACCCTACTAAATATTATGGATTTTAAGGCCAAGATTCATTTATTAATCTTTATCTATTTATTTACATAATAAACAGGGTGTTACAACTCTCCCCCACTTAAATTAGATTTCATCCTCGAAATCATTCCTTACCATCCCTTATATGCCAACCACTCAAGTATCATGGACACAATCCTGGGCACACCCTGGCCTTCCCAGGGTAACCGTGACCAATCTTTGCAAAGCCCTAAAATCTGTTGTCTCAAGATGGCCTGATTCCCTGACAGCCCACTCATACTGAATCATTATCTTTGAATCCAGTTTGTTTATCCCTCAAAGGACTACTCAACTTCTAATAGCTCGAGGTTGCCACTATAAAACAGGATCACAAACTTAATTATCTCTGCATATTACTTATACTTGGACAAGGCTCAACTAATTCTGTCGTGACTTACTTGTCAATACCCATTTCAACAAGCTATTTCGACCGTACTTGCAATCTAAACACAAATGCTAACACTGCCCAAACGCTAAACTGCCCGAACACTGAATAGCCTGAAGTAGTATGTTGCCTCATGACTGCTTTCCAAAATCTACCAAGACCTGTCTGGTCTCAACTCGTTTGACAATCATCTGAAATATTGGGTTCCAGCCCCGCTGTGGAGCCAACGGACTCCCTACTTAGTCGCCTCACACGACTACTGAACGAAATCCTTCTCTGGAACTAGTTGTCACTAGTTATCATGCCACTGCGACTCTAACAACTTTCTGATCTAACCGATTGGGTCCATGCGTCGAATCATGTCATCATCAAATCCAAGACTAAAAGTGATTTCTACCTGACCAATGATAGCCTTATCTCACACGTCCTTAAGTAGTCTGTTGCTTCCCTGATCCCATAACAGTAGTGATGCTCCTATAGTCTTATCATTGGCTCAACCAAATCTAATTCATCTGGGTAATTCTGAAATCCAATTCGTGGATTTCCATATCCTCAATGCTGCACCCGAATGGGTGGGTACTACTGTTCCTTCCGCGTTCTAACAACACGCTCATGCCATCTACCAACCTAGTGAATGCTATGGCTATATCCGCAGCCTTACAACACTCTATCACTATCTGCCGACCTCATGAATGCTACGGCTACACCCGTAGAATTACAACATCCTAGCACTATTTTCCTGTTAGTGAATGCTACAACTACCCCCGTAGCCTTAAAACACTTTCCATACTATCTGACTGCTAGTGAATGTTATGGCTACCCCCATAGTCTTACAACACTTTCCATACCATCTGACTGTTAGTGAATGCTACGGCTACCCCCGTCGTCTTACAAACTTCCCATAATATCTGATTGTTAGTGAATGCTACGACTAACCCCGTAGTCTTACAACACTTTCCATACTGGGTCAAACACACACTCGACCTAACACACAAATGAACTTGATTCCTAACTGGGGCTCTACCCTGGTTCCTGAAACCTGTTGTCTGAGAGTCTCGAAGGTTGTCTGCTGCTCATGGCCCCAACGAAAGGCCACCGACTTCTTGGTCAGTCGGGTCAAAGGAACTGCAATCTCGGAGAAGTATCGTATAAATCTCCGGTAATAACCTGCTTGTGACATCCCCATTTTCACGGCCAGAAAAGACCGATTTTGTTTATGCTTTATAAAAATCAGAGTACTTCATTTCATAAAAATGTTGCGGAATTTGTTCCCAGAAAAACATGGTAAATACGTTATTAAAACATTTTCGAAGCAACGTATTTATTTCATTTTAAAACGTTTGGGATGTCATCGTTAATACAGGAACATAAGCATAAACAGAACTTACAATTATTTACACTAGTGATCTACATCTCTTTAAATCTCTCAGTGTAATGTCACTTCATATCAACACCTGTGATATAAATAAACTGAGTGGGTCAGGTTGGGAAACCTGGTGAGCACATAGGGTTTTCAACCCACAATAATATAATTATTATATTTAATCATCAAACAGTTAACCCATTTACCCATCCCCATTATCTTCTTTATCCTTAAGGATCTAACCCTAAGAATCAGTTATTTCTCCTTCATTCGTTCCTAAGGATCATCCTAAAGAAACAACATGAAGTCCATTGTTGCCAATGACACATTGGTTAAGTGCAACTGCTAATCTTGTCACTTAGGCGCAGCTGCCAGAATTGGGACATTTTCTATGAGGCGCTTCTGCCGGGTATTGACCTTTAAACGCTACTGTCATGGTCATAAGGCTCCCTATTAGGCGCAGCTGCCGATACTGTCCTTAGAGCGCAGCTGCTAGGACGTTTACCGTAGATCTAAAACATCTACGGGTTGTGGCGCAGCTGCCAGTGCTCATCTATAGGGTACTAGGTCCACTGCTGCCAATGTATACCTATAGGGCACTAGGTCCATGATACTAATGTTCCTCTATTTCAGCTTTTATCCCTCATCATTCATCTACCCATGTTTTACCCAACATATTTTGTAGATATAAAATACTTTATACAGTTTACATCATTTAAAACATGTATAAAAATCTTTCACCAGCATAGACAACAAGTATTCAGACAATATGCACACATAGCACGTATTTTATAATAAAATACTTCATATCTATGTGTAAGATGAAAGGGACCATGCAATCACTTGAAAGGTGGTGACTCAGCACTCGGACAACGCTTCGATACTCTCAAAACGATTTTCCTTCGATAAAATCTAGTATCAATACCACTAGGGTTTAGTCTAACGATAACCACGACAAATTAATTGTCTGACTATTATTATTATTATTATATAAGCGTTAATAACACTCAATATAACTCATAATAATAGCCCAAATAATTATTTTAAGGACCTAATAACATTCCTATAATTATTTGAAAGCTATATTAAAAATTGCGTAAGCGTAGCACACTTACAGCGAATTTTATCGAAAACCGGAACTTAATTGGAGCAGCGTTTCGAAACCGAAAAACTCCTTTTTCTCGGGACTCCGGGAGCCTCGGGGCTTCCCTAGGGTGCTAGGGGTTTTACCTAGGGCTTAGGAGTGGTTTGGGACCTTAGAGAGAGAAAGATTTTAGAGAGAGAAGGAGAATGGTGTGGAAAATGAAGGCTGCCCTCGCAGCTATTTATAGGCTGCTGGCTTCGGACTACGCTGGGCGTACTCCTCGGATAAGACCACCAGCTCGGACCCAGCTGTCTTGCACTCATCGGATGGATCAGACCGAAGTTACGCGGGGCGTAATAGCGAGGCTTCGTGGCATGATCCGAAGCGAGATCTGATCAGCGATGGACGGCCCACAACGCACCACGTCATTAATTCCTTATCAGCCTTCGCAAATTTGATCATAAACTTTAAAAATTCGTAAATTTCGCGTACGAGCTCCGTTTTCGACGTTATTTATATCCACGCGAAGGTGGGAACGTACTCTACAACTTTCGTTTAGAATCCGTCGGCTAATTTTGGCTCGATTTTAAATTTTATATTATTAACAAGCCGGGACATGATTGGTCCGTTAAATCCTCATAACTTCTTCATCCGACATCCGTTTTCGCCCATCTTTTTCTCGTTATGCTACTCTTAACGAGATATTCGATTCTCGTTCAGGTCGTGTCGGCTAAAAACCGCTCGATCTAATATTCGAATTTCGGGCTGTACACTGCTAAGCCGAAACTTTGAAAAATCATAATTTCCTCATACGAAGTCAGATTTGGGCGTTCTTTTTATGGATTTTCTCATTTAACATACTCTACGACTTTGGTTTAGATAAATAAGGCTAAAAGTCTTCTATCGTAAATTCACTTTTTACGCTTCCCGGTGTCGTGCCAATTTTGCCATAAAACTTCGACGGGCCATAACTTCTTCGTTATAACTCGGATTTCGACGTTCTTTATATGTACGGAAACCTTGTGACATATACTATAACTTGGTTAAGATTATTTATTCTAAATAATCTTTTGCCGAAAAGTCATTTTTGACCCCTATTATCCCTAAATTGACTAGCCCGGATCTACGGGCGTTACGATTATCTCCCCCTTAGGATGATTACGTCCCGGAATCATCAATGAAACAGGGCAGTATAATGACTCCATACATTATCTCTTCATCCTAGGTAATAACTGTAATTTCTATGTTTCTTCAAACGAATATCTAACTCTAAGACTTGCTGATTGTAGGCGGTGCTCGATCTTGTACTTGCTCCATATCTTACGTTATATTCCAAATTATGACCTTCAAGTCACAATCTCGATCCTTAATGGAGACTGCTTCTTCTTCTTAACAAACATAAGATAAGTTATTTTATTACTAAAATGGACCGATGTGTCATCTTCTAATGACTTATCATCGTATGTTCCCACACTTAGACTTAGGTCTCTTAGAGTCTTCCAGAATAGACTATACATTTCTTCATGTTCTAATCACATCTTAAAAGGTAGCATTTCTAGCTACAAGCAACTATCGTGATACCTCTACCGATCGCTTTTATTATCTTTTATTTCGATCTTCCGGCTTAAGTCAGATGCTACATCAAACTTGGTTCTTTGAACCACGTAACATACTCATCGTAGTCGGACTCAATTCGATATGACCACTAGGGTCGGAATTACAATCATCCTCTTAGTCATTAACAAAACGATGGTAACGACATATTTGAATAAAACGATATCAATTACTAGTTTCTTGGTAACCTTGTGACTTCCCCTGATCCAAGCGTGAGTCATGTGCTTCCGGTAGTATAGGCCTCTACTACCATTCACACCTACTCATACTCGCCCCAAGTATTGTCCTGCAGTTTTCCAAGTCACCACACAAGAAAATCACATAACAGCTTAACACATCAAATATCAAAACGAAGGTTTATTACTCCTTGAAACTATTACATAGGTGTTCAAGCTCACCCTAGACTATGCCTCTAATAGGCTACATCATATGATTCTATGGTTACTTCATAACTCGACCTTCGGATGTCAAGCCTTCACTCCTGAATCCTCGCTTTGTCATCTGCTTCGTCAGGGATCATTTAAAAATCTCTCGCCTTTGGTTTTGGCGGCACATTTGGCTTTTTAGCCCCCTCTCTCTTCGGGCAATCTTGCTTGAAGTGACCTTCCTCATTACATTCATAACACACCCTTTTATTGAATTTACACTCGTTGGCGTAATACCTATGCTTCCCACACTTGAAACAAGTCACCTCCTCACTGCATTTTCCAGAGTGTTTCTTTTTGCCATGGTGCGCACCATCTTTCTTCACTCCCTTCTGCTCTAAACTTCCTTGTACTGGACTTGCTTCTCTCATCGGGCTTCGCAGACCTCTCAAACTTCCTCTTTTCGCCAACCTCGGTTTTATTGGCGGCTCTTCCCTTGATCATCTCCTCAACCGACTTGGCAGCCCAGATAGCTGCCTCCAAAGTAGGTGCCTGACGTACTGACACTGCATATTCCCATGGAAGTCCTTTTGCGTACTTGTCAATTTTCGTCAGCTCATCCGGAACAAGACGTAAGGCAAACTCCATCTTCTCTGTGAAGTTGTTGGTGTATTCATCAACAGACATGCTTCCTTTCTACAAGGTAAGGAATTGGTTTTCTAGCTCGAGCAGATTTTGGGCTGAGCAATACCTACGTTTGAACAGCACCAAAATCTATGCCCACGTCAGTTGCAGGGGCTCATTGTGGCTTAGAGTCTTCCCCAGAGTGTTCCAACAACGAACCGCGCCTCCTCTGAACTAGTGTACCGCAAACGTGGTTTGTAGTTTGCCTCTACAACCACACGTCATGAAAGCTAACTCCATCTCCGAGATCCAATCCATGCCCCTATCGGATCTTCCTTTCCAGTGAAAGTCGATGGCTTGCAAGTCAGAAAATCCTTGTACTTGCATCCATTCCTCTCGACTCCGTCATCTTGGTTGTTTTATCGAACTATTGGTGGGTTGACTTGACCAACAGTCCCACTGTAGTTTCCTTCCTCAGTCTGCCCTTCGTTCAACTCGGGCTGTTCGATCTGAATGGTCGCTTCCTCTCGATTTTGCTGGAGCAAACGCCTGGTTTCCTCCATTTGACGATCCAACATTTCCTGGATCATCGCTTGCACTCCGGCCATCGTTATTGGCTCAGCAGCGGCTACCACAACCGGTATTTGCTCAATCACTGGGGGTTGATCTCGGTTCCCATTTGCATTCGCGTTTCCACTACGGGTCCTTACCATTTTGATCTATACACCGAATAAGGTGAATCTAGATCTTTATTTAGGATTGACGTTTAAATCATCCTTATAACCCCGAAACGTTTATATGCTAGTTCTAATATCGTAGCCGTACGTTTAGAATCCTAAACACATAAGGTTTCCAGATCCGATCGGCAACAGACCATAGATCCGAACAAATAATAGCATATCAGGCACAAAGCATTTAGCACATAAAGCATTTTAGGCATAATTCCTAAAATAATCTAGTTCTCACACCTCACAATCATCGCTTAGCATTCTAAGTTTAAGTCTAGAAATAAATCCATATTCCTAGTTCGCTTAAACTAATGCTCTGATACCAACTGCGACATCCCCATTTTCACGTCCAGAGAAGACCGATTTTGTTTATGCTTTATAAAAATCAGAGTACTTCATTTCATAAAAATGTTGTGGAATTTGTTCCCAGAAAAACATGGTAAATACGTTATTAAAACATTTTCGAAGAAACGTATTTATTTCATTTTAAAACGTTTGGGATGTCATCGTTAATACAGGAACATAAGCATAAACAGAACTTACAATTATTTACACTAGTGATCTACATCTCTTTAAATCTCTCAGTGTAATGTCACTTCATATCAACACCTGTGATATAAATAAACTGAGTGGGCCAGGTTGGAAAACCTGGTGAGCACATAGGGTTTTCAACCCACAATAATATAATTATTCTGTTTAATCATCAAACAGTTAACCCATTTACCCATCCCCATTATCTTCTTTATCCTTAAGGATCTAACCCTAAGAATCAGTTATTTCTCATTCATTCGTTCCTAAGGATCATTCTAAGGAAACAACATGAAGTCCATTGTTGCCAATGACACATTGGTTAAGCGCAGCTGCTAATCTTGTCACTTAGGCGCAGCTGCCAGAATTGGGACATTTTCTATGAGGCACTTCTGCCAGGTATTGACCTTTAAACGCTACTGTCATGGTCATAAGGCTCCCTATTAGGCGCAGCTGCTGATACTGTCCTTAGAGCGCAGCTGCTAGGATGTTTACCGTAGATCTAAAACATCTACGGGTTGTGGCGCAACTGCCAGTGCTCATCTATAGGGTACTAGGTCCACTGCTGCCAATGTATACCTATAGGGCACTAGGTCCATGCTACTAATGTTCCTCTATTTCAACTTTTATCCCTCATCATTCATCTACCCATGTTTTACCCAACATATTTTGTAGATATAAAATACTTTATAGAATTTACATCATTTAAAACATGTATAAAAATCTTTCACCAGCATAGACAACAAGTATTCAGACAATATGCACACATAGCACGTATTTTATAATAAAATACTTCATATCTATGTGTAAGATGAAAGGGACCATGCACTCACTTGAAAGGTGGTGACTCAGCACTCGGACAACACTTTGATACTCTCAAAACGATTTTCCTTCGATAAAACCTAGTATCAATACCACTAGGGTTTAGTCTAACGATAACCACGACAAATTAATTGTCTGACTATTATTATTATTATATAAGCGTTAATAACACTCAATATAACTCATAATAATAGCCCAAATAATTATTTTAAGGACCTAATAACATTCCTATAATTATTTGAAAGCTATATTAAAAATTGCGTAAGCGTAGCACACTTACAGTGAATTTTATCGAAACCGGAACTTAATTGGAGCAGCGTTTCGAAACCGAAAAACTCCTTTTTCTCGGGACTCCGGGAGCCTCGGGGCTTCCCTAGGGTGCTAGGGGTTTTACCTAGGGCTTAGGAGTGGTTTGGGACCTTAGAGAGAGAAATATTTTAGAGAGAGAAAGAGAATGGTGTGGAAAATGAAGGCTGCCCTCGCAGCTATTTATAGGCTGCTGGCTTCGGACTACGCTGGGCGTACCGAGGGTACGCTGGGCGTACTCCTCGGATAAGACCACCAGCTTGGACCCAACTGTCTTGCACTCATTGGATGGATCAGACCGAAGTTACGCGGGGCGTAATAGCGAGGCCTCGTGGCATGATCCGAAGCGAGATCTGATCAGCGATGGACGGCCCACAACGCGCCACGTCATCAATTCCTTATCAACCTTCGCAAATTCGATCATAAACTTTAAAAATTCGTAACTTTCGTGTACGAGCTCCGTTTTCGACGTCCTTTATATCCACGCGAAGTTGGGAACGTACTCTACAACTTTCGTTTAGAATCCGTCGGCTAATTTTGGCTCAATTTTAAATTTTATATTATTAACAGGCCGGGACAGGATTGGTCCGTTAAATCCTCATAACTTCTTCATCCGACATCCGTTTTCGCCCATCTTTTTCTCGTTATGCTACTCTTAACGAGATCTTCGATTCTCGTTCAGGTCGTGTCGGCTAAGAACCGCTCGATCTAATATTCGAATTTCGGGCTGTACACTGCTAAGCCGAAACTTTGAAAAATCATAATTTCCTCATACGAAGTCAGATTTGGGCGTTCTTTTTATGGATTTTCTCGTTTTAACATAATCTACGACTTTGGTTTAGATAAATAAGGCTAAAAGTCTTCTATCGTAAATTCACTTTTTACGCTTCCCAGTGCCGTGCCAGTTTTGCCATAAAACTTCGACGGGCCATAACTTCTTCGTTATAACTCGGATTTCGGCGTTCTTTATATGTATGGAAACCTTGTGACATATACTATAACTTGGTTAAGATTATTTTTTCTAAATAATCTTTTGCCGAAAAGTTGTTTTCGACTCCTATTATCCCTAAATTGACTAGCCCAGATCTACGGACGTTACACTGCTAGACCTAGTAAACTTCGAATCTCGGTTGGAGACCTCGGAATCTCCCACTACATTACCTCTATCTTGGCCAGATTGACCAGAATAAACTTCTGGTTGACAAGGTGCCCAATAGATTGCACCTCACACAACCATAACTCGCATTTGGAGAACTTTATAAAAAGTCTCTCCCCCACTTAGATTCGACTAAGTCTTCACGGCACACGAGAATTGAAGGATTCCCAATCCTTCTCGCTTTCTATTACCCCCTGATGACAACCTGTGCTTATCAATGCTAGCGATTAGTCACCAGTTAAACCTTAAGATCGCCCATCCTCGGAAATCTTGATGAGTACTCTTGAAATCTGGTCCAATCTGACACCTCAATCCATATCCCATGCGAAAATACCATTCTCTTGAACATCCGATGACCAACCACTTATACATCTAACACCCACAACTGACATTACCATCTTCACACTACCGGTCCTTTCCTAGCAACAGTAGTGCCTTGAACTCCCAAGTTCTTTCGTAGACAGCTAACCTTACCCCAAACAATGATAGAACCACTAAACTCTGACTTCACTAGAGAACTATCGCTCTAATCCTGACTCAATATTCTCTGAATAATACTCCTGCACAGATCCCGACAAAGATCTGGGATGAGAACGGTACATGCAGAATCCACTCTGTAAGATACATCCGTTTGTGCATTCATAAAGGACTTTTCGGCATGCAGGATGGCATATATGATCCTTGATAACCCAAACACTAGCCGAAAACCGACCCGATATCTGACTTATCCAAACTCAATTACAATCCCAAAGCGATACGTATCCCCATCATTCATCTTTTAGCAGAAAAATATGTCATACCCACAACATCTGGAGGAATACTGATCACCTTCAGCTGACATAATCAATCCCGCCACACCTGTAGTAGCCTAAACCCCTGGAGTGACACACTCCCTTGTGTACTTTTTCGTACGCGCTACACTGACTCCGGCCCTGCTGGCCTTTCACCCGATGATCGGAGGTCATGGGTCTCTTCCCGGGACCTTCTACTATACACACCTGGCACGACCCTCTCCTCCCAGGGTGCTCCAAATCGATCTCGCATCTGCAACTCTTGGAAATCATATCCTTCAGGGTCTGACACCCTATCACGCTCACTAGCTCTCTTGCCAATGGCTAAGCTGCAACAACTGGAACATCCTCTGTCCCCAAACTGGGTCACAAACTCTTCCCTGAAGCGTCTCAGATTCTCCAAGACTCTCACCGATTCGAGTATGGATCCTGTGCTTTCAGTAGTACGGGTCCAATACTACCTTCCACACCTATCCATACTTTCCTCAGCAATCCTCCCGAATCCTCCAAGTCACTTCCTCAAACTGGTACACCCAAGTCTCACTGAACCTCACTATTAACCCACTTAAATGTATCCCAGGCTTTCCTATGTTCCCGAACTCACCCAGTCTTCAGCTGCTGAAAGATTCCCAGTAATGTCAACTAGCTACCTTATGAATATAGCCACATGCAACAGAGATCAGATAATCCTTCGAGTAAGAGACTATCCCAACAACGGTTGGACTCAGACAAGAATTGCGCAATAGGGTCAAGTCCATTACTTTGAGATTATCCGACATGTGTCCCATGTGACTTAGCATATTCACTTAGTAGCTAACTCACATCACAAAGAGTCCTACAAATCACAAAGCAAACAACATTCAGACAATGGAAGATCTAACCATCATAATCTAATCAAACCGTTCTATCCTCTAATCAGAAATCTGTACACGCAATTCAAAGGCTCATACAAACAGGCATAACCTAAACAGGATATCCTATCACTGATTGATTAGTACTAGCATGCAAGTCTACAAGCATATACAATAGGCATATAAGACATCCTCCTGGATCCTAAAACCTAATCTAACATGTAGTTCTCATAACCATATCATATCATAACATAACATGTATGGGTATCTTGGGGAAAACTTACTTGAGCTTGGCTGATTGCATGCATCACACATCTTGTTCTTTTCAAAGCTCTTTCACTTTTCAAATTCTTTTCAAAATTCTTTTTATAAAATGATTTTTCTTTCGAAAATTTTCATACCAAGTCCTCAGTTTGAGTCCAGACACAGCCGAGAGTGTGCCCGAATCCCTCAAACCAGGGCTCTGATACCAACTTATAATATCCTAAAATTCAAGACCAAAAATTTCGTTTTAAGTAAGTTATTATATAAAACCAACAGTATAGAAACATTCATATTAATATCCCATGTCAAAACCAAAGTGTCAATAATCAAAACATATTATCATAAAACCATATCAGAGTGTAATCCCAAAGATCTCATGTGCGGAAAAGCAACTTATGGTTTCATGTCGAGTTTTTTCGATTAAGAGTTATAGAAATTTTCTTTTGGCCGGACAACCCCACACTTTCAGCTTGGTTTCCTTCACGTCAAAACCTTAATGGTCTTTTTTGAACATACTTTGAAGGAAATATATTCAAGATCTGGACCACCTTTAATGCCTTGGTCCATATGAATTAGGGCAAGTTAGTATTTTTAAGCATACTCTGCACCATTAATGTTCAATTCCTACTTAGACTACATCGTTTTCTTGAGGAATAAACTAGTGTATAGATTAATAATCCAATGATCTTTACAAAATTTAAAGAAAGATATTGGTACTTGATCTATGCCTACCATAATATACACCACCCATGTCCAATCCCATTACTTTATTTTCGAGTCAAGTTGATTTTTAAATCTGACCCGTTTATAAGCATTTTGGAGATTTAGACTTTTCATTCGTCAAATACATATACATGTAACAAGAGTAATCATACATAGAAGTTATATATGATTTACAAATACTTATGTCCACTAAAAAATATCCATAAATGTCAGTTAGGATCAATTTTAGTAATCACAAACTTTTTTTGTGGATATTCCTTATTCCCTTTTATACAGTTAGTGCATTTATTGAATTTTGTGAAATCGAGTAGTGGCAGAACGTGTTTTACGAGACATTAATTTATTTTCTGATATTTGTCCTTAAGCGTTAATGCCACAACACAAATTAGGTTTCTAGTTCTCAATCTCATTCCAATTTTCATTAACATTACAAGATAAAAAAGATTACAAGAAATTGTTTTCAAGTTGTAATTTTAGAGGTATCCCTCAAATAACCATAGTCAACAATCATAACCAACAATATGGAAATTAAAACTAGTATTTACATAACTGTATCCAAACATAAAAGTATAACCAACATTCACTAACTTATATACAAATATTAAGTTTTAGGTTATACTCAATATATAAGGAGTATCATTAAGACTTAAACAATAACCATTTTCTAAAAGATAATGAGGGTGGCCCAATTGCTTGTATGTCTAAGTATTTATCGCTCCCAACTTTAATTGTTATTCGATTTCAATCCAAGTTTCAGATTGTATGGAATCCATGTAATGAAAAATACACATGTATCATGGAGTCATAATCAATCCATCATGCATTTATAAGGACATTAAGATTAAATTGACTTATAAATAATGAAATATATGTGTTATATTTCTTCACAAGCTATTTTATGAATGTAGGACAGTTCATTTGACTACGTTTGCAACAGTTTTTCATTGGCAGACTTACTGTACCTTCACTTGACTTTTGGACATTTATTTAAACTATATTTGTTAGTAACATGAGCATTTCCATTCCTATTAATGAGATTCAAGTATATTAACTATATGTATGTAAAGAAGTAAACAAAGCAATTTACCAGGATAACAAAGATTAAAACATATCGGTCTACCTATTATTAACATCAAAATAATAGGTCTTATATACAAATGACCAACTTATCAGTTTCGCTTTGGCTAGACCAATAATTGGATATTATGGTGTTTTAAATATTATATTATGCCATATAAATATTACAATCACCTTTCGGAAGAAATACAATAATTATGCGTATTATGCTTAGCATAATAAGCATAATTATTATGAATCATTATCCAATTAGCCTTTGGGTTTTTTGGATAAAAATTCAAATAATTGCTTAATGTGATGTTTAATAAACTAAAATGTAAAACTTAACACTTAACCCTATCATCAAATTAGTTACCACTTATAACTTGTAATTATGAACTATTTAAAATCCAACGTACATTTAGTCATATATGTAGCATAAAAGTGGATACACATATAAACATGATTTTTTTACCATAAATGTTAAAGTTAAACTTTAAATGAATATCATATTGAGGTTTAATGACATGTCTTGGTGGTAATTTGCAGTAGGTTTTTATAGTAAGAATAATTAGAACAAATGGGTGTATTGGTTGTCATGATTCTTACATTGACATAAAGCACAAGATTATTCATATTCTTGAAAGTTTCATGACCCATCTCATTGAAAATAATTGATTAATAAACAACGCTTAAATTAAAAGCATTCATGTTGCAAACTTTGTATTAGTAAAAATAGATAACCCATCATATGAATCTAATACATTCATAATAGACAATTGATGGTAATTCTGTTAAATTTAGCAATTTCTTAAATCATATTGGCACATGATACCCATTCAAAGACTTTGAATTGGGATAATTAAACTTTCAGTTTCATTTGTCAATAATCTAAAGATAATAAATAAATTATAAATTTGCCAATACTAAAGGAAGTTTTATTGTATGTGGTCAAGAACAACGACCAAGAAAAAAAAACTAGAGATTACTAGAGTTTTTCTTGTGTAGACTATCAAACAAATACCTACAGAAAATATGTATTTTTACTGAAGCCGATTAAAAGACAAACCTTTTGTTAATTATAGCTTTAAACGAAAGGAAAAAAACACAGATTAAGTTATGGAGTATAGATCCCACCAAAATTTGTGGTATAACTATGGACTAAAAAGTTTCATACAACTCATAATTTGTGAAATAGTTTTAACCAAGTTTTAAGTTGGCAAAATAACTGATTCTTCTTAATAAATAAAGTTTTTTTTTTTTTTTTTTTGCCACATGTTCTCTTCTCTTTCATTTGGACACATTACATTTTATAAAATTTTTGAATTTTTTATTTTCCACTTGTAATTTTATTTTATTTTTCATTTTAGCAAATTAAAATTCCACATTTAATATGTAAAGTATTTATTAGAAATGATTTATATATGTAATGTATTCAATGTATTAAAGCCTCATTAATTTTAATAATTTAAATTTTTTCTCATTTTTCTTATATATTCAAATTTCTCAAATTGTTAATATAGCCAACTATCATGATTCATGAACTACATTGAGTTGATATTTATGACTCA
Organism: Lactuca serriola; assembly: GCF_051521515.1. NCBI lineage: Eukaryota > Viridiplantae > Streptophyta > Magnoliopsida > Asterales > Asteraceae > Lactuca > Lactuca serriola. The sequence goes on along the minus strand of NC_136412.1, from coordinate 322,925,668 downwards.
TCGTACATGAAACTTGGATAATAAACATAATAAACATTTTGGTTGATGCAAATCGAGTTATTGCCATGAATGGAATTAATTTTAACGTATAAACAAGATGATACACATTCCAATGGCAAATTTATAATGTCATCAATAAAAAAAAAGTATTTCTATTGTTATGTACGGACACCATGAAAAACAATGATTGTGGATTCTTCTTTTTATTAATTTATAGGTTGAATCCACCTCTTATTAAGAATTAAACCCAAAACATATTTTGGAAGTATTTACGGTTCAAAAGATAAATTAAACAAGAATCACAAGATGAGTTTTAGGGTTCAACATGTGAATTTGAAAAAGGCGTGGATTGCGACCAGTGAAGCATCAAAATTCAAATTAGGGAATATACTAGAATTTAACCATGAGCTTTGATACTGCATCTTGTAATTAAGGTGTAATCCAAGATCAATAGATACATACAAATGAAGAACCCTAGATTAGTTGAAGAATACTTACTTGAAGAATATGAAGTCTCATTGATGTTGAAGATGACGATCTCCGTATTATGATTCTTCCACTTCACATAATGATATCTAAATGATTGATTCTAATTGATTGAATCACACACTATGATGATGTTTATACAGAGATTTTGAGAATGCAAGAGGAAGAAACGACACTCCCTCTTAAAAACATACGTCCTCTAAAATGTGGGTATTTATTTATCAATTACACATTGGGTATGTTCGACACAAATTGTTTGGAATCGTTTGAGAGCTTCTAGCTTCTACCGTCTGACAAAACGTTTTGTTTTAAACAGAAAGTCTTGTTTGACACTACAAACTTCTAGCATTTAGTTTAAACAAAACGCTTCAAATCCAACTGCTATTTCACATAGCGTTTAACAAAACGATACCAGCTAGAACCTACCCGCTATCAGTTATTTTTGTCGAACACACACCTTATGAAAAGTATATAGAACCATATAAAATTGGTCCCCCAAGTTATGTATAAGTGTTATGTCTATCATACTACATAAATTAATTCTAGGACCGGATATATCATATGATAAATATTATGATACACTATAATTGTACTTGATGTAATAAACATTACAAGAATAGTCTAAAGACCATACTAATGGGTTATTTTTCCAACACCACATATATAGTTCATTTAAGTATGAATGGCCAAATATCTAGTATGAAAACTCCATAGTGTATATATATATATATATATATATATATATATATATATATATATATATATATATATATATATATATATATATATATATATATTACGATGAACTATTTTAAACTATGAAACCAATTAACTAATTTTGGTGTTAGAGAAAAATTGATCAAGAGCTTAAAAAATGGTTGTACATTTAAATGTTAGACACACATGCACCAAATCATAGCAAAAAAACTCACCATATATATTTTTTTTTTTTGTTTTTTATGTTTTTTTTTTTAATTTTTAAGATTTATATTTTTATCAAAAACAAACTGAATATACCAAAATTCATAAGTTTTTATCCTCTTTTCATATACATCCATATTGATATATAAAAAACGGAAAAAAAAAAAATCGCAAAAACTCACTTCATTTTTATTATTTTTTTAAAATTTGCCCTTATATTTTATCGAAAAAATAAAATAAATATATCAAAATTCATAATTTTTAATACTCTTTAAATATACATTCATATCAATGTAATTTTTTTTCACTTTGCAGGGCATATTAACGTTGTGAATTAGATTCACACTGTAAATCTGATCTACATATAATTTTGTTTTTGGCATTCACAATGTGAATCTGACTTACTATTTCAACACTTTTGATCATTCACAAATCAATTTAGTAAAATTTACATGTGAATCGAAATATATTTCGTTGTAGTTTTATAATATTTTAACGTTTTAGTTACTCGTAAATTGGTTTTGTAAAATTGACAAGTGAATTTATTCATAGTGAAAATCTGAATTGTATATAATTTAATTTTAAAGATTCACAATGTGAATTTGATTTACTATTATTTACACTGTGAATTTAAACTGTACATATACTACAGTTTTCAGCATTCACAACGTGAATTTGAGTTATTTTTTATTTTTATTTTTACTTTTTTTTATTAATGTCTATTTAAAGAGTACAAAAAATTATGAATGTTGATATATTTATTTTATTTTTCGATAAAAAACAAGCCTAAATATTAAAAAAAAAAACTAATAATACGAAGTGAGTTTTTTCTTTTTGAAAAAGAAAAATCATTTTTTTATATCAATATAAATATCTATGGAAAGTGAATAAAAGATTATTAATTTCGGTATATTTGTTTTTTTTTTCGATAAAATAATAGTCGTAAAAAACGAATAAAAGAAGTGAGTTTTTGGTTATGATTCGATACATGTGCGTTCAACCTCTTAATGTGCATCCATTTTTTTTTGGCATTTGATCATTTTCTTTGTAACGACCAAGATTGGTTCCTTGGTTCCATGAGTTAAAATGATTCTTTATTAAACTTTTGCTTATATATCTCCCTATATAATAAAATAGTTTTTTTTATTTCCATGTGATATCTTCTCAACTTATAATTTTTTAAAGTAAACTACCAAATATTCCCTTAAGACCTTCGGTCAAGATTTAATGGATACCCAGTATTAAGGAATTTAGAAATTTCAAATTTGAATCTTTAAAGTTTATCAAAATTCAACACTTATTATCGATTTTAATCATGATTTTCTGCATCTCGGCTCCTATCTCTCAGTTCTTAACTGCCTTAGATGGTTTGAATTAAGGATGTTATTATGGAATTCAATTTTGAAATGTTGAATACCCTTATCTCTCCCTTTCGTGATTTCCTTCAACCCACAACTTAATGGGAGTGGCTTAGAGCTAATGTTACCCAATCCAATCTCCAAGTCCAATAATCCCTGTTACCATCCCCAATGGTGATCTTTTACCTGTCAAGGGAAAAGGAAATTGTACATTGCAAAATAGAATCGAGATCAATAGAGTCTTGCATGTTCCAAATTTTAACTACAATTTAATTTCTATTAGTCGTCTTACTAAAGATTTGCAATGTCCAGTGACCTTTCTTCCTGGTCTTTGCTACATGCAGGACTTACGTTCGAGGAACCTGATTGGCACGGGTGAATGTATACAAGATCTATACTAGATTGGGATGATGGCCTGACAAAATAAAGCTTTGACGACAATATCTAATGTTGATATTTGGCACAAGAGGTTAGGTCATGCTTCCGAGTCTAAGCTTATCCAAGTCGACCTTTTGGATTTTTCCTCAATTGAGGAATAAAGTTTATGATTCTTGTATTAAATCTAAACACACTAGGCTTCCTTTTCAAAAGAGTTCAATGAAAACTAACAATTGCTTTGAATTAATACATTGTGATGTTTAGGGTATATGTCGATCAACTTCGCTATCAACTGCTACTTATTTTCTCACCATCATAGATGATTTCAGTAGAGTCGTCTGGGTATAACTTCTTAGACAAAAGAGTGAGGCAAGGACCTATCTAATGAATTTTCATGAAATTATGAAAACAAAATTTGAAAAGAATGTAAAAAGGATAAGAACGGATAATGGGGATAATGGTGGCGAGTTTATATTAGGAACTATGAGAGATTATTATGCCAAAGAAGGTATTGTTTAAGACACTACTTGTCCTCACACCCCACAACAAAACAGGGTGATGGAACGCAAGCATAGTGTGACAACCCATAAAATACGTCCTCAGTCATCGTTAGTAGCCAACGTCAAAACATGATAATACAATCTTGTAAACGTCTAATATTTTCGACTATCACCCTTATTCATGTCAAACCATAGGCTCAAAAGTAAGTGCACAAAAAGTCGCATCACTTTGAGAGTAGGTTAGCATAATTAGACTCTTTAAGCTACCACGATCCTAGAAATATAAGTTTCGCAGCAACCCGACTCAATACGAGGAAAATACAGCTATTGCAATAAATAAAATTTTGTCGTACTTAGAAAGCTACTACGACGAAAACTACAAGGGGATTGGTCGACTTTTGGGGAAAGTCACCAACTAGATAATCGTAGTACTACTTAAATTAGAAATTATGGAACAAAGAACGTCTAAAACGGAATTCGTATGAAAAAGTCCTCATTTTTATAAAATCATAACAATAGCAAAAACTAGTCGAAAAATAGAACTCAAAACTAGCAAAAATGACCAAAAGGAAAGTAGTAGAAAACGATAAGATCTACAAGGATATATAAGATTCATAGAAAACGGAGTTCATAAGGGAGACTTACAAATAGTTAAAGATAGGAAAACATCATCGTGTGCACTCGCGCACCATGCGTGGTTTGCTTTCTAACACCTTGATCCTCTAGGATACGGATGGCATGGAACCATAGGTAGAGAACATGTGTCAACATCAGGGTGGTTCATGCGCATATTGCACGGTGCGCAATGCACGACGTGCAACCCAAACCCTCTATAAATAGCAAGTCTCGGTTGATATTTTCTCACACTTCAACACAAACAGCTCTCTCTCACTCTTTCCCTCTCTCTTAAAATTCATGCTAACAACTCCCGAACGCTCTCTAGTGTCGGACTTGTGGTTTTCCTACCCTACATCCATGTTTTCATGAAATACAGGTGAGTTCAAGACCTAATTTTCCAAATCTTTTTGGGGGGAATACATGTTTAAAATGCAACTTTACATAGCTATTACTAATTGTAGTTAGATAATTATGCTCATAACATTAGGATGATATTATACCTGGTAGATACTTTTCCCAAACCTTTTACCTAATATTATGCCTAGTTGTTATACTGAACCCCAATGATAGATATGATCATACCTAGCTGTCACGCTGGCCAGTTGCCAGGAAACACTTAAACTCGTTATTATAGCCACCCTTTGGATACGCTTAGTACTTATTGTTACTATGCCCAAATACTTGGCTACGCAAAACACACTAATTATATATATATATATATATATATATATATAATAAGTAAACCCGTATAAATACAACACAAATAACAACATGACCGATGAGGGGAACCCCCCACAACAAGAGTTAGATGATACACGATTCATCAACACGCTGATAGATTTTTAGCTAGCTCCCGGCCTATAATCGTTAAATCTTAAGTGAGCGGGAGAGATATGTATAGATCTATACATGATTGACACTCCCACACGTGGTTGCTATCTACAACTTGGCGACAATTCGAAGCAGGCATAACTTTCTCAACACATAGCAATGTCCGATGATGCGTCGTGGTTTTCGGGAGCAACAGTCACAGCTCTATTATAGGAATTCATTGTAACTTTGTTAAACTAAAACTAAACTATCATATACTACTAATAAATTATGTAGTGATAATATACTCGAACTCTAGGAAATGAGTTTCAAATACGATCATTAAACTAAATATCCACTATTCTTGAGGAACGCCTTGAGAAGTAGTGTCTGCAGTACGATAAAAGGAGTATTAGGAGAATATTATTAGAACACTAACCATAAATTAAAGTGACAAATAAAAATATACATCTTCTATCCAAATTAGGATTCAGATTTAGTCATTCAACAGTCTGAATCCCATTATCAAAACACTAGGAATTACGCTAACATGCTGACTTAGGCCAAGAATACAACGAGTGCTAACTTACAAACTTTGAGAAAGTATTTTCATGCTTACCAAGCTTGTGAACTCACCAACTAGGGGTGTAAACGAGCCGAGTCGAGCCGAATACTACCAAGCTTGAAGCTCGACTCGACTAAAATACTCGAGCTCGAAACTCGGCTCGAACTCGACTCGAGCCTTGATTTTAAGCTCGAGCTCGGGCTCGTGAAATACTCGACAGTCTCGAGCTCGGCTCGGCTCGGCTCGACTAATATTTACAAAAATCAAAATCACTAAATTGAGTAAAAAAATATTAAACATTCCACATGTAATTGTCCAAACTACAAAAAAAAACCACTATTAATCACCTAATATCAATATAACATCAACCATATATGTCATAAATGAATAATTATAAAGAAATGACATATATCTTATAAATGAACAATTATAAAGAAATTACATATATGTAAATTACACTAAGCTCGACTAAGCTCGCGAGCCTTACGAGCTGAGTATTTTTATACTCGAGCTCGGCTCGATAAGGTACTCGAGTAGCTCGGCTCGATTAAGGTCGAGTCGATTTCGAGTATTTTCCGAGTCGGTCTTGAGTTTCTTGCGAGTTGGCTTGTCTCATTTACACCCCTATCACCAACATTATGTTGACCCTCTTAAAATCACATGTATCCTTAGGTCGATAACAAAAATAAAAGAATACCCAACCAAAGAGTATAGACAACTCTCATACTATCGAAAAAATGGTGATTATTGACAATACTCGAAATGAAAGCCTTTTACATAAGTAAATATCCCTAAATTTCGTGCCACTCGATGTTTCCGCCATTAGGCCAAGGGTGTGACAGATTGGTATAAGAGCTTAAGTGTTATAGAAAATTAGTAATTCTTCAGGAATTTTAACTATAACCTAAGGACATATATTCTATAAAGATCTGTCCTCAGATCTACAACTAAAAGTATTATTAAATACACTACCGATAGACTCTTACGGGAAAGGTGACTAGTCTGAAGTGTCACTTAGGTTGCTGGATTTCAGAATGACTATATGCTAATATGGTTCTGCCCTACAACACTTTTAACTTGACTGATCCTTATTTGATAGTCTTGAAGTACAAAAACAAAAACTAATAAAATACACAAGAAATCAAGATTTAAGATTAAGTACCCTAAGTAAGTTTGATAGTACACTAGCCAAGCCAAGACTAGACATAGAACTGATCAACTATATTTTATTTTAGATGGGTCAAATGCACTACTAAGCCTATATATGGTAATTAATAGATTAAAATCTTGAGCAATCCAAAAGGGCATAAAACAAATACAATGATAAACCAACCAAGATATAAAAATATATACAACACCAAAAGAAATCCACATAGATACATTGTCAAGTTATCTACCAAAAAGAGGGCATAAATGCCCATACATCACTATTATAACACACAAAATAATAATAATAATAATAATAATAATAATAATAATAATAAGAGTATCAAAAAAGTAGTCTACATAGCCAAAAGCAAAAAACAAATAAACATAACTAATCATCATATTCCTCATCATCTCCATCACCATCACCATCGTCATCACTCCCATCATCATCATCGTCGTTGACATTGAGATGTATCCCTAATTTGCCCACCCCCATCACTCGGTCGTTGTTAGGTAGGATAAGCGAACCCCTGATAAGCAAACGAATCGCTCATAGCCCCGGCCATCCACTACTAGCAATGGAAGACCTGATAAACCTCCGTACTAAACTCATCCATACGTCTAAAGAGATGGGATATATCCATCTCAAGCTGTAGACCTCGTTGAGCAGTAGGGAGAATGCAATGAACTCGCTGCTGACGATAAACCTGCTCAAACTCTCGTTCCTCTCCGTGCACCGACTCTACCTGGCGGATAGGCACAACAACGTCATAAGTGGGAATCCTCAAAATCTGATCTGGTCCACGTACAACTGCTCGTAACCGCCTCAGAGTCGCCTTGTACAAATCTCAGATATGATTATGAGTCATCCCATAGGTATCAACCCTATAGGAACGAGCTAAATGGTTGATGAATTGGACACTACAGATCTTGATCCGCGGCTGAGTGCCCAAAGCTAAACTAGTGGAAAGAAAGGAGGCAATGGTGTAAGGAATGTGAAGGTGAACATTGGAGTGAAGAAGGCACCACAAAGGAAAAAGGTTGCCTGAAGGTGTCACACCCCAAAACCGGAACGACAGAAACGTTCTGGGGTGGATGACGTCATGTCAAGTATCACAACATGTGCAGTATAGTAATCAAAGTACAACAACCATTGCATTAATAGTAATAGTTTTACATAGTTTACAATGCGTAGAAACATTAAAGTAATACAAGTAATAACATAGGTGCAGCTTGGTACTAGGCTGTCCCACAAAAGCTCCTGGGATGTACCTGTCTATTGCTGACCTCAGAATACAAATTATTTTGAAAGCGAGTATCAGCATTTTTATAAATGCTGGTGAGTTCATAAGTTTTTGGTGTCATTTGTGTAAGCAAGCATTTTATCAAAAATAACTTTATAAAAAGTAGTAGTTTAGAGTCTACGGTGTATTAGAGTCCTTTCCAGAAAATCCTATATTTTCTAAATAAAAGCAGTCTTCTACCAAGACTCGACAGAGTTATGTTTTAAAGAGTAATTTTCCCTGAAATACTATCATTACCAAAATACGGTATTTGATTTTTAAAGGAAGTAGGAGAATATCATTAGTAAAAAAACATTAGGGAAAATAACATATGCCTCAGCAGAAAAATACTGCTGACTAAGGCAAAAGAAATCATAGACTCCAGGAGAGTATCGAATGAATGATATGCCTGGCTCAGTCTAACATAAGGAAACACAGACCCCAGACGGTATCAAATGTACAATACGCCTAGCAAGGTCTAAACAAAGAAACACAGACCCCAGACAGTATCAAATGAAAGATACAGCTAGCATGGTCTAAAACGAAGAAACACAGACCCCAGACAGTATCAAATGAAAGATACAACTAGCAAGGTCTAAAACATAGAGTGATCCCAAGAGTGTTGTTTCAGAAATACAGTGTTAATACTCGTTAGCTTAAGGCCATGAATTATAAGGTAAACATGGAGATACTCGTAACCATACTGATTGACACTAGAGTACTTGACACCCAGCAAGCGTCGGAATAAATGTGACATTTGTCACCCCTTGGCTTGGTAGGCCGTGGACTGTAGCTAGCAGTCAGGGTGCGGGAGTGTCAGTCCCATATAGATCTATACACACAATTCCCGCTCTCCCTACAGGAGACTCTGGTTACCAACTTGACGACGGGGAGATCCGTGTCTTGAAGATGCATCTCATATAGTGATTTCTGATGTAAGTGCTGGACTAATGATAGAGACTCACAATTGAACTGAATCTTTTGGAATTCGCGTACTAGAACGAGTGAATAGAGCTTCCTAACTATTCCTATAATAGTTACTAGTGTCCCTAATCTATGAGTGACGAGTGGGAGGATGCCCTTGCTACCCAAGGAACATGAACTGGTTGATGTAAACCTTTATGTCTATACATGTATACATGATATATAATTAATGATTAAACGACATTTATCCTTCCTAAGTCCTTTAAACATTATTTATATAACTATACAAGTACATGCATGCATTTAACTATGTAGAAGCATTTAACGAAGCAGAAGCGTTTAACGAAGTAGAAGCGTATAACTAAGTAGAAGTACTTAACGAAGTAGAAGTATAGAAGCATAGAAGAAAACTTTGGCGAAAACTTTGGAAAACCTTTACACTTAAGAAAATCGTGACTTGATATCCTTTTGTAAAATAAGCTTGAAGACCTTTGGAAATCCTTTGAAAACCTTTCATAAACACGTTTTGAATGTAATTTATGATAAAACAATATAAGTGAAGAAAACCTTTGTTTAAAATACTGATGTAACTGATTTTGAAGTAAAACATACAGCGCGAGAGACAATTTAAGAAAAGATTTAAACAAGTAAAGACGTTTTGGAAAAACATTTATAGTATCATACTTGGTAAAACAACTGACAGTGTAATAGATCCTTGTGCATGCAGGTTATCAATCACATGTAATTGATATGATAACTGGCATGTTTTAACTTGTATTCCTCCCATAAAAGGATGTAAAAACATTTAAAAGGTTAATTTGGGGTTATGAACTCACCTGTTGTAAGTGGATCGGGCGGAGGTGCTGGTTGGGTGCTCGGTGTCAAGTAAAGACTTGAACACGCTTAGTGACCTATTAACATATGATGACATATGTTTAAATACAATTAGTAATTATAATACTAGTTAAACACGTATACGCATCCTAAGGAGTGGAAAACACTTTGGTTAAGTGCTAGGGGTGTCCCGGGTAACATCTAAGGGAGTGTATGGCCTAGTTAGGGAGTTTACTCTTCAAGAGTGAACTCTTTATAGAGTTTACGGCCCTAAGACCTTATCCCCATGAGTTTACGGCCGTAAAATCATGGGTGGTGTGTTCTTGGATGCATTAAGGTCTTATAACACTTGTGGAATTAGGCTAGGTTCAATTCTAGGGCATAGGAAGTGGTTTAGGCTCCAAATGGGCCATTTTAGGGAGTTTACGGTTCATGACCACTCCTTGACGAGTTTACGGCCGTAAACACATGAGTTTATGGTCGTAAACTCATGTTTGCCCATTTATTTTGTTGTTTGGTGGTTCTAACTCATGCACGCAAGGTTCTAGTCACTTATATGAGCATAGGAAGGTGTTTAAGGCACTTAAACACCTTGGAAAGGTGTTTACGGTCTATGAAGATGTTCTTGGGGAGTTTACTACCTTAAAAACATGAGTTTATGGCAGTAAACTCATGTTAGTCCATGAATCATGTTTTTGGTGCATCAAACGAAGGATTACAAGGCTCTAGGCACTCATGGAAGCCTTTGGAGGTGTTTGAGGGGTAGTTTTACACTTAAATAAGTGTTTATGATCCATGAAGATGGGTTTACAGTCTAAGAATGTTCTTAGACCGTAAAATCATGTTTACTCCCTATTTGTTAAGATTTTGGTGTTCTAAGTCCTTTCATGTAAGCCTCTAAGTCATTGCTAAGCACTAGAAGTGGTTTGGAAGGGTTTTTGAGCATTAAAACCCCATCTATGAGTGTTTACGGTCTAAGAAGGTGTTCTTGGACTGTAAAATCATGTTCTTGAGGGTTTTGGGTAATTTAAACACGAATTTGCAAGATAGATGAGTTAAACAACAAGCTAGGAAGGTTATCTTACCGATTTGAAGCTCGAAGGGGCGATTTTTGACCAAAACCCGTTTTGTAGAGAGAGAAAGTAGAGAGAGAGAGTGTCTAAGGTGGGGAAAAAGGTGGGAATGAAACCCACTAAACCCTTATATAGGGTGGAGTTTATGGTCTGGTTGGGGTTCACTTGACACCAACCGCGAACGGGTGTTTTCACGACTTTTGTTTATCAAGGCAAATTTTAAAATTATACCGCCTTAATTTTGGTTCGCTTGACGAATATTATTTAAAATATTCCAACGGGTTTAATTCCGGTCAAAAATATTTTCGGGATAAATTTGGCTAATTTTTGACGCGCTTAATTTCGACGTTAAAACTAACGGAAATTTTTGGGTTGCCACAGAAGGGACCTTATCGTGCTCCCCATGATGGTGAATAGTGGAGGCGATCAGATGGAGCATGAACGGTACTAAGGAGATCTGAAACTATTATCCTTCACCAACCTCGATACGTACTCTCTGACGGTTAGGGACCAGACATTTAAATGGTTTTATTCCCTTGGTTTCGAGAGAATAGAACTATCCAAGTAGGACTCCAAGAAAGGATTATCAACATCCTCGAGAGAATATATCCCCAATCGATGCCCGTACTCTATCAAACTGTAAGAATGGGCAACTCCACCTAGCCCGAAAGACAAGGCTGAACCATCTGACTAAACCCTAACCTCCTGGTTAAACCAGATGGTGGAAAGAAACTCTATATAGAGCTCCCTAAAGATAACCTCCCGGAACCCCAAAACGTGGCGATAAGCAGACAGGTTGCTAAAAAATTAGATGGAACTTGGAAATTGAAACACAAATCATTAAGCGAAAGCAAGAAAAAGAATTTTTTTAGGAGAATATCCCTAACATGGTAGCAACCAAGAAACATCTACCAAAAAATCATGAGCGTCCAGTTAAGATCCTTTTACAAGGACAAAGGAGCAACTAGCTTAGAACCTTAGGCAAAAGAAATAGAAACAATCCCACAGACCCACAACGACTTTAAGAAGAGTTTAGTTAAGATTGCCACATATAGTATATCACTTAAATACTTGAATACTAAGATCCAAGTTTTAGGAATAAATACTGCATCCCCCATTCTTTAGAGAATCACAAATGACTTGATGATTGTAGAACTCTACCCACATAAGTAATCCCAAAAGTGGGAACACATGTCAAATCTAGTGTAAGTATAAGCATCACCTACTCGACAATGATAGGAATTTGATGAATGAAGGAGCACACAAAAAAATAGAACCCCAAGGACTTAAACACTCACTAGGATTAAGAAGTCCCTAACCACTTATGATAGGACAAACCATTTTAGGGCAAGACACATTGTAGCCCTAGAGGTACTCCCACTCTATGAATCCATACCTATACCACCATACAAAGAGAATAGAAAACAAAAGTCTATGACATAAAGGGCCAAAGAATTAGGAATCGTAGAGATTCAGCCCTCATAAAGACTACTACTAACACAAGAAATTACCCATAGACTTAGTTAGGATGTGTATTAGGACAATCATTCAAAGAAAGAAAACTATGAAATTCATGACAAACCGTCAGGTTAAGTAAATCTGCAACATTTCAAATACCTCCCACCATTTAATTAGAAGTAGAACCATGCGCAAACTCTATAAACGCCAACTAAAATAGGTCAAGTATCCAAACATAAGATGACCTCATACGAAGGATGACCACATCTAGCACGAAACGATTTAGACAAAAGATAGAACGAAAAAGTAGAGGTTCATGAGAAGCTTAGCAAGATTAATCAATAGAAACTTTAGGTTTCATCTTAGTGCAAAACAAATAGGACCCTGAGCATTAAATACTAGAGGAAAGACAAGAAATTGGAAGTAGGAATATACATCCAACTACCTCAAGAAACAACCCATCACTAGTCAACAAAATACCTAACAAAATTAAAACTCATTAAAACACTTATGGACGTTTACCATCAACCTAACGAAAGAAATGAATACAGTTCCAAACCTCATTGCAAAAACAAACCTTAAGAAGAGAGAATACTTCTATAAAACTACACCGTAGGTATACTTCCATTAAGATGGTCTCAACCAAGTGCCATCATGTCAGACACTACCAGTTGAATTTTGGGGACGAATTTTCCTTCGACAGGGGAGGATGTGATAACCCATAAAATAGGTCCTCAGTCGCCATTAGTAGCTAACGTCAAAACATGATAATATAATCTTATAAATGCCTAATATTTTCGACTATCGCCCTTATTGACGTTAAACCATAGGCTCAAAAATAAGTGCGCAAAAAGTCGTGTCACTTTGAGAGCAAGTTAGCATAATTGGACTCCTTACGCTACCGCGATCCCAAAAATATACATTTTGTAGCAACCTGACTCAATATGAGGGAAATATAGCTATTGCAATAAATAAAATGATGTCGTACTTAGAAAGTTACAATGACGAAAACTACAAGGAGATTGGTCGACTTTTGGGGAAAGTGACCAACTAGAGAATCGTAGTACTACTTAAAGTAGGGATTATTTAACAAAGAACACATAAAACGGAATTCGTATGAAAAATTTATGGTTTTTATAAAATCCTAATAGTAACAAAAAACTACTCAAAAAATGGAAGTCAAAACCAGCAAAACGACCAAAAACGACCAAAAAGAAAGTTGAAGAGAACAATAAGATATACAAGGATATATAAGAGTTGTAGAAAATGGAGTTCGTATGAGAGAGTTACTAATTTTTAAATATAGGAAAACATCCTCGCATGTACGCGTGCACCATGCGCGATGCGCTTTCTAACAACTTGATCCTCCAGGATACGGATGACATGGTACCATAGGTAGAGGACACGTTTCTGTTGGATTAGTGTCTAAGTCCATAACTATTTTGGTATGTACTTGACCCGATGGTGCATGGTCCTTTTGGGTTGCCTTCACCAAAGCAACTTGATTGGAGAAATAAATAAAGAGAGAGGTTATTATGATTTATTAATATGTTATAAGAATAATATATTAAAGGAGAAATCATATTTGTTTAATTAATATTGGTCAATAATTAATTAAGAATTAATTTTGTGATCAAGTGTAATTAATTAAACTAGAGGGGCTGAATTGTAATTATGTGATAGTTACAAAATAAGGTAAGGATTATCTTATTAATAGGTTGGACGAATTTAAGGTGATAAGGCCTTAGAATTCGACTAGGATAAGGGTTTTCAAGGCTTATCTTATGGTTACTTGGTGGGCAAGCAACTAGATAAGGATAAGGACTAAAACCCTAATCTCTACACCTATATAAAGACCCCCCAAGGCTCATGAATTCGTCCATGCCTTCCCAAGAGGTCCTAGAGACAAATTCTTATACCTCTCCTCTCTCTTTATACCTTCTCCATTTGCTCTTGGTGTTTGTAAGCCATTAGAGGAGTGACACTTGTGACTCTAAGCCTTCCAAAGTCAATTCAAGGAGGAATTGGGATTGTTATTGCTACATAACAATCAAGGTAATATCATAAACCTAATTATATGTTAATATCGATTTCCATATGCTAGAATTAGGGTTTATAGTCTTGGATTCAAAGCATGTACAATAGAGAAACCTAGATCCAAGCATTAGGGTTTGTATGAGCACATAGGATGTCTTATGACCAAAACCCAACAGTGGTATCAGAGCCTAGACGGGTTTCAATTGTATTGATGCATTACATGTTCAAAAAATTCGTTTTTTGATGGTCTGGAGGCTGGACTCGCTGAGTCCATAGTTGAACTCGCCGAGTCCATAGTTAAACTCGCCGAGTCCATGCAGACTCGATGAGTCCAAGCGTGACTCGACGAGTCAACTCGTCAGACAGAGGTATATTCGAGATTTCTTGCTGTTTTTGCTTATGGATAGTTACCTTATCATATTAGATCAATATAAATCCGATTTTATGATATATTTGACTATATTCTTGATCTAATTGAAGATATTTATCAATTAATAAAATATTTGTTTCCTTATGTGATAATTGATTAATTATTTTGATTAAATTGGTAAATTGTTTTGCAAGAAATCATTAAATAAATCAAATATGGATAATTATGTGATTAATTGTTAATTAAGATTATTTGTTATTTGATCCCTGTGCCTTGAAAAGTTTCATATTTTCCCCTTTAGGTTTTATAGTTTAAATTTGAACCCAAAAGTTTTGTTGTTTTGAAATTTAA
Organism: Lactuca serriola; assembly: GCF_051521515.1. Taxonomy (NCBI): domain Eukaryota; kingdom Viridiplantae; phylum Streptophyta; class Magnoliopsida; order Asterales; family Asteraceae; genus Lactuca; species Lactuca serriola. The sequence continues at coordinate 322,910,553 of NC_136412.1, read as the reverse complement.
TAGTTAAAACCCTAATGTTTTGAAAAAGGTTTCAAAACTTGCCCTCAAGTTTTGGAATTTAAATTTTGATTAATTGTTTAATTTTGATGTATATTTAAATTCTAAACCCTAATGGTTGAAATGTTTCAAAACTTGCCCTCAAGTTTTGGAATTTAAAAGTTGATTAAAAGTTTAATTAGGAATGTTAAATTCTAAAACCTTATTATAGTTTTGAAAAAGTTCAAATCACACCCTTATGGTTTTATTAATTAATTAAGGTGTATAATTAAAAGAAGTTTAATAAATCCATAAAAGTTTAGGTTTAAAATTTAATTGTTAAAATTGACCACCTAATATTTTAAAAGTATAAAATACACCCTATACTATATATAACATTAAAAGTCTAACATTATATATATGTATGAGTAAAAAGTCAGTGTTACCGTTAGTAGGCCTCATTCACGAAGCTGGTCTATAAGGGGTGTTTAAGGAAATTGCCTATAAAATGGCGATTGAATGGGTATCCACTCTTACCCACCGCACTCTTGACTAGTGGAGGGTCGTTAGCCGAACGGGTAGGATATGACGAAACCTTCCATTATAAGTATAATGAAGTATAAAAGTAACTAAATGTTTTCATAAAATTCCCAATCTTAGTTACCTAGGCAAAAGTGAATTGATGCAATTCCATGAAATTACACTTTGTGCCCTTGCAAAGACGTTAGTGGAGCGTGTGTGGTTTACCGGCACACTAAATGGTTCTAAGCAAAGGTAGCAAAGGGTGACTCAATGTTTGTCATAGTTCGGTGGAGCGTGTGTGGTTTACCGGCACATCGTATAGGTGACTGTAACATGTGAGGGCACCATGTAAGTTTGCATGGTTATTCACACCCGCTTTGTGATCCTCGGCATCCCAGTCACAAACAAGAGGTGCATATCGAGATTTAAACATGCCATTGAAAGTTCAATGTATCTCAAAGGATCTAGGAGTTTTCATAGATTTAAAACTTAAATTTCCTTTTTCGTTTTTCATGGTGGAAATTAGTGAATCGTCATTCACTTACCTTCAAATATTCTGCAATTTGGGTTACGACATCCCTCTCCCGAGTTGTAGAATATTGTGTTGGGTCCTAGCCTTAGTATCTCATTTGGGTGATTTACTAAGGACTCAATCAATCAACTAACTTGAATTCGTTTTCTCCTGTTTTGTAGATGTCAAAGTTCGACAACTATGGTCTTCCCAAATCCCGTGGAACAAGCATTCCACATGAAGATGGTATTCCACGATTCAATCGAGGAACGAGAAATCATGCTTCACTTCCTCCTCCTCCTCCTATTGTTCTCCCCAACCCACAAGATCGAAGAATTGAAAGGTTCAATATCACTAAGGCCCTATTGGAAATGAAACATGAATATGGTAAACCCGTGTGTGCCCACGTTCTAGGAATGAAATCACACATTGATAGGTTGATAATGTTGGGTGTGTCATTCCCAGATGAGTTGGCTGTAAATTGGGTTTTGCAGTCACTTCCTAAATCATATAATGAGTTCAAAAGAAAGTATTATATGATGGATCATGACGACAACCTCATTGACCTAACTTACATGCTCATTGCTGCTGAATCAGAAATGATTTGGCAAAGCAATGGAGCGTATTTTTTGGAAAAGTCAACCGACCATGCTTCCGAGGACGTTCTAGGAGAACCGACTTGCGTTTACTGCCAAAAGAAAGGGCGTTGGATACAAGTCTGCCCAAAGAGCCTGAAGAGTCCAGAAGATGGGAGAGTCAAAGAGTATGGTTGCGCTTCAGGTAAAATCCACTATCTAACTCCATTAAGTTCCTACACATAATGTAGTAAGATTGCATTTGAATGTTTTACAGGATCGGTGAAAAGAAAGGAAGCTTGGTGAAAGAGCAAGATGAATCTAATCACAAGGAATGGATCTTGATCGCATGGATTTGAAGATTAGATTTTGAGCTTAGATAGTTATGATAGAGTTGTTAGAAAATTTTCTTTTGAAATACATAGTTTTCAATGGATTTTGCATTGTAAGGACAAATGTTTTCCGCTGCTTTTATAAATAAAATAAATTTTCGTTTGACTTATTTATTTGTTTATTTCCTTGCAATGAAATCGTTATGAAAATTGGTGTTTGCATATTTCTACAACAAATGGATATGATTCTTATTTATGGTGTTTATGGAAAAGTCGAGAATTTACCAAATAGGGTGAGTTTCTCATCGCCCAAGTTTCAATTGGACAGAAATTTGGAATCATGCAACTTGGTTGCACAATGAATGAGAAATTTCATATTTGGAAATTAGACTAATTCATTGACAAAGTGTCAAGTGAAGGACTTGGAGATCGAATACACAAAGTTGCGTGTTGATCAAGTCCACCATAAGAGTAACAAAGATATTCGTCAAGGTTTACTAAAGGTTTAGTAAATATGATTATACTTACAAGATTAAGTGTAATTCTGAATTGATTAAAGGGTTTAGATCAATAGCAGAACGAATAAGAAGAATCAAGTAGGCAGAAAGATAAAAGTTTCTCCATTCTAAGAAGATGGGAGAGTGCCTTTTATGCTTTATGATAGGTCTTAATGATTAAGAACCATATCTCAATTGATCCTCTAAATGAGTCTTAGTACAATTCTATGTCTAAGAAGAGGAATCAAGAATTGAAGAAATGGTTAAATCAATAAGTCAATCATACTTCGTTCCAATAACAAGTTTTAAAGTTAAGATTGTGACATCGAGTGAAAAAGTAAGGTTTATAAATGTTGAAAGTTGTGATGTCTTGGATAAGACAAAGAACAACTAGGACCAATTTATGAAGTATTTTTAATATGAGCTACACTAACTCTTGGATATTTGTTTGTCAAGAAATGTTTATTGACAAGAGAATCTTATATATCAAGGAGTAAGTGGGAGTCTTAATGGTCTTGAAAGGTTTCAAGAACAAATCAAATAAACCTTATTGATCATCACTAGCACACGAGTTGAGGTTTACAACCTATCGTGTTGACATTATTGTGTTTTTGTGCCAATCCAATCGAGTTAATTATGCATGTGAGTTCTATGAGTTCTCATTTTGAACGCATAAAAGGCAAAGCACATTAATCAATGAAAGGTACATTGATAGGAAAGGGTGAGCTACTTAACTACTTGGAAGACATGGTGGGCAGTTGTGTTACCATAAAGCAAGAAATCAAGATTAAGAAAGTTCGATCCATATGAGTTTGAATTTGTCGTAAACTTTGGTTTTAACAAATTCACATGGATAGGAACACATACACCGTTTAAAATCTAAGTGTCATAAGATTTCCCCCTTCATGAAAATGATTGTAGGGAAATGCTTTCACTAAGAAATATTTTAAGAAGATAGTAATTGTAAAATTGCATTCTCGAATTCAATCATGGTTACGGTATCCCTTTCCACAATTTGAATTGTGATGTTTGACAATTGTTTACACACACATATGAACTATCTAAGGTAAAGGTGTATAAGTTCAAGAAGCCTTGATAAAAGATTATCAAAGCACTAAGTATTAGAAACATGGACTTAAGAAATTCAATAGGTAATGTTTTTTTTTTTTTTCTGAAAGTTAAGATGTTTATAAATACATGTCGAAGCTAGTGGGAGCATAAGTGTTATGTTTTATAATAATCATCATGATAGTGGGAGCATAAATGTTATGATTGTATGATTATTAAGGAAAGTATTGCAAGTTGGCAATATTAATTATAGAAAACAAGAGTCATTCTTTGCAAAGTTGTAAGGATGGAATAGTTGTTTTGCTATAATTAAGGGAGAGAATATTATGCTTCATTTCAAATCTAAAGGTTTAGGTTGAGAAATGTTAATAAATTTAGTCAAGGGTACATAGTGTGTTCTTAAAAGTTCAATTATGATTACGGCATTCCTCTTCACAATTCGAATTTTGAGAACATAGCAAATAAAACATTATGCGTCGTGTCCCATACGCTTCGGGTATAGGATCGATTGCAAATGCTTTAATGTTTGACCATTCTAAAATTTTTCCAAATGTCTAGCGCATTTAGAGGGAAAAAGGACTAGAATCGGTTTAGACTAAAATAATTAAACAACTATCAAAGGACAATCCAAGTTCAACGAGGATTGGTTGCTTGTGAGTAGTTGGAAGTATAGTATTGGAAGATATGGAAATGTTTTCATATTGGATGGACCATATCGACATTATTAGGAATAGATAAGATTCTATTAAGAATAAGTTGTCATATGGAAAATATGGAAATGTATCCACATTGGGAATTGAATATTTATAATCTATGACTAGATTAGAAACTTTTATGCAAAAGGATGTTCAAAGGAATGTACTTTGAGTGAGAGACATCATATCTAAGGAATTGTCTTGTAAAAATTTCCGATAAAAGACTTTGTAATATCATTGGCAATAGTCTTTATGACTTTGGTGCAGTAACATTACGAAAGGATAAGTTGCATAAAATGTTAGAATCTAGCATATTCTATAAGTAGCAAGAATTTGATATTCTTTAACTTATGGAAAAAGGATTTGGAGTTGTGAAATGAGAATGATTGGAAATGTGTTCAACGTGATCTATTTCACAAAATAAGAACCATAGGTAAACATTGTGTGCATGCCAGGAGCATGGGACAAGTGTTGTAATTCAAGTAAGAAGTTGATTAACCGAAACGACAAATAATGAGTAATCAATATGGTGATAACTAAACGAGGTTTTATTTATGTTCAAAGGATTGAGGCCATATGCGATTAGTATTATTCTTGTGTTTCACATTTGCATGTTTTGACTTCCAGAATAATTGAGTTTATTAAGAATAATCGAATTATTCGAACGGGCCACAGTCGTTCATATGTTGGAAGTAGATATGAATGAAGACTGTCGTGAATTGGTGTGTGGATTGTCTAAAGAGCATTAGACATAAGCAAATGTTTGCTGCAACGTTCATGAGTGCTTATGAATATGAATTTGAGCATTGGACTAAACCCACGCTCACTTGGATCACTCCATGAATTGTATCACGAGTGATTGGTGAGACGATAACATATTATATTCTTGAAACCGAGATGTGTGAGTTGTATCTTGCAAATCGGTTGCACATTGATAATATGTAAACGCACCAGTAACTTGGTGTTATAAAACATATTGTTGTGTGTGATTCGGTGAGTGAGTGCAAGCGAGCATTGAATCAAAGTTTATCCGTTCCTTTTATCCAAGGTAGGATAAAAGCAATATCTTTGGGCCCCTCGATGATTTAGTGATGACAAACGTAAATGCTCGGCCGGGCTGGGGCTAATTTGATTTGTTCAATTAGTCACTCGTCATAAATCGGAATCGAGATATAGTACAAAGAGAATGATTTGAAATCATATCTCATATGATATCTAGAATGGAGGAATATATGATCCCTTATCTAAGGACACGCGTATCTGATAGGATCAGAGTTGACAGCGGCTTTGGAAAGCTACGATTGTAGATCAGGATCTGAAGTCATATGCATAATAGTTGTTAGACTTATCCAAGTGGGAGACTGTTGGATTAGTATCTAAGTCCATAACTATTTTGGTATGTACTTGACCCGATGGTGCATGGTCCTTTTGGGTTGCCTTCACCAAAGCAACTTGATTGGAGAAATAAATAAAGAGAGAGGTTATTATGATTTATTAATATGTTATAAGAATAATATATTAAAGGAGAAATCATATTTGTTTAATTAATATTGGTCAATAATTAATTAAGAATTAATTTTGTGATCAAGTGTAATTAATTAAACTAGAGGGGCTGAATTGTAATTATGTGATAGTTACAAAATAAGGTAAGGATTATCTTATTAATAGGTTGGACGAATTTAAGGTGATAAGGCCTTAGAATTCGACTAGGATAAGGGTTTTCAAGGCTTATCTTATGGTTACTTGGTGGGCAAGCAACTAGATAAGGATAAGGACTAAAACCCTAATCTCTACACCTATATAAAGACCCCCCAAGGCTCATGAATTCGTCCATGCCTTCCCAAGAGGTCCTAGAGACAAATTCTTATACCTCTCCTCTCTCTTTATACCTTCTCCATTTGCTCTTGGTGTTTGTAAGCCATTAGAGGAGTGACACTTGTGACTCTAAGCCTTCCAAAGTCAATTCAAGGAGGAATTGGGATTGTTATTGCTACATAACAATCAAGGTAATATCATAAACCTAATTATATGTTAATATCGATTTCCATATGCTAGAATTAGGGTTTATAGTCTTGGATTCAAAGCATGTACAATAGAGAAACCTAGATCCAAGCATTAGGGTTTGTATGAGCACATAGGATGTCTTATGACCAAAACCCAACAGTTTCAGCATCAGGGTGGTTCACGCACATATTGTGCGGCGCATAATGCCCAATGTGCAGCCCAAACCCTCTATAAATAGCAAGTCTTGGCTAATCTTTTCTAACACCTCAACACCTCTCTTTCTCTCTCTTAAAATTTGTGCCAACGACTCCCAAGCGCCTCTCTAGTGCCGTACTAGTAGTTTTTCTGTATCATGTGACAACCCGAAATTTCCATTTGTACGAACAATATCTGTTCAATAGAAGCCAGTTCAGTTTCAGTGATTTTCAGACTTTTCCGAACAAGTTTGTGTACATTAGGGTTTACATTTCAGGAGATATCAGGAGAGTGGATGCTCCTGGATTTGTGAAACTTGAACATTCCAAGTTTCATAATGTCATAGTCCAATCTCCGGAATAAAAATATTTTCTGCCAAAATATTTCAGGACTATAAATAGATTTCTGAATTAAATTAATTCATTATTCACAATTCCAACTAGAGAAAAGCCATTTTCTCTCTGACGGATCTTCGGGTTTTCATCCCAGATTGTGAGTCTACTTTCCTAGATGTGTTTTAATATTTTTTATATGCTTTATAACATTTTTACATGCCTAAAATGCAAGATCCGGGAGCTTACGGCCCAAGAACGTTCTTGGGGTGTAAACTCCAAAACGAGGCCTAAAAGCTTCCTAGTCCCGATTCCTTGTTAGAAAACTAGTTTAGGACTTATTGTAGGATCTTTTGAGGCTAGAAATCATCCAAGATCATAAGGCTTTTGGAGTTTACGGCCCAAGAGTTTCTTGGACCGTAAACACCATTTCCAAGGGCCAAAGTGAGCCCTAAATCACCCCTAAGGCTTAAGGCATTTACCCTCTAATGCTTGTAGCTAATTTGGACACCAAAACACTTCAAAATCATAAAGTTTTAGGAGTTTACAGCCAAGATATGCTCTTGGGCCATAAACCCCTTTTTCAAGGGCTAAGAGTGCCCTAAACACCCCTAAGGCTTTAAGACAATTACCCTTTAATACTTAGGACTTGAATGAGGAGTAAATTACATCAAAATCATCCCTTAAAGGGAGTTTACGGCCAAGGAACATCACTTGGGCCGTAAACTCCAAGTGAAGGCACAAATGTGTGCCTAATGTCCCCTTTAGCCTTAGACAAAAACATAGAAGCTATCATACATGTGCAAGTGACCAAAAAGAATTAAAACCAACACCCTATAGGATTTTACGGCCTTAAACTCTAGGGGATATGATATTTAGGCCGTAAACTCCTCTATGGAGCATTCTAGGGCCTTAAACTACTTCAAGGATTATTCCAACAAAGCTAGGCTTATTCTAGGATCAATATAGCACCTTAAAACACCCAAAACCACCAAGTGAGGAGTTCACGGCCGTAAACTCATGGGCTTACGGCCGTAAACTCCAAAGGTGGGGTTTGTTGGGTGTTAAGCTCATATACAAGGTCATTGGTGCATTAAACCCCTTTTTGCCTTGTCCCGTATCGACTTAGATGCAACCCTTAGGACCTATAACATTTATACAAAGTGTTTTCATGTTCCTAAGTGTCCCAACTTATTTTATTAAGTTATTATTTGGATAATTAGTTATATATATATATGCTTATTATATGATAACTAGGCTCGTGCGTGTAAACAAGTCTCCGTTTGCCACCTAGCACGGTATCCGACACTACAATTCAAACAGCTCACCACAAGTGAGTTCATACCCCTTTAATCAACCTTTGAAATGATTTTAAATGTTTTAAATACTTTATGGGGGGGGGATACAAGTTAAATACTTATAGTTATTGCTTCAATCACATGTGATTGCATTTAATCACATGTGATTAATAACTAGGAAACCAATGATTTTATCACTGTTCAAACTGTTCATCAAACTGTTTATCAAACTGTTTTACTTCAAAATGTTTTACAAACTCTTTTACTTTTCAAACTTATTTACAACTGTGATTCAAACAAATGTTCCTTATACTTAAACTGTTTTTATCAAACTTATGCCTTCAAATTGTTTTATAGATTGACATCAAGTCGATCTTTTCTTGAAATAATATTTATGTTTAAAATGTCTTATAAAAACTTATTTATGCTTTTATATTATAAATTACATGTCCATATATATATAGATATATAAGTAATGTTTAAAGGGCTTAGGAAGGCCATCCGCCCTATTTCCTTTTCGCGCCTTGAGATGTGGTCTGGTGGGATTTCGGGTGACCATCCGAAGGTCGTTTCAATATTAATTATATATCAAATATACATATATAGACATAAAAGTACTTCCATATTCATACGTACTAGACACATCATTAGAAAGTTACCATCGGGGTAACACAGGATCATACTATTACAACTGCTAGATCAATGAGTCAGTTCATTCATGAGTCCATATACAACTATACTAGGAAGAGAACATATACAACTATACTACGAGAACATATAAAACTATACTAGGAGGAGAAACATATACAACTATACTAGAACTAGAAACATTACATTACATATACGAGAATACGTTAACAATTGTGATCCACTGTATCGGAGCATGCCTTAAATGTCATGTCCCGAGTTGTAGCCAAAATTCTCTTGGAGGGAGAGCGTGAGTTTGCGTATAGATCTATACTGGATTGACTATCCTACACCTTGCTGCTAGCTACAGCCGGACCTACAGGTCTGCGAGTGCCAAACGTCATTCCGTTATTACGACCATTCGTATGTCGTTGTTACCAGTCGATAGCATGGTGCAATTTATCACATTATACCTTAATATAAATCCGGTTTAAGGTAGTTAGTACAACAGTAGTTCCTATAAAACAAAACTACAGTACTACAATGATTTACCCATTACATATTTTTAGTGATAACCTCACTTAAACATTAATGTACAAACTATATTTTGTTAAATGATAGTTACACTTGGGAAATTACACACTTTTACAACAAACGAGCATACAAAACAGTTAAGCCTTGGTAGAAGGCTACTTTAATAGGAAATATAGGTTTTTCTGAGAGATCAAACTTTTACAAACACTTTCATACATTTTACAAAATTATACTTGAGACACGTTCAAACGTTTTTGATAACAAACACCGACACTAAAATACTTATGAACTCACCAGCTTAATGCTGATAAACTCTTTCAAAATAACTTGTATTCTCAGGTCATCAGTAGACAGGTACCGATGCCAGCTTTTGAGAAGATGGAGCGTATTCAAGACTCTTCATATTATTTTGATTCACATTATATTTTTGGTGTCTAAAACTGTACAGAACACACTTGTATTAAAATTATACATATTTAATGCAATGGATGATGTTGTTTGCTTATTTACATTTACTGTGTTGTGATACTTTACATGACGTCCTCCGCCCCAGAACGTTTCCGCCGTTCTTGGTTTTGGGGTGTGACATAACATCCCGGAATATCAAGAGTAAAGTTGAAGGGCTAAAAATGTAATTGGGAAAGGACAACTCGGCGAGTCCACGAGTGGACTCGGCGAGTAGGGTCGCGACTTTGGTCGCGTGTTAAGTGGCCAACTCGGCGGCTGGACTCGGCGAGTTGGTGCTGAGTGGAGAAAACCCTAATTTCGGAGGATGAGCCCTATATAAAGGACAATATACCCTCTCCCCAGCCTCCTTACCCTCCTTTGAAGTCCAGAAAACCCTAGAAACGCGATTGTGAAGGATTTGAGTGCATTTGAGCCTTGGAGAAGAGATTTTGGAGGAGATCTTGGAAAGTTAGGAGGCTTGGAGCAAGGGGCTTTGCTAAGATTCGGATTTCCTTGCTGTTGGGGCTTCCTTTTGAGGTATTATCTCGTTCTTGGGCTGCTATATATCTAGATTCATCATTTTTGGGATGTGTGGGAGGTTTAGCTTGTGGTATTTTGAGTTTGAAGGATAGATCTGAGGTTGCTACCTCAGATCTGGAATGGAGAAGGTCTAGAGTGCATTAAAGTCTCTGTTCTTGAGTGTTTGATGAAGTCATCTTGTCCCAAACCCTAGCCCTAGAGTGTAAATGCCTAGATCTCTTTGGATTCACGTAAAGTTTGCCACTTTATGTGATGGATGGGTGGTAGGAGGGTAGATCTACGTTTTGGATCAATTGCATGGCCTGGAAGGTTTCTATATGGGATGAGATCTAGAGGCACTCGGCGAGTCACAAAGGTGTAATCGACGAGTTGCCTGAAGATGGACTGGAACTCGGCGAGTTGGAAGAACAACTCGGCGAGTAGGTTGAAGATAGCTTTAGACTCGGCGAGTCTGTTCTTGGACTCGGCGAGTCTGGTCGTGAGGTCTTAATCCTTCTTCAGGATGAGCTGTGTATCAGTGAGTCAAGGGATGACTCGGTGAGTCGAGTGAGGAAGGACTTAGAGTTGTTGGACTTAGCGAGTCTCGAGGTGACTCGGCGAGTTGAGTCGCGGATTGGGGGAAATTCTGAGCATGGGGACTCGGCGAGTTATCGGGTTGACTCGGCGAGTAGAGTCAGTCGGGGGTTGACTTTGACTTTGACCAAGGGTTGACCAGTTGTTTTCCAGGGGCATTTTGGTAATTGTTGGATATTGTTTTGAGTTCAGTGTTTTGGTGGTTGGCCAGTAGTGGAGATCTTATCAGTGGTCGGAGCAGCTCGGGTTTATCTGTTCAGTCGGCAGTTGCGAGGTGAGTTATCCTCACTATATCAATAGGGTCTAAGGCACCAAGGCCGGCCCTTTATCGGATTGAGATCCGGGTATTTGTTGTTATGTTATTGCTTTGATATGTTTGCATCTTGGTAGCTAGGATGGTATATGTTGGAGACCTGGTTAAGGTCGGTATCCTGTTATGTAGGGTGATGCTATGCTAGTGACCGGTTAGGTCGGTATCCTGGTTAGGATGATGATATGTTATGTGATCTGTTAGATCGGCTTGTTGATCGTGAATTGATATATGATTGTATGTTTATGTGCACATGCTTGTTGGAATGGGGTTGGGTTGAGGCGGGTCCTGCTTTGTGCTGTAGGCCAAGATACCCAGGGCGGACCGGTTGTCCCGAAGGCCCAGCAAACGGTCCGGATAGGCTGTAGGCCCCAAGAGGGCAGATCAGACGTGCCGAGGCTCGGAGAGTGGACCAGGACAACTGAAGGCCCGGTGTGGGCGGACCAATCATACTGTAGACTCAGAGAGTGGACCAGGTGGATTGAAGGCCCAGTGCGGGCGGACCAATCACACTGCAGACTCGATGTATATGGCTAGACTCGGAGGGTGGACCAGGTGGACTGTTGGCCGGAGCGGCAGACCAGTCACACAGTAGACCCGAAGTGCATGGCTGTTCTGTGATCGAATATGATATGACATGTTATGCGTGTATGGTATATGTGTTGGATAAGGTGTCTAAGTCCATAACTTATTTGGTATATACTTGGCCCGACCGGCATGGTCCATTTGGGTTGCACTTCACCCGAACAATTTATGGATAATTTTATGAGAGTTATACACATATGTTTATTAATATATTATAAGTTATAATATATTAATATGAAGTCATGTCATTTAATTAGTCTTAGTCTTAAATTAATTATGAATTAATTTAGAGATTAAAAGGAAGACTAATTAGATTATGGGCTATTGGTTTTATATGGTGTGGGCTAACACTCATTTGTTAATGGGCTAGGCTTATATGGAAGTCCATGGATGATCCATGGAGCTTTTAACCCATGGATCCTTGGAAAAGGAAAAGTCATGGGTTATTAGGGTTTCACCCTAACCATGTACACTATATAAGCATGCTTATGTTGCATGAAATAGCCACTAGTGTGTGTGCTTGTGTGTGGCCGAAAATTACAAGTGTGTGTACACTCTCTAAAGGTTTCCAAGTGTTTGTGGTGATTTGTGATTTCCATTTGAGGCATTCACACTATTGGTGCTTGGCTCTCAAACTCCAAGGAATCAATCTCATCAAAAGGTATGTAATCTCATCTAAATCTTTTATGTTTAAAAGTTCCCCATGCCATGTTAGATAAGTTATGAACCTTGGAAAAATTATTATTTTGCATGTATTAGACAAACATAGATCCAAGGTTTATTAGGGTTGCATGCACACTTAGGTAGTGTTAGATTGCTCAAAACCCAACAGTGGTATCAGAGCCTAGGCTTGCTTGTTTGATACTTGATGCAAAATAGTGAAAAAACTTGAAATTGTTGTTGTCTGTCTGATGGACTCGCCGAGTCCACGGGGGGACTCGCCGAGTTCAAGGCAAAATTCATCCTACTCGGCGAGTAGGTTCGTGCACTCGGCGAGTAGAATGATCAGAATGCAGAATTTCGACTTTTGCTGCTGGAAATGGACTAGAAACTTTACCCTAAACTGTTTTGGTGTTTTAAAACTTGTTTTAGTTGGTGTAATGGTTGTTCTAATCCATTTACAATAGCATATAGCAAAATTCCATGATTTTTATGTGTTCATATAATTCTTGAAATTTTGATGATCATGTTCATGTTCTTATGAATTTAGAAGATGATAGGAATTATTTGCTGAATTGTTTAGAATTAATTCTTGATCATTTATGTGTTTTAATGGAGTCCATAATTTGTCCTCAAGTTATGGATATCCAAAGGTCACTTTTCTTTAATACACACATTTAAACACATAAGTTACATGAAAATGAAGAGTCTTCATTTTTATGAACCTTTAATTCACAAGTTATGAAATGAAAAGTTTTGGATAGTTACAAAACTTGCCCTCAAGTTTTGGAATTTGTAAAGTTTCACACACTTTAATAAACTTTAATTCCAACCCTTAGAGTTTTAATAGTTAAAATTCAACCCTTATACTATTTATAACATTAATGGTTAATTATTATGTATATGTATAAGAATAAGTTGTTCTACCGTTAGTAGGCCTCATTCACGAAGCCGGTCTATAAGGTGGGTATAAGGTTGTTGCCTATAAAATGGCAACTTAATGGGTGTCCACTCTCACCCACCGCTTGCTTGACTGGTGGAGGGTCGTTAGCCGAACGGGTAGGACAATGACTTTAAATCCTCATTAAAAGTATAATGATTATTATAAAGTAACTAAACCTCTTTAATTCCCAATCTTAGTTATTTTAGGAAAAATGTGAACATGGTGCTAGTCCATGGAATTCACACTTTGTACCTTACCAAGTTGTTGGTGGAGCGTGTGTGGTTAACCGTCACACTAACTTGGACTAGTAAGGATCACGAAGGGTGACTTAATGTTTGTCATAGATCAATGGAGCGTGTGTGGTTAACCGACACATTGATTAGGTGATAATATTAAGGGTACCAAGTGAATTAACATGGTTATTCACACCTTGTTTTGTGATCCTCGGCATCCCAGTCACAAAACTTGAAGGGCACAATCGAGATTGAAACATGCCATTGAAAAGTTCAATGAATCTCAAAAGAATCTAGGAATTTCAAATCCAATTAAAACCTAATAATTCATTTTGTTTTTCATGGTGGAAATTGGTGAATCATCATTCACCTACCTTTCAAATATATTATTACTTAGATTACGACATCCCTCTTCTAAGTATAACATATTGTGATTGGATCCTAGCCTTAATATTACATTTGGGTGTCTTATTAAGGATTCTATATATCTAATCTAAACTTGCTTTCTTCTTTCAGATGTCTTCCAACACTAATGCTTCGGGCTCTAACCCAGCTGGTTCTTTCTCTCTCATGAATCTTTGTGGGAGGGTCATCTTTGATGGTTCCAACTTCATGGACTGGATTAGGAACATCAGGATGGTTACTCGTTATGAGGAGAAGGAATATGTCCTCGATAAGGAGTTAAAAGAGCTTGATGATTCTACTGCTACTCCTGAGGAGATCGTTGAATTCAGGACACATGAGAGAGATGCTACTAAGGTGGCATGCATCATGATGGCCACGATGACAGCCGAGCTCCAAAAGTCCTATGAGGACTTTTAACCTTTTGAGATGCACCAAGACCTAATGGAGAGGTACCATCAGAGTACTCGTCAGGAGCAGTATGAAATAATCTCCTCCATAATAACTACCCGCATGAAGGACGGTGAATCCGTCACGGCCCACATGCAAAAGATGCAAAGGTATGTGGACCGTTTGCTGAAGCTGAATGTGAACATCCCTGAGGAGTTGGCAATTAACATCATTTTGCACTCCTTAACTTCTTGTTATGACCAATTTCGTATGAGATATCATATGAACAAGGAGGAAGTTACCCTCAGCAAGCTTCAAGGACTCTTGAAGACCGCTGAAACCGGTCTTAAGGGCAAGGCGGTTGTTACCTCTACTACTACTCCAACATCTACCCTTGTTTTGGCTATCGGGCAAGGCAAAGGGAAAAAGAGGAAGCACCCTTCGAAAGGTACCAAGGGAAAGTCTCTTGAAGGCTCCTCATCGAAGACCAAGAGCGGTTCTGTCACTCCTTCTGCCATTCCCAAGGATGCTGATTGCTACTATTGCCTGGACAAGGGGCACTGGAAGCGAAACTGCCCTAAGTACTTGCAGGATCTAAAGGATGGGAAAGTGAAACCCACCCATGCAGGTATTTACACTATATTGTCTAATTACTCAACATATTCTAACTCTTGGGTGCTTGATACAGGATGTGGTATTAACATATGTTCTGATTTGCAGGGCCTAAGAAGAAGTGAGGATGTGGAGCACGGGAAGATAAACTTGATCATGGGGAATAGGAAGGCTTCACCTGTTTCCAAGATTGGAGTTTATACTTTATTGCTTAATAATGGGTTAAAATTAGATTTGAATAAATGTGTGTACTCGTCTGAAATGGCGAGGAATATTATTTCTTTTCATGCTTAGTACAAACAAGGTTTTACCTTTTCGTTTGATAATGAATGTGGTGGTATTAATGTTTTCTTTAAAAATGTGTTTTATTTTACAGCATTACCTTGTGATGGTGTGTATGAAACTGTGTCGATTGTAGACAACTTAGGAAATAATGTGTTGTATATTGATTCTTCTACTAGCCTAGATAAAGCATCATTGTGGCATTGCCGTCTTGGACATGTAAACAAGAAACGCATAGGCCAACTCCAAAAGAGTGGAGTCTTGGAGTCATTCGACCTCAAATCGGATGATAGTTGTGAATCTTGTCTACTTGGAAAGATGACAAAATCACCCTTCACTGGAACTTGTGAAAGGGGTGAGGGTTTGTTGGACCTAATACATACTGATGTATGTGGGCCATTCAAAACCGCCACAAGGGATGCTAATCGGTATTATGTGACTTTTATTGATGATTTTAGTAGATATGGGTATGTCTACTTAATCAAACATAAGTCAGAAATCTTTGAAAGGTTTAAGGAATTCAAACAGGAAGTAGAAAATCAATTGGGCAGGAACATTAAGATGCTTTGATCCGATCGAGGTGGTGAGTATCTTAGTACCGAGTTCCTTGACTATCTTAAGGAGTGTGGGGTTGTCTCACAATTGACTCCTCCCAGGACACCACAACTAAATGGTGTAGCTGAGAGGCATAATCGAACCTTGTTAGACATGGTTCGCTCTATGATGAGTCGAGCTTCGCTACCAATCTCTTTTTGGGGGTATGCCTTAGAGACTGCCGCCCATATCCTTAATCTAGTCCCTACAAAGAAGGTTGCCAAAACACCTCATGAGATGTGGACTGGGAAGGTTCCCAATTTAGACCATATCAAGATTTGGGGTTGCGAGGCTTTCGTGAGGCGTGAGACTCATGATAAGCTCAAACCCCGAAGTGAAAGGTGTATTTTCATCGGCTACCCACATAAATCCTTCGGTTACCTCTTCTACAGACCCAATGAGAATGTGGTCTTTGTAGCAAGAAGAGGGGTCTTTCGTGAGAGAGAATTTATAAGCCAAGGAGACAGTGGGAGGCAAATTGATCTTGAAGAAATTCAAGAAGCAATTGGTGAAGGAACCTCAGACACTAGCAATCAACCTGAGGAGGAAACTCCTGTTGAGCAAGCTGACGAGTCTGTACCTCCGAGGCGTTCCACACGGGTTAGGAACACACCTTCGTTTTATTATGGCTTTCATATTACTACGGAAGGTGATACGTTTATCAGTGATAGTACACTGGTAAATTTGGATGAACCTAGCAGTGTTAAGGAAGCCATGGCAGGCCCGGAATCTGCTAAATGGAAGGAGGCTATGGACAGCGAGATACAGTCCATGTATGGCAATCAAGTTTGGAACTTGGTTGACAATGTACCAGGCCGTAAAACAGTCGGGTGCAAATGGATCTTCAAGAAGAAGACCGACATGGAAGGAAAAGTGCATACTTATAAGGCTCGACTGGTTGTGAAGGGTTTTACTCAGACTCAGGGTATTGATTATGATGAAACCTTCTCGCCGGTAGCAAAGATTAAGTCTATTAGGGTTATGCTAGCCATTGCAGCATTTCATGATTATGAAATATGGCAAATGGATGTGAAAACCGCTTTCCTTAATGGAAAGTTGGCTGAGGATGTGTACATGAATCAGCCAGAGGGTTTTGTCAGTGCAGAGTACCCTAATAAAGTATGCAAGCTTGAGAAATCCATTTATGGATTAAAACAAGCATCTCGTAGCTGGAATCTTTGTTTTGATGAGAAGGTCAAAGAGTTTGGCTTCTCGAGAAGTGAAGATGAGTCTTGCATGTATGTCAGAGCTAGTGGGAGTATAGTTAGCCTCTTGGTACTGTATGTGGATGACATACTACTTATAAGAAATGACATCCCAACCTTGCAGGAGGTTAAATCCTGGCTTGGGAAGTGCTTTGCTATGAAGGACCTAGGGCAGGCTGCCTATATCCTAGGGATAAGGATATTAAGAGAAAGGAGTAAAAGACTAATTGGACTTAGTCAGAGTACCTACTTGGATAAGGTGTTGAAAAGGTTCAACATGCAAAATTCCAAGAAAGGAGATTTACCGATCCAAAGCAATGCCAAACTGAGTAAGACTCAGAGTCCGAGTACAGAGGCAGAGATAGCTGAGATGAGCCAATTACCGTATGCTTCCGCTGTTGGCTCAATCATGTATGCTATGACTTGTACCCGCCCTGATGTGGCCTTTGCTTTGAGCATGGTCAGCAGGTATCAAGGGAACCTTGGCAAGGCTCATTGGACCGCGGTAAAGAACATTCTCAAGTACCTGCGGAGGACTAAGGATTGGATCCTTACCCTTGGTGGGAGTGATGACTTGAGAGTATTAGGGTATAGTGATGCCAGTTTTCAGATTGATAGGGATAACTTCCGCTCTCAGTCGGGCTGGGTCTTTACCTTAAATGGAGGGGCAATTTCTTGGAAGAGTTCCAAGCAGGAGACGGTGGCTGATTCGACTTGTGAATCAGAGTATATAGCAGCGAGTGAAGCAGCGAAGGAGGCGATATGGCTGAAGAACTTCATCGGAGACCTTGGAGTTGTACCAGCTATTAAAGAAACTATGGAGATTTTCTGTGACAGCGATAGTGCGGTTGCCTTAGCCAAGGAACCAAGAGATCATGGCAGATCCCGACACATTGACAGAAAATATCACTTCATAAGACACAAGATTGAAGAAGGACTCCTCGTGGCAAAGAGGGTATCGTCAGATGAGAATCCTGCAGATCCCCTTACGAAGGGACTGACGAGGGTTAAGCATTTTCAGCATGCGAGGCGCATCGGGCTGAGGGACGATATTAGTTTTACAGATTAGATAGTTTTCCTGAAACTTGTAAAATGTAATCGACATTTGATGATGAATAAAATTTGTGATTTATTTATGAGTAAGGTGTTACTGTCATTGTCAATTATTTACTATTGTTTCAGTTTTGCATGTTTTGACTTCCAGAATAATTAATTTATTCAAACCTCCACAATCGGTCATACGTCGGAAGTAGGTATGAATCAAGATTGTCATGAATTGGGATTGTAGATGGCTAAAGGTGCTTAGACATGGCAATGGTTGCTGCAACGTTCATGAGTACTCATAAGTTATGAGTATTGGTATAAACCCACGCTCACTTGTATCACTTCATGGAATTTATCTCGAGTGATTGTGAGACGATAATATCATATAAGCCTTCAAACCTAGAAATATGAGTTGTTACCTATGAGTTGGTTGTGCATTGATTGCACGTAAACGCATCAGTAACTTGATGTTATACAACGTGCCTTTGTGTACAATTCAACAAGTAGTAGAACAAGCATATGAGTCGAAGTTTATCTGTTCCTTCTAGAAATAGAAGCGATATCTGGGCCCCTCGATGATTTTGTGTTGACCCATGCACCGGGCCCGGTCAGAACTAAACTGATGTGTTCAGTAAAGTTCTTTGTCAAACAAATAGGAAATCGAGAAACAACTGCCAGACAATAAGCAAGACATAGTTCCATGTGTTTGTCCGGCTGATATCATGAGAACAGAGGATTATATGATCACTTGTCTTAAAATGGCGCTTCATAGTTCAACAGAGTTTTCGAGAGCTACGATTGATGGTTGGTTCCTGAAGTTATATAGGCAAATACAGTTATTAGACTTATCCAAGTGGGAGTCTGTTGGATAAGGTGTCTAAGTCCATAACTTATTTGGTATATACTTGACCCGACCCGGCATGGTCCATTTGGGTTGCACTTCACCCGAACAATTTATGGATAATTTTATGAGAGTTATACACATATGTTTATTAATATATTATAAGTTATAATATATTAATATGAAGTCATGTCATTTAATTAGTCTTAGTCTTAAATTAATTATGAATTAATTTAGAGATTAAAAGGAAGACTAATTAGATTATGGGCTATTGGTTTTATATGGTGTGGGCTAACACTCATTTGTTAATGGGCTAGGCTTATATGGAAGTCCATGGATGATCCATGGAGCTTTTAACCCATGGATCCTTGGAAAAGGAAAAGTCATGGGTTATTAGGGTTTCACCCTAACCATGTACACTATATAAGCATGCTTATGTTGCATGAAATAGCCACTAGTGTGTGTGCTTGTGTGTGGCCGAAAATTACAAGTGTGTGTACACTCTCTAAAGGTTTCCAAGTGTTTGTGGTGATTTATGATTTCCATTTGAGGAATTCACACTATTGGTGCTTGGCTCTCAAACTCCAAGGAATCAATCTCATCAAAAGGTATGTAATCTCATCTAAATCTTTTATGTTTAAAAGTTCCCCATGCCATGTTAGATAAGTTATGAACCTTGGAAAAATTATTATTTTGCATGTATTAGACAAACATAGATCCAAGGTTTATTATGGTTGCATGCACACTTAGGAAGTGTTAGATTGCTCAAAACCCAACAATATGTGGTTGGTATTTTGGGGGTATCTCACTAAGCTTTCGGGCTTACAGTTGTGGTTTTAATGTTTTTCAGGTTCTTTAGGAGACCGTGGCAAGGCAAAGGCATGATCATACCGCTCCTCATGATTATGTTTCATGATGTGATTTTGGGAAGACTCTGCTAATAATTGTATTGAAAACCTTTTTGTAATAATATTAAGAAAATGGGTTGTTTTTGAAAAGTTAAAATTGGTTGAATTTTTATGGTCGTTACATTTTCTACCCTACATCAATGGTTTCATGAAATAAAGGCGAGTTCATGTCCCCATTTTCCAAATATTTTCGGGGGGGGGGGGGGGGGGGGGGGGGCGTACATGTTTAAAATGCAACTTTATATAGTTGTTACTAATTGTAGTTAGATAGCTTTGCTCATAACATTAGGATGACATTATGCCCGATAGATACTCTGCCCAAACGTTTTAGCTAATATTATGCCTAGTTGTTATACTGAACCCTAATGATAAAGAAGATCATACCTAGTTGTCATGCTGTCCAGTTGCCAGGAAACGCTAAAACTCGTTATTATAGCCACCCTTAGGATAAGCTTAGTACCTAGTGTTACTCTGCTCAAATACTCGGCTACGCAAAACATATATATATATATATATATATATATATATATATATAATAACTAAACCCATATAAATACTACATAAATAACAATACGACCAACCAGGGGAGGCCCCCATAACAAAAGTCAGATGAGACACGATTCATCAACACGCTGATATATTTTTAGCTAGCTCCCCGCCTATAATCCTTAAATCTTAAGTGAGTGGGAGAGATATGTATAGATCTATACACGATTTACACTACTACATGTGGTTGCTAGATACAACTCGACGACAAGTCGAAGCAAGTATAACTTTCTAAACACATAGTGACGTACGATGAAGTGTTGTGTTTCCGGATCAACAATCATAGCTCGATTATATGAACTCATTGTAGCTTTGTTAAACTAAAACTAAAATATCATATACTGCTAATACATTATGTATTGATAATATACTCAAACTAGAGGAAACGAGTTTCGAATACGATCATTAAACTAAATATCCACTATTCTTGAGGAACGCCTTGAGAAGTAGTGCCTACAATACGATAAAAGGAATATTATGAGAATATTATTAGAACAATAACCATAAATTAAAGTGAAAAATAAAATATACATCTTCTATCCAAATAAGGATTCAGATTTAGTCATTAAACTATCTGAATCCCATTACCAAAACACTAGGAATTACGCTAACATGCTGACTTAGGGTGAGAATACAATGAGTGTTTACTTAAGAACTTCAACAAAGTATTTTCATGCTTACCAAACCTGTGAACTCACTAATATTATGTTGACCCTCTAAAAATAGCAATTATTCGTAGGTAAATTAGAAAAACAAAAGAATACCCAACCAAAGAGTATGGACAACTCTCAGACCACCGAAGCAGATGGTGATTAAAGACAATATTCGACATGAAAGCCTCTTCATAAGTTAACATCCCTAAATGTCGTGTCATTCGATGTTTCCGCATCAGGCCGAGGGTGTGACATATAGACATATCCTTGAAATAGCTTGTGTCTAAAATTTAAGGCTAGTCTCTTTGTTAAGTTTTAGGGTGAGTGTGTCCTGGCCGCCACATACATTATAAATAGGTTAACTTCAAAGATCATAAATCATAAAACCCCTTATGAAATAGTTTTTGGTCAACAAAACAAATTACGACCACATGAAGGTTCTTGGATGCCTAAATTATGCAAGGAACATTGATACAAAGGGAGAGAAGTTTGAAGTGAGGGGGAGACTTAGCATCTTTATTGGATACCCACAAGGAAAAAAGGGTATCGCCTTTTTGACGTCAAAGACAAGAAGATCATTGTTTCAAGAGATGTGAGATTTATTGAAGGATTTTTTCCTTTTACTAACACATATTTGTTTGAAAAAACCGACTTAGCAAAATGATAATGAATTCCTTGTTGAAACACTTGGTCAAGACGAAAATAATCTGGTTGATAAGGGTTTTGAGACATAGAGCCCAGTAGAGAACCTTCATCAAACTAATCATGTCACCACAAATAAAGGCATGCTTAACGAAGACCCACAAGATGAACATGATTTGGAGCCACACACCATCGACTTACAACCCTCGGAAGGCCTTAGAGCCAAAAGTACTCTTACCCAACCCAAACACTTCAACTATTTTGTGGTAAATTTGCCCCCTTTGGTAGACCATGCATCACCAGCGCTATATCAACGTTCCTCGACGGTGCACTCCCTTGCTAAATTTGTTTCTTATGACAAGTTTACAAATGCTCACATATTTTTTAGCTGCTATTAGCTCCCAAAGTGAGCCTAAAATTTTTAAACAAGTTATACAGGATGAAAGTTGGAAAGAAGCAATACAAAAGGAAATCAATGCTCTTGAAGAAAATGGAACATGGACTCTTGAGAAATTACCCACTGTAAACCATGCTATAGAATCCAAATAGGTCTATAAGATCAATTATAGACCGAATAGGGAGGTGGAAAGATACAAGGCTCGCCTTGTTGTAAAGGGTTTTACGCAAATGAAGGGTGTTGACTACCATGACACCTTTGTGCCAGTAGCAAAGCTAGTTACAGTCAAAAGTTTGCTTGTCATCGCTGCTAAGAAGGATAAGATCATCCACTAACTAGAAGTTAATAATGCTTTCCTTCATAGAGACCTCAATGAAAAGGTCTACATGAAAATACCGCAATGCTTCGTTAAGGAAGGTGACACCAGAGTTTGCTGACTTCGCAAGTCCGTTAATGGGCTCAAACAAGCGTCTCGAAATTGGTATCATAAGTTTGCTATAGCTTTTCTTGGAATCAATTTCCGACAATGACATGCAAATCTCTCCTTTTTCATTTATAATCACCAAGACAATATATTGTTGTGCTCATTTATGTTGATGATGTCGTCATCGTAGGGAATGATGTATTTTTTGGGACCTCTCAAGTATTTTTTGGGTATTGAAGTTGCTAGAACGTCAGACGGTCTTGTTTTGACCCAAAGAAAATACACTTTGGACATTTTGGAAGATAGTGGTCTTCATGGTTGTCGTCCAAGCATGTTTCCTATGGAACAAAACTTAAAAATCAATAAAAGTGAAGATAGCCCCCAAAATGATGTTGTTCAATATCACAGACTCATAGGAAGACTTCTTTACCTTCAAGCTACTAGGCTCGACATTACCTATTTTGTGAACATCTTAAGCCGATTCATGTCAGATCCTCGCCAACGACATACGAATGCAACTATTCGAATTCTTCGTTACTTACTACCCCTGGTCAAGGAATTTTCTGTCCTAAAAATGGTGAACTGAATCTTGTCTCTTACTATGATGTGGATTGGCTTGGATGTGCTACAACTAGACATTCTTGAACGGGATACTTGTTTCTTTTAGGAGGTGTCCTATATCTTGGAAGACTAAGAAACAGTCAGTGGTTTCTAGATTGTCAGCCAAAGCTGAGTATAGAGCAATGACGACCATCGTTAGTGAGGTTTTATGGTTGTGTTGGTTGCTTAAAGATCTCGAAGCATCTCCAGTTGGTCCTACTCCCATGTTCTGTGATAACCAAGGTGCTAAAGATATTGCTAATAATCCCATTTTCCATGAACGGACAAAACACGTTGAATTGGACTGCTATTTTATTTGTGAGCGAGTGGATTCCAAGGAGATTCTTCGTCTCTATAATCACACCTCTCACCAAGTGACTAATTTTTTTTACTAAACCTTTGGGTACAGAGCGTCTTTAGTTTCTACTACGCAAGTTGGGCATTCGAGATCTACATGCTCCAATTTGAGGGGGGAGTAAAGGAGTCAATTTTGTCTCCTTCTTATTGTTATCTCCTTCCATAGTTATCAAGATCCTTATTGTTAGTTTCCTTACTTTTTGCTTTCTCTTAGCTTTGTTTGCAAGCTATGTTGTTCTATATATACTGTTTCAGAATGAATGAAAGATATATATTTGAACCATAAGAATTCTTTAGTAGATTGGTAAGACTGTTGTTGGCTTTGATTTTATTATCTTAGATCAATGCGAATAAAGGTGTGGATGAAGAAGTGAAGTTCAAAAAATTGGTTGTTGATTCTTTTCTTCTAAAAATTGGTCTTTGTGTGTCTTAAACGTAGGTTTTGATTAATGTAAGGGGGTGTAGAAATTTTGGTATCTATCTCATCTCTTAATTCCCTAAAAACTACTCTTTGAAAGAATGGATATGTCATTTACCCTTCTTAGTTGTTAACGTAATTATATTATGCTCAAACTTGATAATACTTTATCAAAAACTCATATTAAAATGATATGATTTGTTATTTTATTTTTTAGGTTTTGGGCAGATATTTGGAACTCCCAAGGAGCATGCAAATTTCCTATCTTCCATGTTACTCTCTATAGCCGATCAAAAATTATATTAGAGCACAACTCATCGAAGAGCCAACTATAGTTGATTTTAAATGACTACTCCATCATAATCCTAGGTATATGAATAGTTGGTTGAACGGCTAAATGGCATTAGGTTTCTAATTCGTCTCGATTTTTATCTCAAACTTGTATATTGGTCTTGATTTTGTTTGGTGTTACTAAAACCTGTATACACCATAGAATGGATTACTTCTTGGTTGCAAACACTCAATTTAGGTTTAACTCATTGGGCGTGCAAAACTTTATTAGGCTCTTTTGAAGCTTATAATGGTATTAAGCTCTTTTGAAGTTTTTTTTGTTGCTACTTTGTTTTTTTTTTCTTTCTTTTTCTTGGCTAGGTTCTTATTTTTATGCTTTTCTGTTTAAAATAAACGTATACTTACATAAACCTCTAAGTTTTCTTTATAACTATTTTGAATAATAAAAAATGGCATTATGATACATTTTGAAGTTTTTTTTTTTTTATGTTTTCCTGATTTAAGATGTTTTGTTTATATCATCTTGTTATTGATAAAAATGGCTAGACAAGAGTAGTTTGTCTTGTATGATTTAAGCACCAAATGATGCATTCCAAGTGTTTTACAGAATAAGAAATTCATAAAAGTTTAGAAATAACACTTATAGTGTATTTATAGATGAATGGGATTATTCGTGTTAAGTTATCTTTTAATAGAAAGTCGATTTATCTAAAAATCAGATGGTTTTTGTTATAATATTAAACATACTAATTATTTATAAATTATTAAATGTTTGCAGGTTTATCCGATAGAAGTTACCCATAATGATATCTAAAAAAAATTACCCATCAAACCCAAATTAATCTTCAATTTTTACTTAGCTTATATGGCCAACTCTGTTTATTGTCTTTAGAAATATCATTTCGCCTACAAATGCCGTAATAACCAAACTTGTGTTGTGTGTATGGTTGATTGTGATTTGTAGATTGAAATACGATCCTTTTATTAGCTCGGTGTTTAGCCAAAATCAAATTCGACATGACCCTATAGGTTTACTAATCAAGTTTGTATATTCAATTCTACAAAACTTTAACATTATAGATTATTTTCAAGGACAATATTTTTGTTTATGTACATTACTGTCGTTTTTAATTTGTCATATAATATTGTCATATCTATGATTGTGTGTGTGCATTTTTTTTTCATTATTTTCAAGTATATATATATATATATATATATATATATATATATATATATATATATATATATATATATATATATATATATATATATATATATATATATTATAAATTTAGTGTCATATCTATGATTGTGTGTGTGCATTTTTTTTCATTATTTTCAAGTATATATATATATATATATATATATATATATATATATATATATATATATATATATATATATATATATATATATATATATATATATATATATTATAAATTTAGTGACTACTTTCATCTTTGTAAATTAATTAACTTTTTGTAAATATTTAATTAATCATTATGATTTCAAATTATGAGTAATGTTTTGATTTTTCAAACTTAATTTCCACAGGTTTAAACCTTGTATCTCTATCTCTCTCTCTCTCTGTATATATATATATATATATATATATATATATATATATATATATATATATATATATATATATATATATATATATATATATATATATATAGGTTTAGGTTATTATATTCTAAGTATCTATTGTGTGGATGTAGGATTGATTGTGAACCAATTATTTTAATTATTTTAAGAAAATGATTAATACATATTATTGAATTAAAGATAATTAAAAAAATATCATCTAATTTCATTGTAAAAGTATTTTAGTCAATTAACATAAATTTAAAAAAGCAAAATTACGGATTTTAAGGAATAATTAATTCTCTTAAATTTAAGAATCTGATTTTTTGGATAATAAATATTTTAATTCGAACATTCTAAAAAAATATGTTTATTATTATCTTCAAAAAATCATTAAATTCTGATAGAATACTTTAAACATATATTATTAAGATTTATAATTTTTCATGAATATATATTTTATATGAAAAGAATTTTAATATCTTAGAATAAGTAATTACATTCATTCTGAAAGAATACGATTAATAATGGTTAACAATTACATTTATTCTTAAAGAATAAAATTGAGAATGGTTTAAAATCAAATAAAAACATTGAAATCTAGCTAAGTAAAACACTAATACAATCTACATTCTTATAGAATATTGTTGCGAATCCATTATGGTAGAATATATTGCTAATCCATCCTGACAAAAATAATTGTTTATCCATTCTAAACGAATATTGTTGGCTTACTTTCCATTCTTCACCAGGCTTCAAACCGATTTTTCAATTGTTGCTGCCTCTACACAAAGAATGTGTTTGTACTCATCATCTCCAAAATCAGCCATGGCTTTTGTATTTCCACATATAAAAGTAGCTATAACATTGGACACTAAAGTGGCCTTGAGAGATTGTGTTTACCTTTCAGAATTTATAGCAAGAATTTGTAACCTTCTTGAACCTTGCTTCAACAATGTATGTACACAAAAAATTACAATTTGCGTAATCAATGTCTATATACACACACACACACACTCACATAAACATAACAAAAACCAAGTAGTTGCAATCTAAGTGGTTTAACTTTAACACTTTAAAGAAAACTCAGACTAATTAACTAAAAATTTGAGAAAATATGGAAAACCTGAAAGAAGAGTGTTGGGTTGAAGATTTGTTCAAGGGTTGCGTCTTTGGGCTCAACTATTTGTTTATTTAATTTGTATTCCGGTTTGGGTCTGTTCAACCGAGAGCCCATTATGTTTAATATATAAGTATATGCTTGCATGCATATTAGGTTAATGATTTAACGATTGATCTAGAGCATAACGATAGCATTTTACAGATTTATTTGATCGTTCTTGTAACCTACCAGTCCTCTACAGTTGATGTTCTTAATCGAGCTCTTCTGAGGATTTTGTTTTAATCATTCGACACGTTTGATTCACTCTTGCCTTGTTCTTACTTTTGTGTTCTTGCTGTTTTATAATTAATTACCTGTTTAAGATCTAATCGATCTTCAAAGATTAAAGTTTTAATCTCATCAATTGGTATCAGAGCAGGAGGCTGTGTAATCGATACACATCTTTTCTATGAAAAGGTTTCAATTAGGGTTTTTCCGCAACTACCGATATTTATTGAGCCGTCATCTCATTATTGACGTATCTTGATATTTATTGTTTTGCCCTAATCTGCTTTATTACAAGTCTGATCTTTGAACAGGTTTTTCGATCATAATGGATGAGTCGCAATCAAATCCTATCAATATTTCCAACAGCATCGGTTCAACCACGAAGATTCCAATCCTATATACTCATGACTATGAAGTCTGGGCGCATCACTTCGAAGACTACGTGATAGGATCTGAGGATAATGGATACCTCATATGGGAAGCTATCATTAATGGACCTTTTTCTCATTCTGCAACGTCTAGGATTATCAAAACTCAAAAGGAGTACAATGATCTGCTGAAGGATGTTAAAGATATTGCACAAGATGAAAAGGATAAATTCCAGTGCAATATCAAGGCGTTAAGATTGATAAGATTCGCCCTTCAGTCCGACACCTTCAGGTTGGTCAGCTCATGCACGACGGCAAAGGAAGTTTGGGATAGACTTCGCGAACTGTACTCTACAGACGAGGATCTTGAACATTCAATCCAAACCTTGCTCTTATCTGAGTTTGGAGAATTCAGGCAAGGAGCCAAAGAAACAGTGACCCAGACGTTCGATCGCTTCAATCATCTTCTCAGCAGGATGATCAAGCATGACATCGAAAGGAAGCTTATCGAGCAGAAGGTTACATTCTTAAATGGTCTGAGGTCTGAATGGAGAGCAGTGGTGTCTACAGTCAAAGCCCATGAGCAGTTTAAATCATATTCTTTGGCGAAACTGGTGGGTATTCTCAAGTCCCAGGAGAAGAACGTTGTTTCAAGCCTTGGTTCGCTGGCCCTCCTGTCAAAAAGTAAAGCTGTGATGGAGGATGAAGACCTTAACTTGGAGGAGTATGACCTCACGTCTGAGGATTATGCTATGATGGTGTCTAACCCCAAGAGGTTCATAAAGAAGAGATTCCCCAGCAATAAAAACCGAAACTGGCAGGGGAGTTATAGTTCAGAAAAAGTTAACAATGAACCGAAGGTTGAAGAGCCCAAGAAGGAACCGAAGGTGGATGGTGATTCTGGAGTAAGCTGTTACTACTGTGGTGGGAAAAACCACTATGCTAAAGATTGTGTCCTTAAGAAGATGGCTGAAAAGGATGATGAAAAGGATGAGGAAGCTGTGCTGCAGAAAAGGCTCGATGAGATGAGAAAGAAGAAGTCTACCGCTAACCCTTCCATGAATGCTCTTATTGTGCAGGGTTCGGTTGCTGATGACGAGTTCGGTAGCGTGGAAGTTTGGTCTACCGACTCAGAAGACGATGAAGTGAGGAAGCCTACTCATGGAAAGGCTTATGTGGCAAAGGAGGAGAGCAGTGGAGGAAGATGCTTCATGGTGTCTGATGTATCTCAGATGAGGGGATACAACACTGATGGTGGAAGCAATGAACCGAAGGGGCAGGAGAACATGTGCTTTACGGCCAAACCACTCAGCCAGCAGTTCAATGAGCTTGATGAACTGATAAAGAAGGTACAATCGGTTTTCATTTCATTTAAAGTACCACAATCCTCATATGAGAAAGAACTAAAAAATGTTAATACAAGAATTTCTCATCTAGATAGTAGCTTAACTCAAACTCGAGTCACCAATTCTAACCTAACTGATCAATTAAGCAGGGTGTCTTCGAAGAGTGAGGAGCGGCGCATGTGGATCGAGTTAAAGGAGTCTGAATTAGTTAAAATCAAAGACGAAAACATTTATTTACAAAGAGACAATTTAAAGTTGTTAAAACAGCAGAATGTTTTTTGTTTAATTGCAAAACGTCTTTATTCTAATATTACTCAGCTTCACTTGGACTGTGAAATAGGCCAAAAGATCCATCGCATGATTTTGCCCTTCCTTGAGTTTAAGGAGGATGAAATTGATGCCGAAGCTTATAACTGTGAGAGTGTGATATCATCTGATGATGTCAATCCGACCTACATGTATGGACTGGACAAAATTGAGTCCTTCATTAAATCCAAGGACCACAAGGACATGCTTAAAAACCTTTTGGATGAAAATGATAGACTTAAACTGAGAACCGAAACCATACAAAAATTTGACTCTTTAAACGCCAACGTAAGCTCAGAAAACAAAATTGATGTTGAAAATGCATCTGAGCTTAACGAGGACGACAACATGAGTGAAATTTCTGTAGAGGACACAGATGACTGCTCAGAATTTGTAAAAAGCGAACCTGAAAACCACAAGAATCTAATTTCTGAAAATTCAGTGGAGTTCGCTCGATTGTCCCAACAAAAGTCCCCGATCTTAGCAGAAAAAGCAGTTGTGTATCAAAAGGTCAGGACCACTCCAAATCAAGTATACAAGGTCACTGGAGTAACCGAACATCAGACGGCTGAACTCACAGCTATTGTAAACGAAGACAATGCTGATGGCTGTGATGAGTACTTCTGGTTCACTCCGATAGATAATGCAAACGAAACGGTAGGCTTATCAGAAAGAACCTCTTGGATGAGTAAAGGTAGATACATACCTGAACCCTTGAATAAGCCAGATAATTTCGATGAGCCAAGAACCAGTGGTACGAAAGACATTCCTCAGGAGAATGAAAGTTCGGCAAAAGAAGATGTTCCCTCTACTTCCTCAGTTCAAAGTGAAACTCCTACAGTTCAAAATAAACCAGCCAAGGAGAAACCGAAAATGAAAGCTAATATTCATCATCAACCAAAGCAGATGAGGAATAAGAAACGTGAAAGGAACCAAAGATACAGGAAGAATCTCTCTGAAAGGAGGCAATTATGGCAATCCCAGAATGCATACTTCTCACATCAAGACAAGAATTTGAAGTATGAAAACAATCCTGTCGGAAAGCCTGAGAGCCACAACAACCGAAAGCCAAGGTTCGGTTCACAAGAGAATACCAACCGAAAGCAAAGGTTCGGTTCTGAGAATGACTTCAACCGAAAGCAAAGGTTCGGTTCAAAGAACGATTCCAACCAAAAGCAAAGGTTCGGTTCTGAAGTCAAAAGAGATCAAAACTCTAAGGTCAGTCCCTCCAATGATCAAAAGCAAAAGGGTCACATAGAGTCTCCAGCCAAGAAGTCCTCTCAATCGAAACCCACTTCTTCAAGTTCATCTAATTCTTCTACTTCCACCAATTCATCTCCATCTTGCTCTAAAGCTCATTCTGTTCATTCTCAAAAATCTCATTCATCGGCTGAACAAAAGGGCAAACAGAAGGTTTCTTCATCCACACCAGAGTCTAAACCGAACGCACCCAATCCTAATAAAATAAAAGTTTTTACCATTAAAAAGAAAGATGAAACAACACTTATAAAATGAACATATCTTGTTGACATCTCTCTTACTGTTCCTGTTCCCATGAAAAGCTCACGTGGACCCAAGAAACTTTGGGTTCCTAAATCTGCTTAATTTTTGCAGGTTATAAGTGACGAGCAGTTCGACGAAGAATGGTACATCGATAGTGGTTGCTCACGTCACATGACGGGGAGGAAAGAGGAGCTCAGGGAATACAGGTCTCTTGCAAATGGTGGCAATGTCAAGTTTGGAAATAATTCTTTCGGCACCATAAAGGGATACGGGATGATAACAAATGGTGACTTTACTATAAGGAAGGTGGCTTATGTGGAGGGACTCCAACACAACCTCATCAGTGTATCTCAGCTTGTTGGAGGTACAGGTCTCAAAGTCTCATTCGATGATGAAGGTTCTGAAATTATTGAGAAAAAGACAAAGAAAGTAATTCTCAAGTCGGAGCGAAAGGGTGAAATGTTTCCTCTAAACCTTAAACCCATCAAAGGAAACCCAGCTATATGCTTGTTATCAAAAGCTCAATCTGACGAAAGCTGGTTGTGGCACCGAAGACTCTCTCATCTCAACTTTAAAGATATCAACCGACTTGTCACTGGAGGTCATGTTAGGGGTCTTCCATTGCTTAAGTTCGATAGAGATCATTTGTGTGCTGCATGCGAAATGGGGAAGCAGAGTCGTCAAAGTCATCCATCTGTAATTAACACAAAAGTTGTTGAACCACTCGAATTACTTCATATTCATTTGTGTGGTCCTTCATCTATCGAAAGCATCGGTGGTAGCAAGTATATTCTTGTTATTGTTGATGACTTTTCACGATTTACATGGGTGTTCTTTCTAAAGCTCAAATCTGAAGCGACTCATAAGCTGAAAATGTTTATCAAGCAAATTGAAGTACAGCTCAAGAAGGTCGTTCGCAACATCAGGAGCGACAATGGTCTGGAATTCAAGAACAGGGAGTTTGAAGAATTTCTAGCAGAAAAGGGAATAAGTCACAACTTCTCAGCTCCTTACACACCTCAACAGAACGGAATAGTCGAAAGACGAAACCGATCTTTGTGTGAAGCTGCCCGAACTATGCTAAGTTTCGCTTCCTTACCTCTTTATTTTTGGGCTGATGCTATTTCTGCTGCTTGTTTTACACAGAACAGGTCCTATCTCAACAAGCGATTCACGCTCACACCTTATGAGATACTAAACAACAGAAAGCCCAATGTGAAATTTTTCCATGTATTCGGCTCACGGTGTTTCATCTTTACCTCTAAAGAACACCGCAACAAGTTCGATGTCAAAGCCGACGAGGGAATCTTTCTGGGCTACTCTCTCACATCCAAAGCATACAGAGTCCTAAACAAGCGTTCGAGAAAAATTGAAGAGACATATTACGTGACCTTTGACGATAGCTATGTCAAAAAGCTACAAGCCAAAGGAGACACCGCTGGGGAAATCTTTCCTCAAACTGGCCAAGTCACAGTCTCGATCGCTAATCTATACGAGAAATTTCTGGAGCTCTTTGACGAACCAGAGAAAGCTTCTCTCTCAGAAGCAGGTGCAGCAGACAACAAAGTAGACCACATGAAGCAAATTGTCGAAGAAGCTGCCAGGAGAATGAATGAAGGAGGATCGACTTCTGATGAACCTCCATCCAACGATGCTTCAGTCGAGGGGGAGCCAAGCTCACATGTCGAGGGGGAGACAAGCTCTACAACTCCAACCGAAAGTGCTTCTCCACCCGAAAGTCCCACTCCAACCGAAAATGCTTCTCCAACCGAAGGTGCGTCAACGCCTGAAAGTCCAGCACCACAAGAAACCTCTGAACCTCAAGTTTCTCATACCACATCAATCGAGGGGGAGCATGGTGATATGATGCTCGACTACGAAAGCCAATCCGAGCCAGAAGAAATGATCAACGCTGAACTAGACCCCACCTTTGATCCAAATTACCCTCCTCTTACCAAATGGACCAGAGATCATCCTATCTCTCAAGTGGTTGGTGATGCCTCTGAAAAGATTCTGACCCGATCACAACTGAAGGCAAAACAGACATCCTTATTTTCAAAGGTTGAGTTTTGTATGTTTAACTCATTCGTATCGAAAGTTGAACCGAAGACAGTTAACACTGCCCTCGATCACTCTGATTGGGTTCAAGCAATGCAAGACGAACTGAACGAATTTGAAAGGAACAAAGTCTGGCGCCTGATTCCAACTCCTCCATATGCCTCCATTGTTGGTCTCAAATGGGTCTTTAGGAACAAAATGGACAAGGAAGGGAATGTTATAAGGAACAAAGCTCGTCTGGTAGTAAAGGGATACTGTCAGGAGGAAGGAATTGATTATGAAGAGACTTTTGCTCCCGTAGCTAGGCTAGAATCTGTCCGAATATTTCTCGCTTACGCTGCCCACAAAAACTTTGAAGTTTTCCAAATGGACGTCAAGTGTGCATTTCTTAATGGAGAACTCGAAGAAACCGTGTATGTGGAGCAACCTCCTGGGTTCGTGAACGAAAAGTATCCAAATCATTGCTATATTTTGGATAAAGCTGTGTATGGCCTTAAACAAGCTCCGAGAGCCTGGTATGAAACGCTAACTAAATTCTTAAAGATGTCTAAATTCAAACAAGGTTCGGTTGACCCAACCTTCTTCGCAAAAAGGAAGGTAACCACCTTATGATAGTTCAAATTTATGTCGATGACATCATCTTTGGCTCTACGAATCCTAGCTTAATAGCTGAATTCAGAAAGTTGATGGAGACTAAATTTGAAATGAGCTCAATGGGTCCTATTAATTTTTTTCTCGGTTTAAATATTAGACAGGGACCCGAAGGCATCTTTATCAATCAGGAAGCTTACACGAAGACTCTCCTAGCAAAGTTTGGTATGATGGGAGACTCCAAAGTCAAAGTCCCAATGGCATTCGGCACCAAGCTAACTCCATCTCTAGATAAACCGGCTGTCGATATCACGCTCTATCGTCAAATGATAGCCTCATTAATGTATCTTACTGCTAGCAGGCCTGACATCATGTTCTCTGTATGTTACTGTGCTAGATTTCAGGCAAACCCACATGAACCTCACATGCTTGCAGTGAAGAAAATTCTACGCTATCTGAAGCGAACTGCCTCCTTAGGTCTATGGTATCCTTCCAACTCAGGCTTCTTTGTTCAAGCCTATTCAGATGCTGACCTTGGAGGATGTGGACTCGACAGAAAAAGCACAACTGGTGGCTATCAATTCCTTGACGGGAAGTTGGTTAGCTGGCAATCCAAGAAACAAACGTGCGTGTCGTTATCTACTGCCGAAGCGGAATACATAGCCGCTGCTTCCTGCACCTCATAAGTGATTTGGATCCAGAGTCAACTTCGAGACTATGGACTCAATATGAAGAAGATCCCACTATATTGTGACTCTGAAAGTGCAATTAGGATCTGTCATAACCCAGTGCAACACTCTAAAACCAAACACATAGCACTGAGGTATCACTTCATCAAAGATCACGTGGAAGATGGAAACGTCGAAGTTCACTTCGTAAGAACCACTGATCAACTGGCTGACGTCTTTACCAAAGCTCTTCCTGAAGCATCATTCAACAGAATACTGCAAGGGCTAGGTATGATGGAATCAGAGCCAGTACCTCACACTACCTCTCAACCTCAAACGTAAGAAGCGAAACCAACCGAACGTTCGGGTTCGGTTAAACCATCTGACTCGCTCATCACTTCAAAGGTAGTTTTTCTTGGTTGTATATTTCTTGTACAAAATTGTTTTTTTTTGTGTTGAAAGTATTTTCCAATTGCATGTCTAAATTCCTTGGTTTCTCAAAATTTTCCAAAACCGAAACCAACCGAAGGTTCGGGTTCGGTTTCTCAAAATTTTCCAAAACCGAAACCTACCGAAGGTTCGGGTTCGGTTTTTCAAAATTTTGTTGAACCGAAACCAACCGAACGCTCGGGTTCGGTTTTTCAAAATTTTCTGGAACCGAAACCAACCGAACGCTCGGGTTCGGTTTTTCAAAATTTTCTGGA
The DNA here is from genome assembly GCF_051521515.1 of Lactuca serriola. Taxonomy (NCBI): domain Eukaryota; kingdom Viridiplantae; phylum Streptophyta; class Magnoliopsida; order Asterales; family Asteraceae; genus Lactuca; species Lactuca serriola. The sequence continues at coordinate 322,875,969 of NC_136412.1, read as the reverse complement.
ACCGAAACCAACCGAACGTTCGGGTTCGGTTTTTCATATTTTTTCAAAAGTTTTTTTTAAGTCTTATTTTTTTGTCTTACTTATTTTTTTTACTTATTTTTTTTCTTTTACTTTTATTTATTTTTTTCTTCTTTAATAAATCTCAAAAACTCCAAAAATATTTTTCTTTTTTATTTTTCTTGTTGTGTGGTCGTTCGTTTATGGGGGTATAAATGTTGGATTAATTAAGTGTCCCTAGAAGCATGCTGCTGTATGTGTCCCAAGCCTCATAAGATTTTGAATAATAGCCTTCATGACCTGGTATACACAAACCTTGTCTTCCCAATAAGGCTAACACATTTATTCTAATCGTGAGCTACCTCACTCTCTTCTCACATGAGTTAAGAGTTTCCTGCTTGGTCCTTCTTTTCGCAGCAGAGGTACTTTATCTTCTTACACCATCTCCATTACATTCGTTTCATCAACGTAACCCTTGAGACTATCAGAAATTACCACTGAGGTTTATGGTTACACAACATCTGTGTTTATGATCTTAGTTTCGTGTCACTACGAGCTGAGTGAAACCCAAAATTCAACACCAAATCTGAATTGACGGTGATCAATCAATTTGCTCAAGTTTTCACCAAAGAATTGACGGATGTATCTTCATGAAATCTCATATTTTATTTTGTGTGATTCCTATGAAATTGTTAAACACCATAACATTTCTTCCCTTGGGATCCAGTTTTTATTTTTTTGAGATTTTATATTTTCCCAGCCAACTTAAACTTAACTCCTACCTACTTGTTCAACAGACTACACTGGTCTGACAAGTACTTTGATCCCTTTCTTTCTTATTTCAAGATTAGAATTGTTGCATCAACGCGAAAGCCACCCTAAAAGAAGCCTAATTAAAAGAAACCTTTCAACATTTCTTAAAAAGTGATTGATCGTAATTCAACGGGAATCCACATTAACACTTTAAGGTCTCTCTTGACCTTGAAGGAAGAGATTTGTGCCCGGAATCATCAGTTTCGTGTCATTATTGACATCACAGTAAATCCTAAAAAGAGTTGCTTTATTTCTTTTCTTTTTACACTCTTTGCACGAAAATCTTTGATTTTCCAAAATTCCGTTACTAATTAATTTCAGGCTGATTTGTTGCATTGGTGGTTAATAATTAAGACGTGGTCAACAATCCTCCACGTGGGCAGTTTATTCAAAAGATGCCATTCAAAACGATAAGACGAAGGGTTGCTGACTCAGGTGGGAAATAAAAGGATTGAATTTCAACCGGTGGTAAAAATTAAAAAGGGGCGCGTGTGAATATGAAACGACCATACTTTTACTGACAAAGTGGACGCGTGTGCGAAATCCAAGGGATTTCTCTCTGGCACTTAAAGGCGCGTGAGGATTTGAAACGTTTTTTTTCTGAAACGGCGCTTGTTGGGTGGCGTGATCCTAGGAATCTGACACTCTCTCTCCTACGTGATCATCGCATAGAAGATTTGAAACGATTTTTCTCTCTCCATTCCCTCACTATAAAAGGCAGTCTACACTCTCATTTACCTTTTTACTGCTTCCGGATTTTCTAGAGAGCAAAAACTCGCAAAAGCTTCACTGTTCATCTTCTTCTTCTACTACCTTCAACAATGGCGGAATCATCCTCAGTCCATGCTACCTCACACATCCTTCCCATTCGTCCTCAACAATGCTTGGTGATCGATCTCAATCCTCTGGCGTACGACTCCTACATGTCGCCGATCATCGAGTGCCTGAAGTACTCCCAAATCGCTCCAGCTCTCTCCAGGATTGAGTCTGTGCCCATGGCGACTCTCTCGCAGGTTTATGCGACTGCCTATTACGACAAAGCAGTCGTGCGGGTGTTCTTCGAGGTTGCTGATCACAAGACCTCCATTTCTCGACAACGTTTCTGCACACTGCTAGGGTTGGCTGTTGACCCATCGAGAATTAATCCGGAGACGATTCCGGTTGGGCATCTGTATTGCATGTTTTACAATATGGGGTACACGGAGGTCCTCACCTCAGTCGCAAAGTTCAAGAAATCCTGCTTGCCGCCTCAGTGGAACGGCATGTTCACAGTCCTCTTCAAGGGCTTGTCGGAACGGAGCTCAGGATCCGACGGTGCTAGTCGACTGTTCTTGTCGATCATGTATGCAGTTTACAACGGGGTCAACTTAGATTTTGGGTTGGTTCTCTGGCAACAGCTCATCCAGAGCCTTTCTTCTTCATCATGACATTCAGAGGTGTCGTATGCCCGGTTCTGGACTCTAATCACAAAGTGGGCAATGGACAGGTTTGATATTTCCCACTGCTGTTGGTGCATCGATGTCTTCGATCGGTACGTTTCATACCAAGAAGATCATCGTCTCTGATGCATCTAAATTCTCGTTCATTGGCTCTATTCCGGAGACAATGTATGGCGACGTTCCCTCTGACAGCAGGCTAATCCGGACGATCAAGGAGTTCAAGGCAACTGGACCTAGGGACCTTACACCGGAAATGCTGAAGTCCATCCATGATGCTGACAAACCGGTGAACAGGGGCAAAAAGGCTGACAAAGGGAAGCAAGTGACCAAAGCTGCTAAAGGTCCTTCTCTCAGGAAGAGGAAACAAACGAAACCTGCCCAGTCACCGCAGCCGAAGAGAAGGAAGACTCAACCGAAGCGAAAACTTCTTATTCCTTCCTCTTCTAGTGACTCTGAAGGCGAGAGTTCGGGTTCGGACGGCTCTCAAGGAGGCGAAACCCCTCAACGAGGCAACACCCCACCCCGATCTCCTACCCCAAATATGGAAATCCACACCTCACCAGTTCCTTCACCTCCTCAAACCATCCCTACTTCCATTCCGACCATAATCCCCACTACCACTATTCCTCCAACCTCTTTTCCTATACCACCACCCATTTTCACAGATACCACCACAACCACTACAAAGGTTACAACCAACGTATCTGATACGGGGGTTCATACCACTACAACCGAAACACCACCCGTAACCGAACCACCTCAAACCGAAACCCAGCATACAACCGAACCTACCCATACTCAACCACCACCCGAAACTACCCCACCCCACACTCAACCTGAACCTACCCAAACAACCACACCCCCAGCTTCACCACCCCAACCATCTCCAGATCACGCCTCTGATGGGGATAACCCGTTTCTTGGCGGTGACAATATGACCTTCGATTCGGTCTATTATAGTCCGTTTCAGGTTCAAAGTGACGAAGAGGATGATGCTCCAGTGACAAAGAAGCATCTTAAGGAGCTCAACGAGAAGGTTGACTTACTTCTCGCCTCATCTTCCAACCAACAGTCCTCTCTATCTGAAGCTGCACTTCAGAAGATTGTTGATGCCTTCTCCAGGGCTCAGCATGATTCGGTAGCCTCAGCCACTGCCGCCATTGACGCCTCCACAAAAGCATGTGAGGCCGCGACCGAAAAAGTCGATAAACTATTCTCAGACGCCTCTTCTCTGTTGAAGTCATTACAGGAGAGTGCGGATTCTACCAAGACAACTTTGGAACCGATTGTTCAGCAATTGGCAAAGTTTGTCTCAACGGAGTTGACATCGTTCGCTACCCTTCGCCAAACCATAAGCGACGACAACTCGGCTCTTCGTGCCTCCATCAATGAGCGCCTCGCTAAGCTTCAGGAGGATCTCGCAGCTGAAAATTCACTGATGGACGTTCTAGCTAGCAAAACCACCGCCCTCAAGGTCAAGAGCATGCAACTTTCAAACTCACAACAACAGCTTGAAGCTCTTCGATCCGAAAGGGAGGTCATCAAGACATGTGTTTCGGATGTACACGCTGCCCTATCCAACATCCTTGAAGCACACGATCCAATACTCAATCATTCGGTGAGGCGAACCCTTGCTGAAAAACTTGCTCCTGCCATGGACCTTCTCAGCAAAATCGAAGGTTTACCTAGTTTCGTGTCCGATCCGAAACAAGGGGGAGAAGTAAAGTCCGGATCGAAACCACCTCCTTCCTCCAAAGCTACTCACACAACCGAACCACCTCCGACTGGTCAAGCTTCGGGTTTGGGTGTGAAGGATAAAGGGAAAAACTTAGCTGATGAAGAAGATGATGATGAAGATGATGAAACCATTGCGGACATGTTGAAACGAAAGAACAGTCGCAATGCTGATGATGATGTTAATCGTGTGGCGCGAGAGGCTGAAGAAGCCGAACGCAAGCAGAAGGAAGCCCACGATCTCCTCGAGAGCAGGAAGACTCTCTTCCCTGCCTGGACTCGGGAGCGAATGATCAAAGAGGCCATAGACACTCCCAACATCTTATGGCTCGAGCCGGTGATTTCGTTCGACTGCTATAATTCTGTCGATTCGCAGTTCGACATGCCGTTGACTCGAAAGGCGTTTATCTTCCACGCCTTCTCAAATATTTATGAAGTCCCTCATCCAAACCCTGAGGTTGATAGGGAGCTTATCGACTTCTATCTGAAGGCTGCTCGTCCTCAGTATCTAACTTGGAGCGCCCAGAAGATAGTGAACGTTCGGGTCTTAAAGCCTTACACCGAAGGAAGGTTCATAAACGTTCGGTTCAAGGTGATTCGAGGATCTGCAAGAACTGCACATCATATTTCCCTGGCAGATCTACCGAACTTAAATCCTCATGATTGGATTGTTCTGCATAACATCCTCTTGACAAATGAAGCTGAATATGGTCCGATTATAGACCATATCAAGAGGATGATTGTCTGTTATATCATGGAGGTAGCCCTAATGGATCAGGAGGTTGCCACTGTCTTCAAGAAGAAACCGAAGATAGCTCCTGTGGGATCGGCCAATGATCTCAATCAGATGAAGATGGGCAAGATCGACCCGAGATGCAATTCGGCCATGTTCACTAGAGCAGAAGGACAAAAATGTCTCTTTGCTTTAGCTGACAAACATCTTTACACCACTGCTTGTCTGGAGCATGTGTTATCGATCATTCGAAGGTGTAAAGAGAATCCAGCGGATGATGTTAAGTACTTCAATGACATGATCCAGTGGTACATCAGGTTTAGGCAGACGATTCTGGCTCTTATCTCTCGTCTGTTTAACACCGTGAAGAAGAAGGTACCTGCCTCCGCTGCTGGCCCAAGTAACAAGTGAAGATCTCGCTCCAATTGACACAAAGGGGGAGATTGTTGGGTTGAAGATTTGTTCAAGGGTTGCGTCTTTGGGCTCGGCTATTTGTTTATTTAATTTGTATTCCGGTTTGGGCCTGTCCAACCGAGAGCCCATTATGTTTAATATATAAGTATATGCTTGCATGCATATTAGGTTAATGATTTAACGATTGATCTAGAGCATAATGATAGCATTTTACAGATTTATTTGATCGTTCTTGTAACCTGCCAATCCTCTACAGTTGATGTTCTTAATCGAGCTCTTCTGAGGATTTTGTTTTAATCATTCGACACGTTTGATTCACTCTTGCCTTGTTCTTACTTTTGTGTTCTTGCTGTTTTATAATTAATTACCTGTTTAAGATCTAATCGATCTTCAAAGATTAAAGTTTTAATCTCATCAAAGAGCACACACAATGAGTTGAAAAGATTCTCAGCTTATATAAATGCAAGTATGACCTCCATGATTTCTCTTCGAGAAGTTTGGATAAATGCTCCAAGTCACCTCCCCTTATAAAATTCTTACTTTTTGTATCCGGTTTTGATGAACTGAAAACATATATATATATATATATATATATATATATATATATATATATATATATATATATATATATATATATATCAAATTAGATAACAAATTACATCTATTTTAGATTACACAATATTCTTCATGAAAAGTGATCGAGAAAAGGGAACTAAGATTAACCTGGTTAGAAATATTGAGGAGATGGAATTCGAGAAAAAAATCAATTTATTACAAGAAAGTAGAAATCTAAAAAAAACAACAAGAATCGTTGATTACCGAGTTAGTATCAATGGTTAGAGCTTGTAATCGGAGAAAACATTTTGTCAACGGAACTTCCTAAACCAATACTACTAACTCCTCCCAGTTGCTCTCCACTAAATTTTTTACATTGTTATTCACACTTATAAACTCTTTAATGGCTAAATCCACACATGTATAAACAAATTCCTATAATGATTCGTATACATACAAACAGAACAGATGTATCAACCAACCATGACCAATATTCACAAGTTTTTTCCACTTTGTAGCCAGATATCAACAACAAGTTGATTATATATATTCCAAAATAAAATTGGCACAACATAAATGATCCACCTAGAGGATTCATTGCTCCTTGAGGAATAACTGATAACAATTAGGCGTCGGCGTATACATCCTCATTGGTTGTTGGCTAGGCTGTCCGTATTGTGGCAACATAATTTGCGGAATCAAAGACATCGCGCCACTTGCCTGTGAGGGCGCCAAAATCATCACACCTGGCAGCTGAACCTAGACTTGGACCTGGCCATGAACTTGAAACTTGTAGTTCTATAAATTAGGGTTCATTATTGGAGAAAACTAGGGGTAGATTGAAGAGGCAATGATAGCATTGTTGGCCTGTAAGACAGATGAAGAGTAGATACGTGTGAACGAGGCACAATGTAACACCCTGACTCCCAGGTATATTTTAAAAGCTTTTCATTCATTTTATTGAAGGAACTCGACGAGTTGGAGGCCCCAACTTGTCGTGTCGAACCTAGTCATCCCACATGGTTTTTGAATCCTACTCGACGATTCGGAGGACCCCGAGTCGACGAGTAGAGGTTGTGCATGGAAACCCTAATTTTTAGGGTTTGCCCCCTATTTAAAGAACCTTAACTCCTATCCCCAGCCTATCGTCCAGAAACATACCCTAGCAAGCTAACTTTCCATTTTTGAGTGTGTGAGTCTAAAAGAGAGTGTTTTGGTGCATTTCTTGAAGAGATTTAAAGACTTAGAAGCTTGGAACGAGAAGGAGCTTGTAGATCCATCATCCACTTCATTTTGGCATTCATTTGAAGGTAAAAAGTCTTTACCTTGGCTTTCCATTTCTTAGTTCTTCTCTCATGCATGAATATGGTCATTTTTGGGGCAAAATGGGGTCATTCTCAAATTTGAAGTTGTCCAGAAGATATGATCTCAAATCTGGACTCCTCTAGGTCCCAAATTCGGAAAGATATCAACTTTATCTAGTATTAACCCTCACCATGCCCTAAACCTCATTCTAGACTTGGTTTTGGTATTCTAAGCCATTAAGACCTTGCATGCACGTAAAGTTTGCAACTTTATGTGGAATATGTGCCTTAGGAAGTGGTTCAGATAGATTGATGGCCTGTTAGGCGGTCCAGTCAGACTGATGGCACATTATGCATGTTGTGTTTGTTTATATGATATGGTTATTGTTGGATTAGTGTCTAAGGCTGTAACTATATTTAATAAGTACTTGACCCGATTGTGCATGGTCCTTTTGGGTTGCCTTCACCATAGCAACTTGATAGGGTGATTTAGAGAGAAGAGATATTATTATTAATGTATTATAAGAATAATATGTTAAAAGAATAATAATATTATTTGATTAATATAAGTCATAAATTAATTAGGAATTAATTTAGTGACTTAAAGAGATTAATTGAATAAAGGGGTATAAACTGTCAAATGTGTGAAAGTTGTATTTTGAGCCAAGAATCCTTATGGATATGGGTTGGACGATTTTAGGGATGTGGATCACCTAGAAATTGTCCAAGGGTTTATCTAGAAAAGGATTTGGATTGCTTTGAGGCTAAGTTATCCAATTAGGGTTTTAAGGTGAAACCCTAGGAGCTCACAGTATAAATAGACCCATAGGGTTGAGGAAATCGGCCACCCTTGTGATTGGAGTACCCTAGAGCCGATTTCCCTCTTCCTCATCTCTCAAATCATCTTCTTGCTAGTTGGTGTTTGTAAGCCATTAGAGGAGTGACATTTGTGACTCTAAGCTCCAAGAAGAAGAAGGTTTTCAAGCAAGTAACTCAAGGTATTATTCTAGATTTGTTTTCATATGTTTTAATTATTAATTTACATTAGATCTAGCCATGAAATTCTTGGATATGTTGGATGTTCAATTGGTGAAACCTAGATCCAAGCTATAGGGTTGTATGTGCACGTAGTTAATGTTCTTATGTCCAAAACCCATCAGTGGTATCGGAGCCATGATTGGTTTCAATTGAATATGATGCTTAACTGTTTTGCTTGCTGAAAATCGTTTTTCTTGCCCTCTGTCGACCCAACTCGGCGAGTCAGTGTTTGGACTCGGCGTGTTGGCCCTACTCGGCGAGTCCAAAGCTTGACTCGGCGATTCCGAGCGTCAGACAGAGGATAATTCGGGATTTTGCTGCTGTTTTGTCTTAGATTGATACCTAAATCATTTTATTATGTAAAAATCCGAATTTTAACTTAATTTAATGATTATCCTTGACATAAATATAGATAATTTCAAATCTTTTAAATATTGATTATTTATATGATAAATATTGGACTATTTAAGATTATTTGGTAATTATCTAATGACTAAAATTGGATTAGGTCAAATATAGATAATTATGAAATTAATTGTGTAATTTGAATTATTTGTTATTTGATCCCTATTGTTTGAAAAGTTCAATTTCTATCCCGAATTTTTGAAATTTGAATTTTGTGATTGATAGTTTAATTTAGAAGAATTTAAATTTCAACCCCTAGAGTTTTACAAGTTTAAAATTCAACCCTATACTATTATATTATTAAAAGCTTAATAAATATATAAGTAAAATTAAAATTCTAGTCTTACCGTTAGTAGGCCTCATTCACGAAGCCGGTCTATAAGGTGAGTGTAAGGTTGCTGCCTATAAAATGGCGCTTAATGGGTGTACACTCACACCCACCGCTTGCTTGACCGGTGGAGGGTCGTTAGCCGAACGGGTTGGATAGGGCAACTCTCTCTCCTCATTAATAAGTATAATGAATCTATAAAGTAACTAAACTATTTTATAAAATTCCCAATCTTAGTTACTTTAGGAAAAGTGAATTGATGCAATCCCATGAAATTGCACTTTGCACCCTTGCTAAGAAGTTAGTGGAGCGTGTGTGGTTTGCCGGCACACTAATTGGTTCTAAGAAAAGGTGGCAAAGGGTGATTCATTGTTTATCATAGTTCGATGGAGCGTGTGTGGCTTACCGGCACATCGAATAGATGATTGTAACAATGAAGGCACCATGTAGATTTGCATGGTAATTCACACCCGCTTTGTGATCCTCGATATCCCAGTCACAAACTAGAGGGGCATATCGAGATTTAAACATGCCATTGAAGAGTTCAATGAATCTCTAAAATCTAGGAATTCTCAATAAAACTTAAGGTTATGTTTTCGTGGTGAAGAATTAGTGAATCGTCATTCACTTACCTCCAAATTGTTTGCATGATTGGATTACGGCATCCCTTTTCTAATATGTAAATAATGTTGTTGGGTCCTAGCCCTAATTTTTCATTTTGGGTGTTTAATTAGGGATCCAAATTCTAATCAAACTTTTTCCTTTCTATTTGTAGATGTCAAACGCAAACAACGCTGCTGCTAACTCATTCACGTTAATGAGTCTTTGCCAAAAGGTGACCTTCGATGGTACGAACTTTAGTGAATGGATAAGATACATTCGCACCATTGCACGCTACGAGGACAAAGAGTATGTCCTCGACGAAAAGCTCGAGAAGGTCAACCCGGAAATCGCTACTCCCGAAGAGATGGCTGTCTTTGAGACACACGAATGTGATGCAACGAAAGTCCATTGCATCATGATAGCCAGTATGAACCAAGAATTCCAAAAGTCCTATGAGGACATGTATCCGTATGAAATGCATCAAGACTTGATGGAGAGGTACCACCAAAGCGCGAGGCAAAAGCGCTACGAGATCATCACTAACATGATCACCGCTAAGATGGGAAATGGAGAATCATTGACTGTGCACTTGCAAAAGATGCAACGATATGTTGATCGTCTTCGAAAGTTAAATGTTAACTTTGGGGAGGATTTCGCCATCGACATCGTTCTTCACTCCTTGCCTTCATGCTACAACCAATTTAGGATGACCTATCACATGAACAAGGAAGAAGTCACCCTAAGCAAACTCCAAGGACTCCTAAGGACTGCTGAGAGCAACCTAAAGGACAAGTCTGTTGCACCAACTCCCGCACCAACCGCTGCTCCTGTTTTGGCTATAGGGCAGGGAAGGGGTAAGAAGAGGAAGGCTCCGTCAAAGAGCCACCGCAAGGGAAAGTCCCAAGATGGTTCCTCTTATAGTGGGACCAAAGTTGATCCCGCTAAGCCCAACCCTAACCCGAAGGAGGCAGAGTGCCATCTTGTGACAACCCAAAATTCATTCCGTCATTATAACCCGTTTCCGTTAATAGAATATTCTATTTTATAAAAGTTCTGTTAATTTGGGGTAATCAAATAAATAAATGTTTTTTTATTTTCATTTTATATTATTATTGTCGTAACAAAATAAATAAAACACGTAAATTACATTTCCATTTAGTTGGAAAAAGCTTATTTTTATTACGACCATTTAACCGGGTTAAAAGTTTAAACCTCGTTAAACATAAGTATGGGGTAGTCGAATACCGGGTATAACACCCAAGCCTTATACAAAGGAGGGTGGGCATTCCATAGAAACCTTTTACCACACTAGACCCACTTTCTCTCTCTACTCTCTATCTCAAGTCCGATTTCATCCAAAAACCGCAAGTTTCCGCCTCCAAAACGTAAGTTCTCTTACCCTAACTTATTCTAGACATCATTGATTTGTGTTTTAACCCAAAAATCGTTCATGAAGGCTGAAAAAGATGAGATTACAGCCTAAGAACCTCCTTAGGCCGTAAACCCCTAAAAAGATGTCAAAAGTGCCAAATTCCTTCCATTTAAGCTTAGAAACTAATTTTGGACTTAACCTAGAAGTGTTTGAACCTTGAATCAACAATTTTTAGGGCTTGAAAGAGGGTTTACGGTCCAAGCACATGCTTAGACCGTAAACACCCTCTAAGCTTGCAAACCAAGCCCAAAACACTTCCAAACCACATTTAGGCTTAAGATATGGCTTAGGGACTTGCTATTTCGGACTTGGAACACCTAAACATCAACATTTGAAGGGTAAACTAGAGTTTACGGCCCAAGCATATGCTTAGACCGTAAACTCCCCTAAACCATGCCAAAGGACCCTTTAAACCCCTAAAGAGCCTTATACCCTCACTAGAACTTGTTAGAAATGAGCCAAGGACCTTGAAAGAAAAGAATGGAGGTGTCCAAGAGTTTACTACCGTAAACCATGGGGTTTACGGCCGTAAACTCCCAAGGAGTGGTCCTTGGACCGTAAACTCCAATGGAGTACTCTTTTGGAACCTTGAACACCCCTATAACCTTGTGTATTGCCTTAGAATCACTTCTAGAACCACATGAGGCTTGAAAACACTCAAAATACACTCCTCCCATGAGTTTACGGCCGTAAACTCATGGGGGATGTGGTCTCCTAACCGTAAACTCACTAAAGGTGAGTTTTAGAAGAGTAAACTCCATGGTGAGGTCTTATACTCTTTCCTTACAACCAATTAGCCTTCTAGCACTCAACCATAAGACCTTTAATCACATTAGGATGCCTATATGTGTATAATTAGATTCTAAATCACTAATTACTTGTAAACATATGTCTTCATATGTTACTAGGGTCATAAAGGGTGTACAAGTCTCTACTTGACACCAAACGCTCATCCGACACTTCCACCCGATCTACTCATTGTAGGTGAGTTCATACCCCTTAATGAACCTTTGTAAATATTTTACATGTTTTAGGGGGGGGGGGGGATACAAGTATAATTCTGTAAGTTTTTATTATTAAATCATATGTGATTCACAAATTATCATCAAAAAGGGATTTTCTACACTTTTAGCTGCTTACCAATAAAACTGTTTTAGTTGATTATCAAATGCATTTTTAAGATTAAATTGTTGTTAAACTGTTTTTAAAACTGTGTTTAAATCACTTTTCTTTTTAAAATATATCTACACTAATATATTTATATAAGTAAGGCTTGAAGGACTTAGGACCGATAGCTCGCCTTATTTCTTGTTCATGTTTGATGTGGTCTTAGGGTATCTGTTATCCGTCCGACTGTCGTTGATTTCTTAGTTATATATCACATATATTTGTGTTAGATATGAAAGTTTTCATCTTATTCAACACCTTTGTTATTCAAAGGCAGGAAATCATACACTCTAGTTAACTATAATAGGTATAGTTAAGACTACTACTCGTTACCTCTACTACTACTATACTCACTATAACTGCTATTACTACAAGTTAATACACGTATAAGAGAACACTCTATGAACTATACAAAAGACTATTATACTATAATACCAAAGAATACACGAATCCAGAGTATAACACACTATCCCTCTATAAGACACTCTACCGCGCTTACACCATGTGACCAGGGCTTTCCGGAAGGAAGGAAACACTACACGTATAGATCTATACGGGGCGGACACTATTACATCCCGACTGCTAGCTATAGTCCGAGGCGACTAGGCCCAGGGGTGGCACTACATCACTACACTACGCATGACCGGGAAGGTCATCGGGTACTCTATTATCACTTCGGTCTGGTTACATGAGGGGTTACACCTTTATCCAAACTAATACACTAAGAGTTAAGTCTAAGCTAACATCCCGAAGTAAGTAAATATTTATTTCTAACGGAAGTTTGCACCACTACTACTGTCAACAGGCATAACTTTTCTTCATCTATGTTACTCACATGAGATTTATTATCGTACTTTTACAACCGAAGTTTTTCAATGACAACACTTTCACACAACTCAAAGGATTTAACTTACAATGTACTTTTTTGGAAAATATAGGATTTTCTAGGGAATTCTACTACCCATAAATACAAAATTTCAGTTTTTATACTATAAGTTTGTAAACACTTTTACACAAAAACGACACTAAATGAACTCACCAGCTTTATGCTGATACTCGTTTTCAAAATAACTTGTATCCTCATGTCAAAGATAGACAGGTACAGGTGCAGCTTTTGGAAAAGATGGAGCACATACAAGACCCATCTCTTATGTTGTTATACATTTTGGTGTCTATTAAACTTTACAAAACACGTTTGTAATTAAATTTACTATATAAATGCAATGGTTGTTGCCGCTTGTTTTTACTATTATGCAATTGTTATGATACTGTACATGACGTCCTCCACCCCAGAACGTATTCCGCCGTTATTGGTTTTGGGGTGTGACAGATTGGTATCAGAGCCAAGTTTATAGTGAATCAAGTATATCAACCTATAAAAGATATACGAACTATAAACACTTTGGGACTAAAACACTCTGACCAAGAATATATACTTATAAATACTAAAATATTTAATTAAGTATGTATATATATATATATACATATATATATATATATATATATATATATATATATATATATACACTCACCACTACAAAAGGTTCAGTATCATACTAGAACAGAACAAAAGTATTAAGATTGTTGAACATCACAATTAAGCTTAGAGACATATAGTCACATCTGGGTGGATGTAGCCTGATCAACTACATTTTTCTAGGAGTGACTAGCATGTGCCTAAGAGTGATTGTGGTGTTGCAACAAGTCTAAAAACTTACCAACACTACCACAAGAACGTTAGAACAAGAATACTATAGGAGTATTCTGCATTCTACTAACTACGTATGTGATAACTAAAGGGTTGTTACTGGTAGGAAAATGGTTGCTAAGTGGATACACCACGGTTACATGTGACTAGGGCGTTATAGACTCAGAATCTGTGACCTTTGCTTCATTTCCTGTTCTTGTTTAATTGGGGATCTGAAGTTGAGGTTGCTTATTCGAAGGACTATCTTGCTTCGGTTACATGTAATTGGTATGCACTACGCAAGTATTGGGTCGACCAATAACGATCCATCTCATAAGTATCCTAGATAAGTACGTCTATTAACCTTTCTTTCCCCCTTTCTCGCGTAGATAGCATGGTTGGCTTCCACCATCCCGACGATCCATATTATCCAAACCATGGCAATGGAGGATGGCTCGATGAAGAGCCAGAAGATGATCACCCGATCCCTTTGGATGATCATCATGCAGAAGGCTTCTCGGATAGCTCCAGCTCCGAGCCAGAAGTTAACAACCTACCCCCTGTAGCTCCAAACCCCAATCCCCATCCGACATTTTGAAGTCCCACTCCCATGTGGGCAATAAACTTGAACCGATGGAGCGAGGAGTAGGGTCAGCCCTTACCATACAATGGAGACCGAAGCTTCTACAACATAAGCGAGGGAGGATCAGCGGACCAAGTTCTGCCCATCATGGTCCGAAGGATTGCCAGGAATGTCGAGCAAGGTCAGGCAGCCATTGGCCGAGTGGTAGAAGTGGATGCCAACTCAAATCTCAACATTGTTCGCATCCGCCAACTTGAAGAAGCTATGGATAGGACAAGGAGGACCAACGAGGCTCTGCAGCAACAACTAGCGGCATCTCGAACCGAAGTTAGGGAACTCCGAGCACGTCAGAGGGCTCATGAACGACATCTTCAGGAAGTGATGCGCCAGCTAGCTGATCTGAGGGTTCGCCCAATGGGTACCCGTCGTCAGTAGAAGATGTCAAAACAACTCACTCTTTTGTTTAAGGACTAGCCTTTTCTTTTCTATGCTCAGTAGAGCACTTGTCTGTAAACATTCCTAACTTTGAAAGTACTCTAATTAGGCCTCTAGACTGCCAACATTTTCCTTTTGGTTTGATGTAAGACCTACTGTTAGGTCACTTTTCCCGAACTTGTATTACATCATTAATACCAGTAAATTGGCAGTTAACTACTCTATTGCTATGACTCTCTCTCTAATTTTTGGACTATGTTGATTTAGTCCGTGAAACACTCTTATCATACTTGCAATAGACTCTTACTATTTTCATCATCCCTATTAACTTTGAGTAAAAGATGCCTCCTCAAAAGCGCCCAAACAGAGGCAGACCAGCGACTCAAACTCCACCTCCACCACCTCTTCCTCCGCAGTTCGATCCAGTGCTGTTTCAAACAGCTGTGACCGCAGATGTGACGACAGCTATGGCCCAAATGAATTGTGGCGATGCTAGTGGAGCCGGAATGGACACCAACTCCAGACATGGTGAAATCCCCTCTCGTACACAGGGGTGTACTTATAAGGATTTCATGAACTCTAAACCCACATTCTTTAATGGGACCGGAGGAATCCTTGCTCTGTCCCAATGGATCGAAAGAGCCGAAGCTGTTTTCGAAATGTGCTCATGCCCCAAAGAAAGCAAAATCAAGTTCGCTGCTGCCACCTTCACTGAAAGGTCCCTGACATGGTGGAATGGCCATGTCAGTTCACTCTCTCTAGTAACAGCCAATGCCATAGGCTGGGATACAATAAAGGACCTGCTGAGAAAGGAGTACTGCCCTAGAGGGGAGGTTCAGAAACTTGAAGAGGAACTTTGGAACCTCAAGATGAAGGGAACGGACATAGTGGCTTATACGGCCAGGTTCTGTGACCTGGTAGCCATGTGCCCTAACATGATCCCTTGTTAAAGCAAGAAAATTGAACGATACATCTGGGGTTTAGTGCCCCCGTATCAAGGAAATGGTCTATCTTCCCATCCTGCAACCTTTGACAGCGCCAAGGAGTTGGCCCACAGGTTGATTGATCACGAAACTCCTTCCACTCCGGCTACAGCAACCACAACTGCCACTGCACCGCCCAAGCCAGTCGACAAAAAGAGGAAGCATTGGGATCGGAAGAGGGGAAAGAAAACTCAACCCTCCTCCAAAGATCAACAAATTGTGGCTGTCCATGCTGCCACCACTCCTGCTACCCCTGCACCAGCAAAAACTTATGTTGGGAACCTGCCCAAGTGTCCCAAGTGTCCCTTCCATCACAACGGCCCTTGCCGTGAATTGCAATGCACCAACTGCGGTCGGAAGGGCCATACTGTCCGGTTTTGCAGATCCCAACCCAAACCTATCTCTCAAGTCCCTAGTTCGGGAGTGAGTTAGTTATGCTATGGCTGCGGTGAAGCGGGCCATTTCAAGAAAAGCTGTTAGAAGGCTGGGAATGCGGGAGGAACAGGAAGATTACTCGCTATTGGTCACAACGAAGCGGTAGCGGATCCCGCAGTAGTCACGAGTACGTTCCTTCTCAACAACTCTTATGCCTGTGTCTTATTCGATAGTGGTGCAGAAAGAAGCTTCATAAACCAAAACTTTAAACACTTACTTAAGCAATCCCCGCAACCACTAAAAGAAACATTCATCGTAGAAATGGCTAACGGAAAGACCGAAAGCTCTAACGAAATTTACATAGGTTCCCTCACGTTAGACGATCATTCATTCCCAATCGATCTCATATCAGTCTCGATCAAGAGTTTCAATGTCATTGTTGGCATGGACTGGTTGAGTCTTCATCGCGCTGATATTCTATGCTTCGACAAAGCCATTCGCCTAAATCCACCGAATCACGAAACTCTGTTGATCTACGGAGACAAACCCGGTACGAGCCTTCGTATCATCTCAAGTATTCAAGCCCAGAAATACTTGCGCAAGGAATATCGCGCCTTCCTTGCACATGTCGTTGACACAAGCTAGAAAATGAGAGATCCAAAGGACATCCCTGTTGTATGCGATTTCCCTGCGTCAGGTTGAAATCAAAATAGACTTAGTCCCAGGAGCTACCCCGTAGCTAAGTCGCCCTATCGTTTAGCGCCTGCCGAGATGCAAGAACTATCCGGTCAGCTTAACGAGCTGCTCAGCAAGGGCTTTATAAGACCGAGCTTCTCACCATGGGGAGCTCCGGTCTTGTTCATGAAGAAGAAGGACAGGTCGTTCCGTATGTGCATCGATTATAGAGAACTCAACAAACTCGCGGTCAAAAATCGCTACCCTCTTCCTCGTATAGACGACCTATTCGACCAACTACAAGGGGCGAGTTACTTCTCCAAGATTGATCTTAGGTCCGGGTATCACCAGTTACGAGTGCTTGAGGAGGATAATCCGAAGACAGCCTTCCGAACTCGTTATGGGCACTACGAGTTCGTAGTGATGCCCTTTGGACTGACTAACGCACCCGTAGTGTTTATGGACTTGATGAATAGGGTGTTTTGTCCATACTTAGATCAGTTTGTCATCGTCGTTATTGATCATATACTCGTCTACTCCCGGAGCGAAGAAGAACACAGAAATCATCTACGACGAGTCCTAGAAA
This sequence comes from Lactuca serriola, assembly GCF_051521515.1. Taxonomy (NCBI): domain Eukaryota; kingdom Viridiplantae; phylum Streptophyta; class Magnoliopsida; order Asterales; family Asteraceae; genus Lactuca; species Lactuca serriola. Next base: position 322,858,683 of record NC_136412.1, on the reverse strand, counting down.
CCCTGCGATCGGAGAAGTTATACGCGAAGTTCTCTAAGTGCGAATTTTGGATCCGAAGAGTTGAATTCTTAGGACACGTGGTTAGTGAGGAAGGAATCCACGTGGACCCATCCAAGATTAAAGCTATCGAGAACTGGTCAGCACCGAAGACGCCTACAGAAATTCGTCAATTTCTAGGCCTCGCTAGCTACTACCGCAGATTCATTCAGAACTTCTCCCGGATTGCGAAACCTCTTACCACATTGACACAGAAAGGCATAACATTCGACTGGGAAGAGAAGCAGGAGAAGGCATTCTAGACCCTGAAGCGAGTTCTATGCACCGCATCGGTATTATCCCTTCCCGAAGGGACAGTAGATTTTGTGGTATACTGCGATGCATCGAACCAAGGGCTCGGTTGTGTCTTGATGCAACGAGGTAAGGTCATCGCCTATGCCTCAAGACAGCTGAAGACACATGAGGTTAACTACACCACTCACGACCTCGAGTTAGGGGCGGTTGTATTCGCTCTAAAGATCTGGAGACATTACATGTATGGAACAAAGAGCATAATATACACTGATCATAAAAGCGTCCAACACATACTGAACCAGAAGGAGCTCAACATGAGACAACGACGGTGGGTCGAACTACTCAATGATTACGACTGCGAGATTCGTTATCACCCGGGGAAAGCCAATGTGGTAGCAGACGCCCTAACTAGAAAAGAGTATTCTGGTCGAAGAGTCAAGTCATTAACAATGACTATCCATTCGCATCTATCCGCACAGATTAAGGAGGCTCGGCTCGAAGCATTAAAGCCTGAGAATGTGGCGGGAGAATCCCTGCGTGGAATGGATAAGAACTTGGAGGTCAAGGGTGATGGAGCCTATTATCTCATGGACCGAATCTGGACCCCGCGCCATGGTGTTTTTAGAGATTTGGTCATGAAGGAAGCACACAACACTCGATACTCCGTTCACCCAGGTTCAAATAAGATGTATCTGGATCTCAAAAGCTATATTGGTGGCCTAACATGAAAGCAGAGATTGCTACCTTCGTGAGTAAGTGCCTTACTTACGCAAAGGTCAAGGTCGAATACCAGAAGCCATCAGGTCTTCTCCAACAACTGGAGATACCGGAGTGGAAGTGGGAGCGGATCACCATGGATTTCATAACCAAGCTACCCAAGACAACGGGTGGGTTGGATACCATTTGGGTCATCGTCGACAGATTGACCAAGTCCACGCATTTCCTACCCATCAAAGAAACAGACAAGATGGAGAAACTCACAAGAAGATACATTAAGGAGATAGTACGACTGCATGGCGTCCCTGTATCTATTATCTCTGATAGAGATAGTAGGTTTACTTCGAGATTTTGGCAATCACTGCAAAAAGTATTAGGGACAAGGCTGGACATGAGTACAGCCTACCATCCACAGACTGACGGGCAAAGTGAGAGGACGATCCAAACCTTAGAGGATATGCTGCGAGCCTGTATGATTGACTTTGGTAAGGCGTGGGATACATACTTACCCCTTGTGGAGTTTTTGTACAACAATAGTTATCATACGAGCATCAAGGCAGCTCCATTTGAAGTCCTCTACGGCCGGAAGTGCAGATCCCCTCTGTGCCGGGCTTAGGTGGGAGACACTCAATTAGCTAAAGGACGAGTTCCTGACAGCGCTCTCACATGTCCGGAGATCATGGGAGAGAGTAACGTGCAAGGATGACAAAGGTCGACCCAGTTTTAAAATGGATTGGGTTCCAAAGACCAACTGATCCCGCTCTGTGTTGGAGCAGCTATGGAGGCATATCATCAAACTTCGGTTTGTTGGTAGTGGCTGTTCCAGGCACATGATAGGGGACATCTCTCAACTGTACAACATTCAGACCTTTGTTTGAGAGTATGTGTCCTTTTGCGGGAAAGGAAGAAAGGAAGAGATCACAAATGAGGTTAGTGCTTAATGATATGAAGCATTTTCGGATCTGTTTTGAGATTATGCTTGCTGTTCTCAGACCTTCTGAATGCAGATTCAATCGGTGAATTACGGTTTGCGTTTTCTTCTCTATTCTCCTGAGTTTTTCTTAAGCTGATTCGCTTTAAAGACTAATTTTTGTTTTAGGATAGTTTAAATTTGCGCATTTACTTTCGTTTCTCTCCTATGCACAAATTTAGGGGAGAAATAAAAACAAAATAAAAAAAATAAAAAAAACATTAGAAAATTAGAAAATCAAAAAAATATGGTGTAAATTAAATGTGCTTGAGGGAGATGTTTTGGGAAGTGATATTATCAAGTGATAATAGGCAACCTGAGTCTGCGTAACGTACCCGAAGTTGAAGGGTCTATGCTCTGTTTTGATACGTCGGTAGGCACGAAAAAATTTAAAATGGACATGACTAGGCAGAGTTGAACTTAGGAAATTTATAGACTTGACAAATCTTGACCTAGTTAGATCCATTTAGCCTGACAATACGACGCTCGGATAGGTTGAGCAGGGAGATATATATGGGAATCTACTCGTCACATTAATTGAACCCGTACTTGGAACCGTGGTTTAACTTTTCCTCGATGTGTGGATTCTGTCCTTAATTCCGGTTGGATGGGGCGACTGGTAAATTCCGATAAATTAGTCTCCTTTGCGTGACTTCCAATCTGACCTGGTACACAACATATGCAACTCTATTTCTCTACAGGCTATATATATGTGAAATACTTCTTATATGTTAGCCATATGCTGTCTCCTTTGCGCGACTTCTAATCCGACCTGGTACACAGCATATGCAACCTTCTTCTTCTCAACCCCTCTAAAGTAGTTAGCAATAGAATTCTGAATCTCTTCTCTCTCTGAATGGTTGTCTGCTCACCCGATGTAAGGAGTACTCTGGAAGTTCTTGATGGTTGAGGCATATCAGGAAGCGGGAAACACGTTCTAGTACACTTAAAATTGAACACATACAGATTGTCTATAGATTTCGCTGCTCAATTTAGGTGGACAACAATATCTGTAACATCCCCCTCTGGCACGTATCACAATATTGTCCGCTTTGGGCCACTCAGCGCGAGGACTTCCCAGGGGGTCACCCATCCTGGTACTACTCCCGCCCGAGCACGCTTAACTGCAGAGTTCTTATGGGATCTGCTGCCCTCACGGCTTTAAAACGCGTTGTGATAGGGAAGGTATCCACACCCCTTATAAGGAATGCCTAGTTCTCCTTCCCAGCCGATGTGGGATCAGATTTAACCCACTTTCACCCCCCATTATAGGGTTCGACGTCCCCGTCGAACACATCGACCCGTGCCCTGGCTCTGATACCATTTGTAACATCCCCCTCTGGCACGTATCACAATATTGTCCGCTTTGGGCCACTCGGCACGAGGACTTCCCAGGGGGTCACCCATCCTGGTACTACTCCCGTCCGAGCACGCTTAACTGCAGAGTTCTTATGGGATCTGCTGCCCTTACGGCTTTAAAACGCGTTGTGATAGGGAAGGTATCCACACCCCTTATAAGGAATGCCTAGTTCTCCTTCCCAGCCGATGTGGGATCAGATTTAACCCACTTTCACTAGTTGTAACAGCCCGGAATTCCAGGTATTATTATATTTATGATTTTGGGTGTTTTAAGAGGGGACTCGGCGAGTTGGAGCCTAGACTCGCCGAGTAGGGTCGCGGATCTGGTCGCGGGTTCGCGACTGGACTCGACGAGTCCGGATATGGACTCGGCGAGTCTGCGCTGTTTAGCGAAAACCCTAACCGTTCAGGTTTGGGACGTATATGAGGGACCTTATGGCCATCATTGTTCACCCTAGTCCTCTGAGAGAAACCCTAATTCGATTGTGAGCATCTGGAGCAAGGTTGAAGACCATTGTTGATTTTGGAAGTGTTGTTTTGCAAGGAAGAGGAGGCTTGGTTAAGGGAACAACAAGGGAAGCCACGTTCTGAGGATTGGGGACGCAGAGAGCACGTTATTCAGGTAATATTTCGAGTTGCATTCTTCTATGTTGATGTATATATGGATTTAGGGTTTATTGAACCCTTTTGTGGCTAGATTGAGTGTTACCTTAGTCCCCCAAGCGATGGGAACCCTGTATTGGGACCTTTGGAAGTCCAGAATGTCCCATGCTTGAGCATTTCGGGAATCAATGGAGGTTTTGGATTGGAATCCTTATGCCTTAGGTCAAAATGTAAATTATGAGTCATGGGGTGTATTATGAGCACCGAAATGAGGACCTTACGTGATGAATCAGTCTAGGAAAGCCAGACCTATGAATGGTCGGAGCAGATCTGACCTTAGAAAGCAGTTTGAGCGGTTGCATGGCATGGACTCGCCGAGTCCGATGAACAGACTCGGCGAGTAGCTTGAAGATTAACTGGGAATCGCCGAGTTGTTCTTCAGACTCGGCGAGTTGAGTCGGGGTGGCCCCGCGATTCTTCCAGGAGGAACTCGTCGAGTCAAGGAGGATACTCGACGAGTGGAAAGGGAATCTTAGAGAATTGGTGAGGACGTCTAGACTCGCCGAGTCGCCCTAGCACTCGCCGAGTCCGGTCAAGTTGACCGTTGACCGTTGACCAGAGTTGACCTATGTCTGACTTCTTAGGGATAGTCAAACTTAGAAGATAAAAGTGTTAATAAGAGATATATGATGTTATAGGGAGATTGTAGCTCGGCGGATCGAGCACGAGTGATTTCGGGATTTGCTAGCTTTCGATATTCACGAGGTGAGTCTTCTCACTATACTGTACCCGGAAGGCTTTGACTGTGTGACCGGAAGGTCGGATATGATATGAGATATATGTGATATATGTGATAAGTTAATTGTTATACGTGCTATGTATGTTATGTGGGCCGGAAGGCATTATGTTATGGGCCGGAAGGCATTATGTTATGGGCCGGAAGGCGATTATGTTATGGGCCGGAAGGCGTTGTGTTGTGGACCGGAAGGTCGGCGTGGGTAGGACCGGAAGGTTTACCCAGCAGGGACGGAAGTCCCCTGAGACACATGGACCGGAAGGTCAGGGCCTGGAAAGGCGTATGTGCGTAAGTTGTATTTTGGGGAACTCACTAAGCATTTATGCTTACAGTTGTTATGTATGTGTTTTAGGTACTAGCGAGGACCGTGGGAAGGCGCCGGCGTGATCTGTATACACTGATAGATGTTTTGTGATCTTGGGATTCAGATGATTTGCATTTTGACATGACACTTGAAATGTTTATGCCTTGTTTTGAATGAAAATAATTTATTTTGAAATGAAAAAAATTTGTTTGAAAATTTACGTTGTTACAATATCCCTGGTCGTCGTCAAATGAATGGTCCTTAAGATATAATATCTAAGAAATTAGGATCAGATATAATATCTAGGAACTTAAGTTCACCTTGTCTTGTAACAAATAGTATGTCCTAAATTTGTCACTAATTTTCGTGTTTAAGTGGACAACAATACCGACGATCGACCAGACAAAGATGTGAATATTAAAGGTACTGACAAGTGGATAAAGATTGTCTAAAAACTTTGATCCCAAATCACTCTTAAAGTTAGATATCATTTTTATTTTTGTTAAATTTGTCATAGTTTCTTCTAATTTAAATATTATGGGAGGATTAAAAATTAAAAATCAAAGAAAAATCAGAAAAATAAAAAAAAAATCCAAAAATAGTGGTATTTCTGTTTTATTTCTTGTTTAGAAAAATCAAAAATCCAAAAATACTTTTGTTTTTGTTTTATTTTGTGTGCTAAGTTTTCTTTTAGTTTTGTTTTGTCTTGAAAAGTGATTTCAGGTATAGATAAGACTCATGGAGTTTGTGTAACACCCAAAGTTTTGAAGGCCAAGAAAGGAAAGAAAACCCTAAGTTTAGGGGTCGACTCGGCGAGTCCAAGGAGGGACTCGGCGAGTCCGAGCGGGATCCGAGTCAAGGAGTAAGTGACCGACTCGGCGAGTCGGCCAAGGTGACTCGGCGAGTCTGGTCTGTGCGAGGAAAACCCTAAATCTGGGGCTTGGAGCCTATTTAATCGCCTCATTCTTCTTCCTAGGGCTCCTTTACTGTCTCTCACACCCAGAACGCCGCACCCTAAGCCTCCATTGTGCTCATTCAAGCTTTTAGCCATTTTTGAGTGATTTAGAAGAAGAAGAAGAAGTGGGAATCTTTGAAGCATCAAGGAGTGGCCTTGGATCCGAAGTTTGGGAAACATTTCAGAGCATTTGAAGGTATTAATTCGTTTCTCTCCTTTAAATCTTCTTTGGTTATGAGTTTTGGGGCTTTTAAGCCATGTCTAAGATCAATTTCGAGCTTGGGGTCCAGATCTGAGGTTGCTACCTCAGATCCATGCTTGTTTTGGTTTAGAATCCCGTAAAGTATCAGCCATTGGGTGGATTTTGGAGCCTCTTGGTCTTAAACCCTAGTTCATGGTGTATTTTGCTTAGATCTCCATCTTTGCACGTAAAGTTTGCAACTTTACGTGGGGAATAGGCTTGGGAAGGGTAGATCTACAGTTTGGAGTCCATGCATGACTCGAAAGTCCTCTGCATGTAAGTAGATCTTAATGGAATCGGCGAGTCCTTCGAGTGGACTCGGCGAGTAGCTTGAAGATGGGGAGGAACTCGACGAGTGGGATGAACAGCTCGTCGAGTCGGATGAAGATGGGCATGAACTCGGCGAGTTGGATGAACAACTCGGCGAGTTGGTTGGAGATTACCTTGTGCTCGGAGAGTCTGTTCTTGGACTCGACGAGTCAGGTCGCGTAGCCCCAAACCCTTCGAGATAAGACTCGAGTCAGCGAGTCGAGCAAGGACTCAGCGAGTTGGACAGGACAGGATTCGGGAATCAGTAGACTCGGCGAGTCAATGGCTGACTCGGCGAGTCAAGTCGTAATTGGAAGGACTTTGAGCATAGGGACTCGGCGAGTCAGTAAGTGGACTCGGCGAGTAGGGTTGACCTGGAAGGTTGACTTTGACCAGGACTTTGACTTTGGCAAGAGTTGACTTGGTTGACCTTTGAAGGTCAGTTAGACTAAGTGTTATGTTGATATTGGTAGCTCGGGGAGCTAGTGGAGCAGCAGTTCGGAGTCAGTGGTCAGGTAGCGGTCAAAGGGATTAGTAGCAGCAGTTCAGCAGTATCAGGTGAGTTTCCCTTTGTGTGAATGGTCTACGGCCACAATGCCGGCCCATGTAGACATGAGTAGAAGACCCGGGGGTTAGCCCTAGGCATCGTATGCTAGTATGTTGGCCAGGACGAGGTCCAATGTTAGCGGGCGGGTGCCCAAGGAATGGTTAATGTGATAGTTTATACTTGTTGTCTATGTGATACTTGTATGTGCCTAGTAGGGAGGTGAGAGTGGGCAAGGTCCCGTATCTCACCAATAGCAGAGTGTGGATGGTGTTCCACATCTCAGTAGCAGCAGAACAGGGGCGAGGCCCAAGTCAGGAAGGGAGTGAGTGTAGGCTGGGCCCGTAACTCACTACCAGTAGGATCATGGATGGGGTTCCATGATTCATCAGTAAAAGTTCAGGGGCGGGGCCCAGAGATAGGCGAGGCCTTAGGACAAGATCCGTTAGTATGTGTTTAGCTTATGTGAGATGTTTACATGCTATTATATGATAGTGGGCGAGGCCCTGTGACAGGCGAGGCCTACGTGAAACAGATCTGTATCCGAGTGGGGCTCGAAGCCAGGCGGGGCCTGGAGCGGCGGGGCCGTTGTAGCGGGCGAGGCCCAGGATAGCGGGCGCGGCCCAGTATGTGCAGTATGTGGTTATGCATGGTATGTGGTAGGGTGGGGAACTCACTAAGCTTCGTGCTTACGGTTTTCAGTTTTGGTTTCAGGTACCTCCGGTAGCGGATGATCGCATGGCACACACCATAGCTTAGACAACCTGGGAATGTTTACTCTGATAACAAATATGTATTTTGGAAACTAACACTTTGTTTATGTTTGAAAACGATGAATTTGCTTAACGTAATGTTTTATCAAATGAAATTTTTAGTCTTGAATTTTGGGATGATACAAGTTAGTATCAGAGCCTTGGTTTGAGGGATTCGGACATGCTCTCGAGCGTGTCTGAACTCAAACTGAGGGATTGGTATAGAAGTTTTCAAAATGAAAAGACAGTTTTGTAAAAAGAGAGTTTTGGGAAAGGAAAATAGTTTTAGAAAGGCAAAAAATAATTCAGATAGAAAAGAACTTTGAAAAGAGAAAAAGGGTGTGGTGCATGCAATCAACCGAGCTCAAGTAAGTACCCCAAAATACTCATACAAGTTTATGTTATGATTGTCAGTTGTTAGAACAGTATGCTAGATTAGGACTAAGGATCTAGGAATGATGCCTTATGTGCCTATTATATGTGTTTGAGCTGCATGATAGTGCTGATTAGACAGTAGTAGGATAGCCTGTTTAGGTTATGCCTGAGCTTATGAGTTTGTGTTGCATGTTAGTTCAGATTCTTGTTGTTTGGATATCATTGCTTGAGTATGTTGTGGTTAGATTTTCCCCTTGTCTGAATGCTGCTTGCTTTGTGCATTATGGGATTTCGAGTGATGGGAGTTAGCCATTAGGTGGATACATCACGTCACATGTGATCAGGGTTGAATAATCTCAGAGTGTTGGATTTGGCCCTATTGTGCAGCGCTTGTTTGAGTCCAACCATTGTAGGGACGAGCCTTTTACTTGAAGGATTATCTGAGCCTCGTCACATGTGATGGTATCGGAGACCTTCAACAGCTGAGGACTGGTTGAGTTGAGTCAAAGGTTTCCCTAGGGTAAGCCTAGGATGAGATAGTGCTGGGAGCAGTAGTAGTGGATAAGGGACCTGGTGGAGTCAAAGCAATTCCTGAGGAAAGTACGGATAGATGTGGAAGGTAGTATGGGCCCGTACTACTGAAAGCAGAGGATCCGTACTTGATTCGGGAAGGGCCAAGACAAGACCGGGAACCTAGTAAGGGGTGTGTTTGGTCTCGCAGCAGTGAGGAGTTTTCTGATAGTGGTTGTGTTATATGTTTCAGCATGGTGACATTGCGAGAGAGACCAGCGGGAGGATCAGGCACCGGAGAGGGATCGGGCTCGGGTTCAGGGGCCGAGCAGCTCAAGGAGCGGATGCGAGAGTTGATATCAGCTGAGGTTACGCGCAGTATCCTAGCTCAGACTCTTGTGATCGTTGGCACGGTCAAGGAGGGTATACTGGAGATCTTGGGTGAGAGGCTGGGAGCCTTCTGTACCGAGATGATGGCATTGTTGGGAGCGCGTACCTTGACATTTCGAGAGTTCAGGGCCTGCGGGGCGCCAGATTATCATTGGGCTAGGGACCCCATTGCTAGCAGCAGATGGTTGGCTAATGTTGCCAACGCTTTTCGTTCGAGCAAGTGTCCCGAGGGGGACAAGGTTAGACTCGCCTCCTGTCTTCTGAAGGACAAAGCGAGGGACTGGTGGGAGGAGATTGGTCATGCTCTGGGGGATGATGCCACGTTGGACGCGATGACTTGGAGTGATTTCTCGGCCAGGTTCAGGGCGGAGTTTTCGCCGATTATTGAGGTGCAGCAGCTGGCACGAGAGTTTCAGGATTTGACGCAGACTACTGAGACTGTGGCGGAGATCACTGCCAAGTTCAGGGAGAGGGCTCTTCTTGTACCGCAGTATGTCACGGATGAGGAGATGAAGAAGGCTCAGTACCATGAGATGTTGAGGGATGACATCAGGGAGTTCGTGAGCAGATCCAGCTGTAAGACGCTGGAAGATATGATTTCTTGGGCTAGAGAAAGGGAAATTGATTTGGAGCAAATCCGAAAGAGGAAGCTGGATGAGGTTCAGGTAGCTGCGGGTTCGGGCAAAAGGCCCAAGGGATCGGATTCGAGATCGAGGGATCATCAGGACCGCAGTCGGTGCGGAAAGTGTGGCAGGGCGCACGGGGTCGCGTGCAGGAGTAGTAGCGGTGGTGAGTCTGGCTGTTTCAAGTGCGGTCGGACTGGTCATTTCAACAGGGACTATACTGTTACCGCCGCGTAGGGATCATACTTGATATGTTTTCACTGCAACCAGCGGGGCCATAAGAAGGCTCAGTGCCCCAGTTTGTTTTCAGCAGGACGGGTGATGGCACCTGCTCCTGCAACTTTGAGGATCACGGATGGCCGTCAAGGCCGGGTAGAGGCACCTGCGGCAGGGAGCAGGGCTTTTCAGATGACGACCTTGGAGACGCGAGCAACGCCGGACGTTGCAGGTATGCAATTTCCCATTTTCAGTTCTTTTATTTGTGCATGATTTTATTGTTATGGTTCTGCATCATTATCGGTAAAAGTATTTTATTTTGATTGGTTGATTGTGATCGAGTTATATGCCATCTGCATACCTTGGATATTTGTATGGTAGTTAGGGGATATGCTTTATTGAAGAAGGTTTCGAAGGATGCAGTAACTGTAGCATGCTTGGGAGAGATTTAGTACGTCTCGCTAAGTTCGGAGTGGTACAGCGATTGTGATGGATTGGCTAAATCCCTAGCTATGGAGGGCTTAGGTTCCTCAGTAGATGGGTTATGGAATGGTACCAAAGATCGGGATCTCTTTTGAGTATTGAGCAGCAAGGGGTAAGCAGGATCGAAGTGGGGGAGAATCCTCCGGGTGTGCCCAGAGAGGAGCACGCAGACCCAGAATGAGTACGTGACCTCCGAGAAGGAAGAGAAGTAGTTCAGCGTTTGATAAATTGAGGATTTCAGGGTTAGGAGTTTGAGAAACTCCCCATCAGCTAGTGCGTGTGATGGTAATGGTTAGCTATGGTTGAGAACTCAGGTTGTGGATCGCTCGTAGGACTCGAGGGAGTCGGAATGAGGATCTTGAGAGCTAATGGCACATGGGTGCCTTCGTTCTAGCAGTCAGCATTGGATGGTGATGTAAGACTACGGGTAAGCCGTAGCATTCCTTAGTAGTTTTGTTAGCGGAGTTGGGGCGAGGGCCTTATCTCCTAGTGATCAGATAGGGATCAGGAATGGGTAGTGGACGAGAATGATATGGAGTTGCCTGTATAGCCCTAGAGAGGTGAGACCTTAGGAGAGGCCGCTCCAGGATATAGTTGGGTGAGACATGTGGGCGAGGCCCATATGAGATTAGTAGTGTAGATGAGACCTGGGAGCAGGGTTGCTCAGTAGTATGGTTGGGTGAGACCCGTGGGCGAGGCCCGAGCGAGAGTGATTAGACTAGTGGGAATAGAAGGATAGACGCGAGTGGGACCCGTGGGCGAGGCCCGTGAGTTTTAGCAGCACAGGTGGGACCTGGTAGGGACCTTAGTGTCAAGTTAGGGGATCGAGAATCCCAGGTTTGTAGTGCCTGAATGGCAGGGTAGATTGAGCAGTTATAGGTGATCGAAGTTCTTTGGAAGTCGCTGGGAGCGACTAGTGGTGGTGTTGGGACTAGCTACCGGTGGAAGCCGGTAATCCAGTCATTGATAGGTTGGTAGGGACCAGGGTGGTCTCAGTTCATCAGGAAGTCAGACGAGGAATAGCAGAATTGCCAGTCAGTGGTAGTGCGAGTATGCAGCGTATGGTGGAATTCAGTTAGCTGATCGTGTGGTGCTCGACACCAAATTGTAGTAGAAAGAAATGCCCAGTGGATACTGGCGATAATGACCCGTACTGGAAGTAGCGGGAGTAATAGAATCGGTGAAGACAAGGTCTTCGCAGTGGCAGAGGGAATAGTTGGTTATGGAGCATTGCCTTGGGGAGGCAAGGAAATCGCACAAGGAAGGAAGTGGAGAACCCCTATGGGTTCAGTGCAGTACTCGGTGAGTACCAGAAGGATTGTCGGTTGAGTAAGTTACGTTTCTAAGTTGTTCAGGGTCAGGTTTGACCCAAGGTTTACCCGCGAGGTTTATGTTAGTCAGAATGACCAGGTGGAAGACCAGCGCAGGTAGGCGGCTGGTGTTGGGATAATTGGTGGGTACTGGAGGCGGATCGCAGGCGGTGGGCTATGGCAAACTTCGAGGACGAAGTTTAATTTAAGTGGGGAGAGTTGTAACACCCAAAGTTTTGAAGGCCAAGAAAGGAAAGAAAACCCTAAGTTTAGGGATCGACTCGGCGAGTCCAAGGAGGGACTCGGCGAGTCCGAGCGGGATCCGAGTCGAGGAGTAAGTGACCGACTCGGCGAGTCGGCCAAGGTGACTCGGCGAGTCTGGTCTGTGCGAGGAAAACCCTAAATCTGGGGCTTGGAGCCTATTTAATCGCCTTATTCTTCTTCCTAGGGCTCCTTTACTGTCTCTCACACCCAGAACGCCGCACTCTAAGCCTCCATTGTGCTCATTCAAGCTTTTAGCCATTTTTGAGTGATTTAGAAGAAGAAGAAGAAGTGGGAATCTTTGAAGCATCAAGGAGTGGCCTTGGATCCGAAGTTTGGGAAACATTTCAGAGCATTTGAAGGTATTAATTCGTTTCTCTCCTTTAGATCTTCTTTGGTTATGAGTTTTGGGGCTTTTAAGCCATGTCTAAGATTAATTTCGAGCTTGGGGTCCAGATCTGAGGTTGCTACCTCAGATCCATGCTTGTTTTGGTTTAGAATCCCGTAAAGTATCAGCCATTGGGTGGATTTTGGAGCCTCTTGGTCTTAAACCCTAGTTCATGGTGTATTTTGCTTAGATCTCCATCTTTGCACGTAAAGTTTGCAACTTTACGTGGGGAATAGGCTTGGGAAGGGTAGATCTACAGTTTGGAGTCCATGCATGACTCGAAAGTCCTCTGCATGTAAGTAGATCTTAATGGACTCGGCGAGTCCTTCGAGTGGACTCGGCGAGTAGCTTGAAGATGGGGAGGACCTCGACGAGTGGGATGAACAGCTCGTCGAGTCGGATGAAGATGGGCATGAACTCGGCGAGTTGGATGAACAACTCGGCGAGTTGGTTGGAGATTACCTTGTGCTCGGAGAGTCTGTTCTTGGACTCGACGAGTCAGGTCGCGTAGCCCCAAACCCTTCGAGATAAGACTCGAGTCAGCGAGTCGAGCAAGGACTCAGCGAGTTGGACAGGACAGGATTCGGGAATCAGTAGACTCGGCGAGTCAATGGCTGACTCGGCGAGTCAAGTCGTGATTGGAAGGACTTTGAGCATAGGGACTCGGCGAGTCAGTAAGTGGACTCGGTGAGTAGGGTTGACCTGGAAGGTTGACTTTGACCAGGACTTTGACTTTGGCAAGAGTTGACTTGGTTGACCTTTGAAGGTTAGTTAGACTAAGTGTTATGTTGATATTGGTAGCTTGGGGAGCTAGTGGAGCAGCAGCTCGAAGTCAGTGGTCAGGTAGCGGTCAAAGGGATTAGCAGCAGCAGTTCAGCAGTATCAGGTGAGTTTCCCTTTGTGTGAATGGGTCTACGACCACAATTCCGGCCCATGTAGACATGAGTAGAAGACCCGGGGGTTAGCCCTAGGCATCGTATGCTAGTATGTTGGCCAGGACGAGGTCCAATGTTAGCGGGCGGGTGCCCAAGGAATGATTAATGTGATAGTTTATACTTGTTGTCTGTGTGATACTTGTATGTGCCTGGTAGGGAGGTGAGAGTGGGCGAGGTCCCGTATCTCACCAATAGCAGAGTGTGGATGGTGTTCCACATCTCAGTAGCAGCAGAACAGGGGCGAGGCCCAAGTCAGGAAGGGAGTGAGTGTGGGATGGGCCCGTATCTCACTACCAGTAGGATCATGGATGGGGTTCCATGATTCATCAGTAACAGTTCAGGGGCGGGGCCCAGAGATAGGCGAGGCCTTAGGACAAGATCCGTTAGTATGTGTTTAGCTTATGTGAGATGTTTACGTGCTATTATATGATAGTGGGCGAGGCCCTGTGACAGGCGAAGCCTATGTGAAACAGATCTGTATCCGAGCGGGGCCTGGAGCAGCGGGGACATTGTAGCGGGCGAGGCCCGAGGTAGGGGGAGAGGCCCAGGATAGCGGGAGCGGCCCAGTATGTGCAGTTTGTGGTTATGCATGGTATGTGGTAGGGTGGGGAACTCACCAAGCTTCATGCTTACGGTTTTCAGTTTTGGTTTCAGGTACCTCCGGTAGCGGATGATGGAGCTCGGGATGATCGCATGGCACACACCATAGCTTAGACAGCCTGGGAATGTTTACTCTGATAACGAATATGTATTTTGGAAACTAACACTTTGTTTATGTTTGAAAACGATGAATTTGCTTAACGTAATGTTTTATCAAATGAAATTTTTAGTCTTGAATTTTGGGATGTTACAGTTTGTGTTGAAGATTTCTGAGCCAAAGGCTTCATCCGTGAGCATTGAAGACTTCTCATTCGAAGGAGCAAGAAATGGATTATTCTTTCGACATTCAATCTTTCAACCCCAGAAGCAAGGTGAAGTTGAAATTGAAGAATATGTAACAGATTGCATTGAAGCCTCCTCAATTAGTCTGCTACTATCTTTGTACCTGCTGAAGTGATCCAAAAGATTTGTTCTCTCTGATGTTCTCTCTGAAGATTCTCAAGCTGAAAGCGTTATCTTTCATGAATCAGTACGTCAAGCCTCCTCACCCAATGTGCGATCAATGCCAAATTCTGAAGAAATGCCCAACTGATCAAGATGAAGTCAATTATTGAAGATTCATATGTTCATCCTGATGCTGTTAAGAAATTGAAGGTTAAAGCTGAAGCCAATCTCTCATTGAAGATCAACAAGAAGAGTCAGCTACTTTTTAGGGGGAGCTTGTTGGGTCATTAAGAAAAGAAAGCTATAAACCAAGGGGGAGATTGTTGGGTCAAAATATGGTTTATACTTTACTTTTCTGGGCAGTTGTATTTTTCTGTAATATTTGTGAATTTATGGTCTAGTTTACGGCTTAGTTTACGGCCGTAAACACCTTTCGGCCGTAAACTCATTTACGGCCCATGTGTTATCCGGCCCATATTCCAAGTATAAATAGAGGTGTTAGGGTGAGGAGTAGAGATTGATAGAACTAGAAGGAGTTTACGGCCAGAGAGAATAAGGAGCGTATGTGGGTGAATCTTTTGTATCTGGAGCTTTAATTCATATCAATACATTGAAGATTCATATTATTCTTCTTCTCCTTCTCTTCTATTTGATCTGGCATCATCCGTTTGATTGGGATTCTGCACCATCAAACAGATCTGATTGATACACAGGCAAATTAGGGACTTACAAAATGGGGTCATTCTCGGATTTGAACTTGTCTAGAAGATATGGTCTCAGATCTGGACTCCTCTAGGTCCCAAATTCGGAGAAATATTAACTTTATCTAGTATTAACCCCTCATCATGCCCTAAACCTCATTATAGACTTGGTTTTGGTATTCTAAGCCTTTAAGACCTTGCATGCATGTAAAGTTTGCAACTTTACGTGGAACCTGTGCCTTAGGAAGCTAGATCTACAAGTCGGAGCTTTGGAGTAGCTTAAAAACGTCTAGATAGGAAATGGACTGCATGAAATCGACGACTCGCATAGCCGACTTGACGAGTTGGATGAAGATTTTCCGTATTTGATTGTGCATGGACTCGCCGAGTCAGTAAGAGGACTCGGCGAGTCAGTTAGGGTTTTCCCCCGACATCTAGACACGCATGGAATCGACAAGTTGGTTGGAAACTTGGCGAGTCAGTTAGGGTTTTATGACTTCCTGAGTTCTTAAGGAACTCGACAAGTTGCTAGCTGCACTCGACGAGTCGAGTCAACATGGACTGTTGACTTTGACTTTGACCAAGGGTTGACCAGTTTGACTTCTGGGAGTATTTTGGTTAATGGGAATTTATGGAAATGGATCAGTGGTGGATGTAGGTGTTGGACTTGGAGCTGCATTTGATGGAGTTTGACTTTATCACTTCGAGCTATTTGTGAGGCGAGTTCTTCTTACTATATCAATAGGGTCTACGACACCAAGGCCGACCCTTTATGATTTGTATCCTGATTATAGGATGGTTGTTATGTTAGTGATCTGTTAGATCGGTATCCTGGTTATAGGATGGTTGCTATGTTAGAGATCGGTTAGATCCGTATCCTGGTGATAGGATGGTTGTTATGTTATTGATCGGTTAGATCGGTATCCTGGTTATAGGATGGTTGCTATGATTAGTGATTTGTTAGAACTATATGACTATCCGTACTTGCATGCTAGCGTATGATATTTGTGTGCACATGTTTGTTGGTTTGGGGAATTGGGTTGAGGCAGGTCCTGCTTTATGTTGTAGGCCAAGATACCTAGGGCGGACCGGATAGACTGTAGAACCGGTTAGGGCATACTAGTCAGGCCGAAGTCCCGGCGAGTGGTCCGGATAGGCTGAAGGCCCTGAGAGGCGGTCCATACGTGCTGATGGCTCGGAGAGCGGTCCAGATAGACTGATGGCCTGTTAGGCGGTCCAGACAGACTGATGGCTCATTATGCATGATGTGTTTGTTTATATGATATGGTTATATCTGTATGACGTTGGTATTTTGGGGGAACTCACTAAGCTTCGGGCTTACAATTGTTGATTTTGTTTCAGGTACTTCTGATGATCGCGGGAAGGCGAAGGCGTGATCGTACACCTCCTTATGTTTCTTGATTTGATTCTGGGATACTTTGACACTAAACTATTTTGAAAACAAGTTTTGTAATAATTATTGGTTTTGAAATGTTTTAAAAAGTTTAAATTTGGCATGATTTTTATGGATGTTACACACAAATGATTGGATTTGCGGCGGCGACGCTATGCTCGTCGGTTACGATGGTGTTGGTTGTTAACTATTAAGGGTATGGTTAGGCTTTAGTGTTATAAACTAACTTTTTAAAAAGGTACTTAGACTAGGTTTTTAGGAGTCTTTTTAAAAATTTCAAATATACCTTTTAATTAGTTATAAAAACACATTATTTTAAATATCCTTTTATGTCATTTTATATTTTTCAACTAGCTTTGCAGCTAGTTTTACCAAACGTTATTTTTTATCAGCTAGCTTTTCAGATATCAGTTAGCTTTTTATTTAACAGCTAGCTTTTCAGCTATCAACTAGTTTTTCAGCTAACAGCTAGCTTTTCAGTTAATACGTCAAACATAGCCTTAGTAAAAAAAAGGTTCATGAATTTAACTTCTTACCTATAATAGTTACACATATGTGTTAATTTATAATAATAATATACGTATATTTATTTACCAACAATCAACTTTCTTAGCATCGATATTAACATTGTAATTTAAAACTTATAAGCATTCACATGTTACATTCAAAAAATAAACGTATATTGTGACCGTGGATATATTATATTATATAAAAATATATAAACTGTTTTTGGTAGATACAAATATATTTTCGATAGTATTACCATGTCAAAGAAACGCGTCTTCACCTAAAAGGTATCATACAAAAAGAAATGTAAGTCGAGATCATGCTTTATTTAGTTAGATCTTTGTCAACATTCTATTACTTCACTGCATATCATGATAGACAAATAATACTTTTGCCAAAAACAAAGATTAGACTTTTTATACGAATCTCAGCATATATCCCCATGGATCGTATTCTTCTTTAATCGCAGTTTTCACTTTTCAGTATATTTTTCTCAGCTAAACTTCTTAACGAAGGAGTTATTAATCTTGATTCTTGACCATGCCCCATCAATAACCATTACTTTAGTATTATAATGGGTTTTTAATATTCGACTTCTTTTGGGCTTCAATCAGGGATGGCCACGAGACAGGGATGTATCTGTGTCTTCACCAAAATGCGAACCATCTCTCAAGAGCCAGTTCTAAGTAAGAATACCCTTTTAAAATATGAAGAAGGACTCACTGCTTTTGGAAATTAGAAGGGTACCTTTTTGAAGACTCATTACACAGTTTGGAAAATATTCTAATATGTAATTAATAGTAAAAATTAAACTTCAAAATGTTTTGAAAAATAATTACCTTGGGATACTCGTTACCATATAGGAGCCCAAGAACTAATTTAAGCGTCGATCTAAAGTATAGGTTGGATATTAATATTGAGTTTACAAGTACTATATTACAATTGAAATTGTTAACATTCATATATTACTTGATACTTATGATGTGAATATTGATAATGTCCTAAAAATATCTTGTGTATATTACAATTGAAATTGTTAACATTCATATATTACTTGATACTTATGATGTGAATATTGATAATGTCCTAAAAATATCTTGTGTACTCAATATAGTGAAAAATGGTTTCTACAAAAAGAAGGGTTGTTCCCCGGCGAAAAGATAGTCACGATACTAGCATGTCCAATATGAACTAGCCACATCCCTACATGAAATAATAATTAACAAAGTGAACTCCAATAAAAATAGTCTTATTGATTAAATGGATGAGTCGATCCAGTTCAGTATGGATTAACATTGTATTAAAAAAGAACAATTTAACGGCACAACTTGTTGTCTGTTTGTCTCACTCGTCGTACGATGATAATTAAATTAATGAAAACTTTTCACACACAAAAAAAAGAAAAAACTTATTGGTTTCAAACAGAAGATAGCTGAATTTATTATAGATAAACTTTGCAAAATTTGTCCCTATAGTTTGTCAAAAACTATAGATACGATCCAAAAAATTTCGGCTTGCATGGAAAGTCCAAAATCAATAATTGCTTGTGAATTTGGTCCTGAAAAAGTTAAAATGTCTATTTTGCCCTTTTAGTTTCTCTTTTGTATTTTCTTATTTTTACCTTAATACTTTTTTAATTAAAAAAAAACAAAAACCCCACCTTCTCTCTCTCTCTCTCTCTCTCTCTCTCTCTCTCTCTCTCTCTCTCTCTCTCTCTCTCTCTCTCTCTCTCTCTCTCTCTCTCTCTCTCTCTAGTACACAATAATTAATACTAGAATTTTTCACAAACATGATTAAAAGGACACATTTCTCTTTCAAATTTTCTGAACAACATGAACAATGGACCAGAACAAGTTTGTTCTCTAACTAAAGGAAATTTCCAAAGGTAATATTTTACACCGATGTTTTATCATTTTTGTAAGACTTATCAACACAAGGTAAAAGTTTGCATATTTAAAACAACAATGAAACTTATTAGAGTACCCAACAAATGTACATAGAGCTTTTGATCTAAAAATCATTTTAAAAATCAGTTAATTCCAACTTTTCACCTAATAGTTAGTACATCGAAAGAGCCATTAATGTTATTTCAAGTTTGTGGTGATGGCAGATTAATGTTCCCAAGTATTAATCTTTAATTCACCAAAATGAAATGGGATTATTTTCATGAATTCTCACCAGAAAATACAACATATATGTAACGTCTGGTTCCTGGTACACATTTAATCATAATTTATTCACTTTTGTAGAGCAACTCGACGAGTTGGTAGCCCCAAACTCGTCGAGTAGGAACCAAATTTTTCGCGAGATTTTAAGTCGTCTACTCGACGAGTTGAGAGCCTCGACTCGACGAGTAGGGCTGCCAGGATGCAACCATAGTTTCTGGTTTTGCACCCTATTTAAGCATCCTAATCCCCACTTGCTGGCCTCATTTCTAGCCTCCAAGTCCCAAACCCTAGTTTCAGAAACCCTAATGGATTTGTGAGCTTGTGAGCCATTTTGAGTGATCTTTGTATGTTTTTGAAGCTTGCGGAAGAAGAGCAAGCTAGAGGATTCAAGGAGAAGATAGTAGATCTAGAGACTTCTTTCCATCCTCATCATTTTCTGGTAATCAAGTCTCTAACTTGCCTAATAGTTTCTTAGATCTCCTTATTTTCACTTTATTGGGTTTTTGGTCCAAGAAGCTTGATCCTTGGGATATTGATGTCCCAAGTGAGGATACCTTCAGATCTGGAATCATTAAGGGTTTTTATGGCATAAAGGTGTAAACTTTATGCCATTGGAGCCCTAAAAGGCCATGCATGAAGGAAAAGGAAGAAGCTTTACGTGTTCAAATGATGTCTAAGGTCTAGATCTTTGTTTATATGCTTTAGTTTGGAGTATGGATGACTTATAGACCAAGATCTAAGTTCTAGAGAGTTGGGGTTTGAGCCAAACCCATCAAATGAGGGTATTAACGGGTAAAGTTGGAAACTTTACCCTTAAAAGGACGTTTTCAATGTCTATGAGAAACAAGGAGCTTAGATCAAAAGTGTAGGGGCTTAATCCGTTGAGATGGCCCAAACAAACAGAGGAACTCATCGAGTTCATAGAGAAACTCGATGAGTTGATTCGATTTTCCCCGATTCTGAGCATGGTAGAACTCGACGAGTCTAAGGATGACTCAACGAGTTGACTCGCCTAATCGCGACTATGAGTAGCCAGGGAACTCGACGAGTCAGGGGGATGACTCGACAAGTTAGACCTGTTTATGATTAGTAGCTAAGTGTAGGTTGGGCCTGTATCTTAGTATTATCTGAGTATGCTTATAAATTGGTAGATTATGGTATACTTGTTGACTGCATGATACTTGTATGTATTTTTAGATAGCGGGGTGTGAGCGGGGGCTCATATCCTCCAGATAGAGGAGCATGGGTGAGGCCCATACCTCCTAGCCAACTGAGTGTGGGCGAGGCCCATACCTCATGGATAGCTGAGTGTGGGTGTGACCCATATCTCATAGTTAGCCAAGTGTGGGCGGGGGGTTGTATCTCCTTGAGTGTGGGCAAGGCCCGTATCTCCTAGTTGCATGTTATATGATATGTGTATGGTATGTGGTAGTTTGGGGAGACTCGCTAAGCTTCATGCTTGTGGTTTTCAGTTTTGGCTTCAGGTACTTCTGGTAGCAAAGGGAAGAGCTTGAGATGACTACATTGCACACACCATAGTGTTTAGCCTGGGAGGATTTACTCTGATGTTTTGATATGTGATTTGGATACAATGTTTTGACATGATGTTTTGAGATATTACCACATATGTTTATATGAGATGATTGGATTACTATTGTTTTATAATGATTTAAAACGAAATTTTTGGACCGTATTTTTGGGGTGTTTCAATATATGTTCATTTGAAAGCTCCAGATCTATTAATCTTTGCTTGGTGACCAAGCAGCCTACATGCCTCCATCCAAGAGCCTTTGGATAAAATTTCTAGGCCTTACCTAGAAGATTTCATCCAACCTCTCTTAAGGAGGTTCTAGAGTCTTTTCCTCAACTATCAATAAATTTCCAAAGAACCCCTGCACTACTAATTAATCTAATTAATCCTAAAATTAATTCTGATTAATTTCTGATCAATTATTAATAAAATATTATGATTTCTAACTAATATATTGTCACACCCCCAAACCAAGGATGGCGGAAACGTCCGGGGTGGAAGACTTCATGTATAGTATCACAACAACGAGTATGATAGTGCTCAAAGTAAATACAACCATCATAAATATAATTGAAAAAGTTACACCAAAGTATATGTTTACATGATTCAAATCAATTACATTATGACGACAAAATGAACTGTTTAACGATTTATCGTCCCATCCTCAAGATGTTGTTGGTTTTCCTGTTTCACTGATTTCCTGAGAATACAAGTAGTTTTGAAAAAGTGTCAACAATTAAGTTGGTGAGTTCATAAGAGTTTTGTTTGAAGAAGAAACCGTTTTCCTTGTAAAAGCAATAGAGTATGATTTCGAGAAAATCCAATATTTTCTTAGTTAAGTGTGGAATGAATGCTCCTATGTTATGCGATAATGAACTCTAGAAGAACCCATAGATTTCTTCTATGATCACTCAGCGTATATAAGTTACATATAATTTGAGTTAAATGAACCGTTGAAGTCTAACAATTCTAGACGAGATGTAGTGTTAATAGAAATACGTTCCAAAGAAAATCCAATATTTTCCTTATAAAAGTTATGTAGTCCTAAATCCCAGGATCGAAAATAAACAAGTATATTCCATACTTAAAGATATAAAAGTGATTTTAAATCAGCATAAAACCCTTTTTGATTTGAGAAAAATCCCGTAAACTTTATGTGTTATGAGTTGTCTTTAATCCTAAGACCGAAAGTGTATAAGTATTTTACCATACTTAAAGTAATTTTATGTAAGTTTAAATCGACATAAACTCGTTTGATTAGAAGTAAACCCCTTTTCAAGGTAAAAGTTTCCATGTAAAATTGAAAGATTGTTAACTACCTATGTGAGTCGCTATAACCATACTATGACGAGAAATAACTTGCACAACGTTTTTCAGACGTTAAGATACTATGACTCTTGTCACCCGTAAACCTGCAGGTCCCGCTGTCGCTAGCAGCAAGGTGTGGGGTGTCAAACCCAATATAGATTTATACACAATTATCATGCTCTCCCTACAAGAGACTCTGGTTATAACTTACATGAATTGGGATCCCGTACTCGAACGTACGGGGAGAGAATTGCCTCACAACCTAAGTTAACTAGTTTACACGTAGTTTGATATTAAAACCTCTTCCGTGGAGGAAGTAAAATCACCTTTTCTAAAAAAAATTAGTGATATGAAATCCTTAAACTATTACTATTATAATTTATCACGTAGGATATGAAAACCCATTTGTTTTGAGAGTAAAACCTTTTTCAGGTAGTAAAATCCATAAACTATGCTTATTGAAGTTTATTATATGTGTTCGAAATGAATGAGTAAACCTTATCATGAATGACTAAATTTCAGTTTATGATGATAAACTACCAAGATAATACATTCAATATTTAGAACTTATGGTTATACACTTTGCTCAACATATTACAAAGTGTTATGCAAGTTGTAAGCCGTTAACTAATTTTTAACCTTTCAGCACTTTTTTAGAAAAATCATACGAAGTCGAAAACTGAATCCGTAAATTCTGAGAGTTCATAAAATGTGTCTAGTTTATTCATAATTTTTATTATGATTTTTGGGAAGTCTTTAACTTGTGTTAAAATGTTCATATTCACCTACTGGTCCGAATTTGTTTCTGAAATGATAGGCAGTTTTGTAAAAATCACCATAAATCGTAGAAAAAATGTATGGAGATGTGCAAGTAGTCATTTTAAAGGTATGAACCTGAACTATTTGAATATTAAATAGTTTTGGAAGATATTAAGTTTAAGATAGTCAAAACAGTCCGTGAATAAGACTCAACGTTTCTGATGAAAGTTGTTGTTTGAGTTTAGTTGTGTTCTTGGTGTTTTAACTTGTATTCCCCCCCCCCCCCTCTTAAAACTTAAGAAAAACGGGAAAAGATAGGGGTATGAACTCACCTTCAGTGATTTCAGTAGATGGATGATGGAGAAAAGAAGTGTTCAACTCGAGGACACTTGGGAGATGCCTTGAAGATTTGAAGATCTAACACAAATGTGATGATGTTTATGTAAGGTATCTATGATTTAAGTAGAAGGAAGTGAAATAATCATAAGGAGGATAATATCACTTACCACAAATGAGAGAAAACTTGATGATCAGCCCTTGAATCTCGAATGTAAGGGAGGGAGAAGTGAGAGAGAGAAAGGTGTTTGTTCTTTGGGTGGAAATGAGAGAAAGGTGGGGAGAGATAAGAGTTTTCAGCTTTTGACCAAGAGTGTGGCTGGTAAAATGGTGGGGAAAGTACTCTTGAATGACCAGGTATTGTGACATCCCCAAAATCTCGGCCAGAAAAGACCGATTGTCATTTATGCTTTTAAAATAATTTCAGAAAGCACGAAGCAAGCAGCATTCGAGCATCGAAGAATATATATGACTCACTCTGGGTGATAACTCCGCTTGCTCTGCTCATCCTCGGAAGTACCACCGAACTCTGCAACTCTTCCCCCCGCGGGCTCTAACTATTCTTTCTCCAAGTACCACAGTACTCATCTAGGTATCTCCCCTAGATTACTCCTCTACTCAAATCCCCTAAAGGATTCCAATCAAATATTCTCACTCATCACATACTCAAAAGCACATCGCATATCACAGTAATTCCTAGGCTAAGGCATCACAAATCAGGCCACTCTAGTCCTAAGATATGGAATACCTAGCCTGTCTCTAGCATGCAATAATATCTCATAAAGTGCATCATAAATATCTCATAACACAAAAGTAAGGGTATTTTGGGAAATCACCGTTCGGGCTCTGGCTGATTGTACACACTGCTCTTTCTTGTTTTCTCTTTGAACTCATATTCGCTTTAGAAAATTATTTCTTTGAAAACTTTTCTTACTTCCTCAGTTTGAGTCCAGAATTACCCGAAGGCGCATCCGAATCCCTCAAACCAAGGCTCTGATACCAACTTGTAACACCGAAAATTTCAAACAATTTTTCATTTAAAAATAATCGTTTAATTCTTAGAAACACTTGTTTAAAATCTCATTCATAATCGAATTACAAAACATGACTCCATTTTCACTTGTATAGAAAACCAGGATCCTCAAAACATGACTCTTTCTTTGGTGTGTACAATCAAGCCGGTGCCGTCCCGTGGTCCTAAAAGAAACCTGAAACACATACATAAAACAAAACACTGTAAGCACGAAGCTTAGTGAGTTTCCCCAAAATACCACACACAACACATATTAGCCACACGAGGCTATAACTCTATGGGTCCGTGCACCCAAGCTCTGTGAACCCTCAGGTTCTAACTCTGGGAACCTTCCGGTTCCAACTCTATAAACATGCACAGCATAAATCACATAGACATCATGCAGTACAACACATAGCATACACATAACATACATACTCTGACACATAACTCTGATTACCTACTCAAGGTAAAGTATAGTGAGAAGACTCACCTGGCAAGCAGAAAGCAGATATCCCCACACTTGAATCTCGAACTCGCCGCCGCCTAACACGTAAGGCATATACTCTCATGAATATAACTCTCGAGACTAAAATCAACCCTCTCATGGCACCCTCTTAAGGGTAAAAGACTATTTTACCCCTCTCTTGGCCCAAAGGCCACATCGCTGACCAAGCCCTAAAAGTCAACGGTCAACTCTTGGTCAAAGTCAAAGTCCTCAGTCAAAGTCAACCGTCCTGGTTGACCCTGCTCGCCGAGTCAACCCGTCGACTCGTCGAGTCCCCATGCTCAGAACTTCCCCAATCCGCGACTCAACTCACCGAGTCACCCCGAGACTCGCCGAGTCCCACAACTCTGAGTCCACTCGCACACAACTCACCGAGTCATCCCTTGACTCGCCGATTCTCGACTCAACCAGAAAATATTGGGACTCTTCGACAAGACTCGCCGAGTCCAACAGCAGACTCGCCGAGTCTAAGGCTATCTTCAACCTACTCGCCGAGTTGTTCATACAACTCGCCGAGTTCCAGGCCATCTTCATCCAACTCGCCGAGTTGTTCTTCCAACTCGTCGAGTTCCAGCTCATCATCAAGCAACTCGTCGAGTCCACCCATGTGACTCGCCGAGTACCACCGGTCTGAACTCATACAGAAGCATTCCAGGCCATGCAATTGATCCAAAACATAGATCTAGCCTCCTACAACTCATCCATCACGTAAAGTGGCAAACTTTACGTGAATCCAAAGAGATCTATGCATTTTCACTCTAGGGTTTGGGTTTGGGACAAAATAGCTCCATCAACCACTCACAAACAGGGACTTTCATGCATTCCAACCCTTCTCCATTCCAGATCTGAGGTAGCAACCTCATATCTAACCTCTAAACTCCAATACATCCAAGGATATGGTCTCTAATACCCCCAAAACGATGCATCTAAGAAATAGCAGCTCAAAAAAGAGATATTACCTCAAAGGAACGCCCCAACTGCAATGAAACTCGAATCCAAGCAAAGACCCTTTGCTCCAAGCCTCTTACCCTTCATGATTTCCTCAACAATTGCTTCTCCAAGCTTCCAAATGCACTTGATCCACTCACACACAAGGGTTAGGGTTTCTGGACTTGAGGATTAGTAAGGAGGCTGGGGGAATGGATGTTATGTTCTTTATATAGGGCTCAACCCCGAGAATTAGGGTTTTCTCCACTCAGCGCCTACTCGCCGAGTCCATTACTCTGACTCGCCGAGTCGGCCACTTAACACGCGACCAAGTCGCGACTCTACTCGCCGAGTCCGCACATGGACTCACCGAGTCGCTCTTTCCCAATTTACTCTTTTAGCCCTTCAACTCTACTCTTGATATTTCAGGATGTTACAATTCTCCCCCACTTAAATTAGGCTTCGTCCTCGAAGCCTATGGCAACTCAACTCCAAAATACTCCCACGACGCGCCACCTGTCCCTAACTGGACCAGGTTCCTCAAACCATAACCATCGAACTCGAACTCACTTCCTCTTTCCTTGCGGTGTCCTGACCACCATTTCAAACCGGGCACCGACTGTACCCTCTGATAATCACACTCAACAATCGAGAATTACCCGAGATGCATCACTGCTCCAAATCTCAACAATCGCCCGACCCCCCCTACGAGCTAGAAATAATCACGAACCACCGGATCCCCGATCCGAATCCCACTCTATCCATCCATGCTTGACAGAAAGACCCACTCTTCAATCTCAGAGCAACTCCCACGAGTCCTCTTCTTGCAATCACACACACATGCTGCACCAACCTTCACACCCTCGGGTTAGGAAAACCCGTCACACTAACGACATCTCTAACATCCCCAGGAGGAACCACCACTACGCACACAACCCTTGATCAGAATCAAGCTGGGAGTCCCAGACTCCATCCCTGCATTCATCCTGAGACTCTTGGCTCTACACCCACGGAATCCCTTCCGCGTCCTCAGCAGACATCCCATCATGATGTCATTCCATACCACTGTCACAGACACAGTGTTCAACCACCATACTCCAAATCATCCACTCTCACTACTACTTTCACTTCCGTGAACCAACACTTCCCCCCCCCCCCGGGGGGGGGGGGGGGTTACATACCTTTCTCCTCCCTTACCCAGGGAAATCCACTTGCCAATCTTGCCACTACTCCATGTATCGCAAATGCTTTGGATCTGCTCGCAAGGGCTCTCGGGTCCATGCGCTACCTTTTCTTAGCAAATGAGGGTCCGACACCTCCTCCCATACAACAGCTCAAAGGGTGGCATACCAATGCACTAATGATGGCTGTTGATATAGGATAACTCAACCAAGGATAAATACGTGCCGCAACTCCCTCTGAAATCTAATACACATGCCCGAAGCATGTCTTCGAGCGTCTGAATCGCTCGCTCACTCTGAAGTGTCCTCAGACATCATCATGATAAGCTCTAGCTCATTTCTCATATCCCTCTTCGAGACTGAGCACCATGTCAGCTTTTGACTCCATAGCTGAGCCTCCAAAGGTCATCCATATCATGATCCAAATATCCCACTAACTTCCTCCCCGTGACCATTATCCCGGCCCAGGGACACGCAAGTCACAAAATTATCTTTTCCTCATGCGAGAAAATACAATCCAACCAAGGATCGTCTCAACTCTGATCTCTGGTTTCTGCTACGCATATCCCTTGCGCATCTCGCCGCATCTCCCGACAGAGACGGAAACCCCAGTCTCGCCCCCGGTTCAACACCCAGGCTCCAAAACTCAATACTAGGGCTACTCAAACCCAAAACTCTTCCACATCATACACTGATCGGAGAACATTCCATCATCACATTCTCTTTCCATCTAGTGAGTACTACGGCTCCCCGTAGTATCACAACACCCTCTGACTAGTGAGTTCTACGGCTCCCCGCAGCATCACAACACCCTCTGACTAGTGAGTACTACGGCTCCCCGCAGCATCACAACACCCTCTGACTCCACTAGCTCATGCTTCGCAGGCTATCATAGGCAGCTACCCATACTCGACTCGAATATGCATCACAGACTCTGGAGGCAATCGACATATCAAAATGCCCACCCTTGCGAAGATCCACTCTCTTAAATAATCTCCCTAGATGCCCATACTCGAAGGGCTCCCACTAGATCCGTAGATACCTGATACACCATAAATCGTTTCAACTCAAGATTCACGAGTAACTCCGAAATAAAGATCTCATACCCGGATACCTCAGAATATCCCAACAGAACATCACAAGATCCTGCCACAACCACTGATTCCCTTACTCCCAACACCATACACACACAACAATACATTTCCTCTGAATCCCATAATAATTTATGATATCACACGATGCGCAACTTCAGTGCATCCAAACACTCAATTGGAATACAAGGAAGGCGCTAACCCTTCAGAACACACTAATGATCCTCCGAAACCCTTTCCACTACTGCTCAAAATTCAAGCAAGAATACACATCCTAGCCCGGGAATTGGCTACTCGATAATCTGCTACCCATATTTCAACCCAAAAGTTCTCAACTGCCCATACCATCATTACGAGTCTTCCACTTGAAACGACTCTGACCACCACCAGATTCCTGACCATTGACCACCCACCGTGGAGACACCCATCCTTCCCTTAGGCATACACCACATGCATTATCTCGCCCTACACCTTTTCCTTGACCACCAATGACCCTGATCTCTTGAATTCAAGCCGCAGGTTCTGCATCCAACCCCTAACCGCTCTTGCACAAATCTCTGGTTCTCTCAATAAACCACCCGGTTCTCCCCCACTTAGGGTTCGAACCATCACTATCTGACACATCAACAACCTCACGAACTATTTCCACCAGCAATAACGCACCTGCCCCTGGAAAGTGCTACGCAACACCCGATAATCCCCTTTAAGGAAATTAATCGATCTCATAACTCTGAACCTCAGATGAAATCCTCAAGAACTTCTCGTCACGACTGCCTCTAGTCGTTCCAAGTCTCGTACCAATCCAATGCCAACAACTCAACTGTCCAATAACATCACTGTCTTATAGACTGGACCACGAAATCATCATATTCCCCACTTCGACTCATCAACCAACGTTCCAACACATGGATCATCCCAAGAACAGGGACCCACTCCCATATTCAACACCTAACATGGATAGAAAAACCATTGCACTGATTAATTCGACTGGACTCCCCACTGATACCTATACAATACGCCCTACTATTCTCAAATAGGCGTAACGTGGTCCTTGACTATCTCAGTCCCAGCTGACTATCTGCTCATGGTAAATCACTGTCTCGCAGCACACATGCTACCTGATACTCTGATGGAAAATCATCATCAATGACAACCTGCAGGGTTTTACCCCCAAACCCAAAACTTAAACATCAGGCTTCTCATGTTCCGCACACGAACATAAATAGCACCACTCAGGTCATAGAAGGTGACATCTCCTTTATCGACTGATTGCTCAACTCAGACCGAAATTCTCCCCTCCCTCTAACTCCTTACCAAAATACTCTGATAGGCTCTCGACCTCCCTCTTGAGGGACGCCTCTTCAAACTCAATCATGGTCTACAGGCCTAAAACCCATAGCGTCCAATCTCTACCTCATCAATCGTGACCGGATAACCAGAGAATCACAAGCATCATTCACTACGAACCATGGTACTCATCCCATGACATCTCTTCTCAATATGCTCCGGTGTATGGTACCCGAACCATAGCATCACTCCTCCATCTGCTCCGATGTATGGTACTCGAACCATAACATCACTCCTCAATCTGCTCCAATGTATGGTACTCAAACCATACCATCACTCCTTAATACGCTCGTTAGAACCTTCAGAATACTCCATGTATCAAGTATGGGTCCTCTGCTTTCAGTAGTACGGGCCCATACTACCTGCCACATCTACCCATACTTTCCACACGGACTATCCCGGAGCTCCTAAGTAGCTGCTCGACCTTCTCGTTCACCAATTCCGTCGCGCGCGCTCGCTCCCCAGCGAAATTCTCTACTCTGCCAGTGCACTCATCTGGCTAAGGTTACTCCCTAGGCTCTTCCTAGATTCCCACACTTCTCTGCCATCAGCTGCTGAAGATCTCCTAATGATGCCAGCCATCTACCTCCTGAATATCGTCATATTCGCTTGGTAACTGACTCCCATCATCGAGAGTTCCACAAAGCACGAAGCAAGCAACATTCGAGCATCGAAGAATATATATGACTCACTCTGGGTGATAACTCCGCTTGCTCTGCTCATCCTCGGAAGTACCACCGAACTCTGCAACTCTTCCCCCCGCGGGCTCTAACTATTCTTTCTCCAAGTACCACAGTACTCATCTAGGTATCTCCCCTAGATTACTCCTCTACTCAAATCCCCTAAAGGATTCCAATCAAATATTCTCACTCATCACATACTCAAAAGCACATCGCATATCACAGTAATTCCTAGGCTAAGGCATCACAAATCAGGCCACTCTAGTCCTAAGATATGGAATACCTAGCCTGTCTCTAGCATGCAATAATATCTCATAAAGTGCATCATAAATATCTCATAACACAAAAGTAAGGGTATTTTGGGAAATCACCGTTCGGGCTCTGGCTGATTGTACACACTGCTCTTTCTTGTTTTCTCTTTGAACTCATATTCGCTTTAGAAAATTATTTCTTTGAAAACTTTTCTTACTTCCTCAGTTTGAGTCCAGAATTACCCGAAGGCGCATCCGAATCCCTCAAACCAAGGCTCTGATACCAACTTGTAACACCGAAAATTTCAAACAATTTTTCATTTAAAAATAATCGTTTAATTCTTAGAAACACTTGTTTAAAATCTCATTCATAATCGAATTACAAAACATGACTCCATTTTCACTTGTATAGAAAACCAGGATCCTCAAAACATGACTCTTTCTTTGGTGTGTACAATCAAGCCGGTGCCGTCCCGTGGTCCTAAAAGAAACCTGAAACACATACATAAAACAAAACACTGTAAGCACGAAGCTTAGTGAGTTTCCCCAAAATACCACACACAACACATATTAGCCACACGAGGCTATAACTCTATGGGTCCGTGCACCCAAGCTCTGTGAACCCTCAGGTTCTAACTCTGGGAACCTTCCGGTTCCAACTCTATAAACATGCACAGCATAAATCACATAGACATCATGCAGTACAACACATAGCATACACATAACATACATACTCTGACACATAACTCTGATTACCTACTCAAGGTAAAGTATAGTAAGAAGACTCACCTGGCAAGCAGAAAGCAGATATCCCCACACTTGAATCTCGAACTCGCCGCCGCCTAACACGTAAGGCATATACTCTCATGAATATAACTCTCGAGACTAAAATCAACCCTCTCATGGCACCCTCTTAAGGGTAAAAGACTATTTTACCCCTCTCTTGGCCCAAAGGCCACATCGCTGACCAAGCCCTAAAAGTCAACGGTCAACTCTTGGTCAAAGTCAAAGTCCTCAGTCAAAGTCAACCGTCCTGGTTGACCCTGCTCGCCGAGTCAACCCGTCGACTCGTCGAGTCCCCATGCTCAGAACTTCCCCAATCCGCGACTCAACTCACCGAGTCACCCCGAGACTCGCCGAGTCCCACAACTCTGAGTCCACTCGCACACAACTCACCGAGTCATCCCTTGACTCGCCGATTCTCGACTCAACCAGAAAATATTGGGACTCTTCGACAAGACTCGCCGAGTCCAACAGCAGACTCGCCGAGTCTAAGGCTATCTTCAACCTACTCGCCGAGTTGTTCATACAACTCGCCGAGTTCCAGGCCATCTTCATCCAACTCGCCGAGTTGTTCTTCCAACTCGTCGAGTTCCAGCTCATCATCAAGCAACTCGTCGAGTCCACCCATGTGACTCGCCGAGTACCACCGGTCTGAACTCATACAGAAGCATTCCAGGCCATGCAATTGATCCAAAACATAGATCTAGCCTCCTACAACTCATCCATCACGTAAAGTGGCAAACTTTACGTGAATCCAAAGAGATCTATGCATTTTCACTCTAGGGTTTGGGTTTGGGACAAAATAGCTCCATCAACCACTCACAAACAGGGACTTTCATGCATTCCAACCCTTCTCCATTCCAGATCTGAGGTAGCAACCTCATATCTAACCTCTAAACTCCAATACATCCAAGGATATGGTCTCTAATACCCCCAAAACGATGCATCTAAGAAATAGCAGCTCAAAAAAGAGATATTACCTCAAAGGAACGCCCCAACTGCAATGAAACTCGAATCCAAGCAAAGACCCTTTGCTCCAAGCCTCTTACCCTTCATGATTTCCTCAACAATTGCTTCTCCAAGCTTCCAAATGCACTTGATCCACTCACACACAAGGGTTAGGGTTTCTGGACTTGAGGATTAGTAAGGAGGCTGGGGGAATGGATGTTATGTTCTTTATATAGGGCTCAACCCCGAGAATTAGGGTTTTCTCCACTCAGCGCCTACTCGCCGAGTCCATTACTCTGACTCGCCGAGTCGGCCACTTAACACGCGACCAAGTCGCGACTCTACTCGCCGAGTCCGCACATGGACTCGCCGAGTCGCTCTCTCCCAATTTACTCTTTTAGCCCTTCAACTCTACTCTTGATATTTCAGGATGTTACATCTTACCGGAAACAGATGTTCCCTCAAACTTTCTTTTCTCACCAACCTCAACCTTGTCAGGGGTTCTCCCCTTAATCATGTTCTCAACAGACTTGGCAGCCCAGATAGCTGCCTCTAGAGTATGTGCCTGACATACTGGCACCTCATACTCCCATGGGAGTCCCTTCGCATACCGGTCCACCTTTGTCAACTCGTCTAGGACGATACGCAAGGCAAACTCCATCTTATCGGTGAAGCTATTGGTGTATTCATCAACTGACATGCTGCGTTTCGTCAATGTCAGGAACTTGTTCTCCAACTCCAACAAATTTTGAGCCGAGCAGAATCTGCGCTTGAACTGCACCAAGAACTCTGCCCATGACAATTGCAGTGGCTCATTAGGGCTCAACGTCTTCCCTAGAGTGTTCCACCAACGAACGGCTCCACATCGGAACTGACGCACTGCATAGATAGTTTGCCACTTGCCTCTGCAGCCACAAGTCATGAAGGCTAACTCCATTTCTGAGATCCAATCCATAACTCCAATCGAATCCTCCTTTCCATTGAAGGTCGATGGTTTGCAAGTTAGAAAGTCCTTGTACTTGCATCCCATTCCATCATTCCTTCCATCATGGTTGTTTTGCCTAACTATCGGTGGGTTGGCTTGACCAACAGACCCACTGAAGTTTCCACCTTCCGAGTGCCCTTCATTTAATTCAGGCTCCTCCACACGAATTGACAGTTCTTCACGATTCTGTTGAAGCAACTGTCTAGTTTCATCCATTTGACGATCCAACATCGTCTGAATCATCATTTGCACACCAGCCATGGTTATTGGCTCAGGTGCTGCTGCTACGACAGGTACTTGTTCAATCACTGGTGGTTGATTCATGTTTTCATCAGCATTTCCAACTCCACTTCTGGTTCTCACCATTTTTTATCTACACACCGAATAAGGTGAAATTTGATCCTCAATCATGATAGATATTCAAATCTTCCTTATCACTCCGAAACGTTTACATGCTAGTTCTAATATCGTAGACGTACACTTAGAATCCTACACACATAAGGTTTCTAGATCCGGTCGGCAACAGACCATAGATCCAAACAAATAATATCCTATATGGCAACATATAACATTTAGCACATAAAGCATTTTAGGCAACTTTCCTAAAATAAACCAGTGCTCGTGTCTAAAATATAATAGACACACATCTCAAAACTTCACTTAGCATTCTAAGTTTAAGTCTAGAAATGCTACAAATTCCTAGTTCGCTTAAACTAATGCTCTGATACCAACTGTGACATCCCCAAAATCTCGGCCAGAAAAGACCGATTTTCATTTATGCTTTTAAAATAATTTCAGAGTAAATCCTTTTGATTTGAAAGAGTTGCGGAATTTGTTCCCAAAAACTAAGTATGATAAAATAATATTTACCAAAGCATTTCATAAAGAAATGTATTTTCATTATACAACCAAAACTCGGGATGTGATGCTCCGATACAGACCATAAAGCATAAACGATAAACATTACAAGTCATTCAACAAATATATACATATACAGACTTGTAAAAAAAAACAACTTGATGATTATCCATCTTATGCCCTCGCGCCACTTCCTGTAATACAAAGAAACTGAGTGGGTCAGGCTTGGAAGCCTGGTGAGCATATAGGGTTTCCAACCCACAATAAATAATCATATTTAATTTCCACCAACCAACAATAACCCAATTACCCATTCCCGTTATTCTCACTTTATGTCCCTAAAACAACTAACATAAGGGACCTAGTCTAAGAATATTTCATCGGGGCGACAACACATGCTTCGGGGGTTCCTCAGCAATATAAGTCAAATAAGGCAACCATGAGGGGGATGGAGTACAGCGAATGAACACCCAAGTTCATTAACACCTACAGGTGGCGAACCTGCTAATGTTTCCACAAGACTATCTAGAAAAGTCCGTGGTCGTCATCTAAACTCCGTTAGATGACTAAATCAAACAACAACGAGGCCTCTCATCTGTTTATTACACACCAACTATCTACCCATGTTCTACCCAACATATTAGTAGATAAAAATATACATTTTTATACATAGTTTTGAAAACCTGTATAGCATGCTTTAATCAATACATATTCCACATAACAGATGAGGCACACACACACATAACACATATTTCATAGAGAATAAATCATATCTATGAGATAGAAGAAAGTGAATACACATTCACACATATAAACAACAATATACTTAATACACTCAAACCATACTTGTATTATTATCGTGTTTATGAAAGGTAATATACACTCACCTGATCAGAAGATGATCAGACAGCACTACGCCTTGCAGAAGTAGTAAATCTCAGCGGATCTGGAAGATCTTCACAAAAATCGAACTTCTCGCGGGCAGAGCTTCGGCTCGGGAACCGCACTTCTCGGGATCTTCGGGATATCGGGACTTGCCTCGGGGCTCGAGAATAATACCGGTGCTTCGGGGTATTTCTGGCACGCAAATCGATGCAAAACGGGAGAGAGAAGAGAGAAAATAGCAAAAGAACTCGGCTGCCCTCGCATCCTATTTATAGGAGGCTGGAGCCTCGGAGTACGCGGGGTGTACTGGTCCGAATTTGTAACAACCCGAAGTTGTTCATCGCCGAAAACCCATTCTACCCGTATAACTCGTCGGAGATCGAAATGTCCCGATATCGTTTTTGGATTTAGTTAACTAAAATGATATGTTTATTTTCATTCAATGAGGGTTCAAATCATTTAGGAACTCATGAAATTAGCCCAAGACATGTATTTTATAAGTTTTAGAAATATCCTCGTCGGGTGACGAAAACTCAATCGGGTGCGACCCAAAACATCGTTTAAGGCCGGTATCGGGTAAAATTCCACCGTGTCCAAGTTTTAGGGATTATATAAACATGTTTAAGCACTCATTTGAAGCTTTTTCCTTCTCTCTCTCTACTCTCTCTCTAACCTCTCACCAAAATCCAAAGATTAAGTGTCCAAAACTCAAATTTAAGGCTTCAAATCCTTAAGGTACCTTCCTAGCCTTAATCTATAGCATGTTTAGCTTCCAAATTAGACACTTAAGCATGAAATTGGATAATATATGTGAGTTTACGGCCCAGGAGGCAGCCTAGGCCGTAAACACCATTTAAAAGGGTTTTTAGCCCTTAAACTCCTTCCTAGACTCAAATGGACTTTAGATATGGCTAAGGGACTTCAAGATATGGACTTAGAACACCTAAAACTATAATTTTGTGGACTTTGAAAGAGTTTACGGCCAAGGCATAAGCTTGGGCCGTAAACTCATGAAAATGGTGTTTTTCATGTCTTTAAACCCTTCCAAATCACCCCTACAGCTTAGATATGAATTATAGGACTTTGATTCTTGCATTTGGACACTTGAAACATTAATTTTGAGGGACTTAGATGAGTTTACGGCCAAGGAGAGTTCTTGGGCCGTAAACTCCACAAAACTTGGCATAAATCTCATTCTAAGGTGTTAGAAAGCCATCCAACACCACCAAAAGCCTTGGAATAAATCAAGGGACCAACCAAAAATACTTTAAGGGCCTAAAACACATCTTTTATGGGATTTCTAAGAGTTTACGGCCAAGACCTGTTCTTGGGCCGTAAACTCCAAAATTTTTGGTGTTAGAATGCAAACTACACACCCCTAAGGCCCTTAGATGAATTTTAGAAGTCCTTTCATGCATGTTCTAGGCCTTGAAACACCTTGGAACACCACACACAAGAGTTTACGGCCATGAAGGGGGTTTCATGGGCCGTAAACTCCATAAATTCCCCAAAAATCCCATACAAACTCATGTTAGGCCTTGGATTAATTTTACCAATCACATGTGATTTGTTCTAGCACCATTTAGCATCATTTTCATGAAGATTAAGGAGTTTACGGCCAGGAGCCTATGCTAGGCCGTAAACTCCCATAAACTAATCATTTTGGTGATTTTAATCCATTCCATGCATTTAGATCAAAGCCTAGAATCATTTCCCATGTCCATGTAAGCCATTTAAGCCATTTAAACACCCAAAACCACATCCACATGAGTTTACGGCCGTAAACTCATGTATGTGTGTGTTTTGTGGTTGTAAACTCATTTAAAAGTTTACTCATGGGGAGTAAACTCAAGTCCCAAGTCCCTAGTGTCATTTCCCATCCTTAAACGCCACCCGGGTCCTTCCAAACACTCGTATCGGAGTGTTTTCGCGACTAGAAGCAATTGTCCCTATCCAACAATCAATCTAAATCCTAATTAGATACAAATGTGTATCTTTGCATTATAATTAGGAACCTCGTGTATTTACAAGCCCCGGATCCACTCTTAGCATCTAAATCGTCATACTTCTCGCCCGGTGAGTTCATACCCCTACGCCTTTTTCAATGTTT
This sequence comes from Lactuca serriola, assembly GCF_051521515.1. Taxonomy (NCBI): domain Eukaryota; kingdom Viridiplantae; phylum Streptophyta; class Magnoliopsida; order Asterales; family Asteraceae; genus Lactuca; species Lactuca serriola. The sequence continues at coordinate 322,822,017 of NC_136412.1, read as the reverse complement.
TTAATTGTTTTCAGGGGGGGAATACAAGCAAACCAAAACTGTTTTCAAATCATAATATCTATGTATTTCAAATAATATCTGGCAAACTTATAAACTCTTTTACTCCTTATGTATTATGTTGAGCATAAGGAATGATTTATTAATTACAACTAAATGGATTTTAGTTAAGAAAATAACCAAACTAATCAAATTATTATGGGAATAATTTGGGGTTCTATGTTTCTCTTTATATCACTTACTGATATCTGTATTAAGTTATTAGATAAACTATGTCTGATTCAGTTTATCTCTGTATCATTCGAATGTTTTGCCAGATAGTCTCATTGTATGTAACTATTTTCACTGTATCATGTCTTAAAGCCTTTGTATGTTTGTTATCGTATGTGAATTCTGTGAATAGTTTAATACTAGTTTGTGAGATAGTCACTACCCTTTATGGATGATCAAGTAAATCCTCTCCGGAAGTGTAACCAGAGTCTCCTGGAGGGAGAGCGAAGAGTTTGTGAATAGATCTATTCGGGACTGACAATCCCACACCTTAACTGCTAGCTACAGTTGGGCGGGCACGCCTGGGGTGACAAATTCTGGATATCATTCGACGTCTGACTAACGTCAAGGAGGTCTCGTTGTCGTATCAGTATGGTTACCCGACTCACAATACGTATTAATATGAACTTATTCACAGCTAGGATCTGTTTAGAATCTATATCTTGTTCGGGATGGTAATCCCATGGTCTTGTAATCTATATCTCGTTCGGGATGGTAATCCCATGGTTTTATGTCTATACCTCGTTCGGGATGATAATCCCATGATCTTGTGTCTATATTTTGTTCGGGATGGCAATCCCATGGTTTTGAAACTAAATCTTATACGGGATGTTAATCCCATGATTTTATCAAGCTATCTTATATCTAGTTTCGGGATAGTGATCCCATGGTTTATCAAACTATTTATATCTACTTTCGGGATAGTGATCCCATGATTTTTATCGAATTATCTTATAACTGGTTCGGGATGTTAATCCCAAGATTTTCAAAATACTTTCTATCTACAGTTCGTCTAAATTATAGTTTTGTATATTAAACTATACTCTGTGTTAATCAATCAATCTTGCATTTAGGAAAATATGGGATTTTCCTGGGGTTAACTTATAACTTGTATCAGAACTGTAATGAAAGTTAAAGAAACTACTTTACATAAGAAAATATGGGATTTTCTTGGATATCAAATCTTTTCAGAAAACTAAAGGAAACCGATACATTTTCACAAAACAAAACCTCTTATGAACTCACCAGCTTTATGTTGATTTTCAAACTGCTTGTATTCTCAGGTCCAAGTTAGACAGGTACCCGGCGATATCTTTTGGTGAAGACGGAGTGCTCTGAAGACTCGTCTCTTTTGTTATATGATATATGTATAACTTTGTACAATTTACTTTTGAACCAAATGTAACTTTCATATATATATGTAATGTAATGGTTGTTTACTGTGATTACTATGTACATTGGATTTGATCCACAACGTGGAGTCAACCCCGGGAACGTTTCCGCCTTTGGTTTTCGGGGTGTGACAGAATTCGTCACTGCGTTCGTCATTCGAAGCCACTTGCTGCGAGTGTCGACATCTTCGGTGTATGTGGGGCGTACACGAGTACGCGGGGCGTACTTCGGATGAGTCCGATGACTCGTCCTCGGATAATACCGGATTTTCAATTAAATTTAAATACAAAATATTTAATAAACTTCGGAAATTCATATCTTCTTCATACGAACTCCGTTTTCGACGTTATTTATATCCACACGAAGGTGAGACTACGCTCTAAAACTTTCGTTTAGACTCCGTCGGCTAATTTTAACTTTATTTTTATTATTTATTTTTAATAGGACGGGACAGAAAAACTTCGTTATAAATTCATAACTTCTTCGTTTGACGTCCGTTCTCGCCTAACTTTTTATCGCTTCGATACCAACAACGAGACCTTCGATCCTCGTTTAGATTGCTTCGGCTCAAAACCGCTCGATCTCAAATCGAGTATTTCGAGCTGCACACCGCTAAGCCGAAACTTCGATAAATCATAACTTCCTCATACGAAGTCAGATTTGGGCGTTCTATATATATTCGGAAACCTCGTTTCAACTACTAAAACATTAACCAAAGATATCAAGTTTATTTTACACTTAAATTTTGACGCTTATTTGTATTCTTAATTAATCAAACCACATAATTAAGCAATTAAGCACAAAACACATAATACTCAAATAATATACTTCTATTATTTCAAAACAGGTTACAAAGGTTAACCTAGACTATTACATTGCTAAAAATGGCAAGCCCGGAAACACAGGCGTTACAGGTATGGTGGAAGGACAATGTCTGGTCAAGGAATGGGCATGGGAGTGGTTGCTTGTGTCATACACTAAGGCAAAGTCAACACTCCACCACAAGATCTTACTTAATAGATTTTATTCTTAAATAAGGATTTCCCTAAAAATATGCTAAATTTATGAATATATGGCGCCTTATATGTCAAAATATAAGTTTGGGTAAAAATACCTCGTTAAAATAATTAAAAACTGGCTTAAAACGGAGTAGTGGTCGAAAACCGGGTAGAAAATGGGAAATCCGAAGTCAGGGGTGTGGTTCCGGTCTTAGTAGCCTTAGGTCCGCAAGGAAGGTTTGGTCGCTGAAGTGGATCTGAAGGGGAAGGGACTGTGGTCCGAGCAGGTACCGCAGGCGGATTCGTCAGGAGGGATCGCAGGCGAAGGTCGGATGCGGTGCTCCAGTTCCGAGTTCGGTTCGGCGCTGCGGATCTTCATCAGCCTCGGTCCTCAGCAGATCTGATCCGGTCCGATGGCTGTGGCTACTCAAGGGGACTTCGGTCTTGGTTCTTGGGGCTTCGACTCAAGGACGGTTTGGTCCCTATAGAAGGACTTTGGCCCTAAGAGGCTATTTTCCAAGGTATCACCCCTTTTCCAATGGTTTTTCACCATGTCAAGTGTCGGGATGCCCCAAATGATTACAAAATTCAAAAGAGGTTTTGAGAGAGATTTGGGAGAGATTTCACATTCTTGGAGAGATTTCTCATATAGAGAGAGATTTGGGAGAGACTTATTTTGTGACCTTTTTGAGTGTTTGGCTTCGTAACGCAAGGTTCTTACACTTTGTTAAGCCTTGTTATGAATGTTATACGCTCTCGAGGGGTATGGAATAATGTTTTTATCAAGTAGATTCATCACTTACCCTGATTAGGGTTTAGAATTTCCGAACACGTGAAAACTCTAAGTGATACTTTGTATTAAGATTGTGAGTTGTTTAATAAGAAACATAATGGAAACCCTAATATACAAGGGTTAGATGAGTTGAACGGTTTGACTTGTTGACTTTACTTAACTTTGACTTGGCCAAAATTGACGGTTGTGACATCATCCCCCCGTTAGAAAGAATTTCGTCCTGAAATTAGTGTTTCGACTGGGACTTCAAGAATTTGGAGGAAAGATGGGGGGAACTTTTCGTAGTACAAGAATTGATATGGCGGGGACCAACCCGCCTGATGTTAAATGTCGGCCTTGGAATTTCTCATTGAACTTGAGCTGAGTCGATTTAAAAGGAGTTATTGTTTTGGAATGATAGTGTATTTTACGTGTGCCTTTATGCTCTCCGCTTTATACTTGGTATTACCACTATGAATATTTTATAATGTAAATTGTGAGTATTAGTATTACGAATGCTTTATACTTGGTATTACCACTATGATATTTTCCCATGTGTTGTGCAAAAGGAGTCCATTTGCTTTTATTGCCAAGAAAAGGGGGCATTGGAGATGAAGCTGCCCTATTTACCTGAGGGATCTAAGAGATGGGAGAGTCAAGTCGTATGGCGCTACTTAAGGTAAAATCCATTATCTAACTCTTTCAAGTTCCTATTCTAGATTGTTAATGCATGATGTGATAAGATTACATTTTGATGTTTTGTAGGATCAAAGAAAAGAGAGGAAGCTTAAGGGAAGAAGTGAGCTGAATCTAATCGTGAAGAAATGGATTTCGATCGCATTTCTTGAAGATTGGATTCTTGAGCTACTACTTGGAGTTAGAATATATTGCTAAGAAATATGTAATAACATAGTTTTTCAATTGAATTGCATTGTAAGGACAAATTTTTTTCCGCAATAAAATGAATTTTTTATTTTATCTTATTTATTTATCCTTGCAATGGCATGTATGAAAAATTGATGTTTGAAAGTTTCTATTATTAGCAATAATGGATTTGATTCTTAATTATGTTATTTGTGGAAATGTCAAGAATTTGTCAAATGGGGAGAGTTTCTCATCACACAAATTTCAATTAGACAGAAACTTGGAATCATACAACTTGGTTGTGTGATGAATGAGAAACTTTATAATTGGAAATTCAAGACTAATTCATTGACAAAGAGTCAATTGAAGGACTAGGAGATCGAGGGCGCAATGTTGTGCATCAATCAAGTTCACCACAAGAGTGATAAAGATATTATTCATGATTTACTAAGGTTTAGTAAATATGATTATACTTATAAGATTAAGTGTAACTCTAAGATGATTGAAAGAGTTTCAATGAATAGCAGAACGAATAAAGAAGGATCAGGTAGGCAGAAAGATAAAAGTTTCTCTACTCTAAGAAGAAGGGAGAGTACCTTTTATTGTGTTTTGTAATAAAGTCTTAATGATTAAGAACCATATCTCAATTGGTCCTCTAAGTGAGTCTTAGTACATTTGTATGTCTAAGTAGAGGAATCAGGAATTGTGGAAATGGTTAAATCAAGAAGTCAATCATACTTCGTTCCAATATTGAATCTTAGATCTTAGAGTCATACTCCAAGATTGCGAATTGAGTGACACGTCTTTAGTAGGTTTATAACACTCAACAAATATGGAATTTGGAAAAGTTTTCTTATTTTTGTACATTTGAAATTGGTAAGTTGTGCTGTCTTGGATAAGACAAAGACCAACTAGAACCGAGTATGTGAAGTGTTTTGTCTTGATAAGAACTACACTAACTCTTGAATATTTGTTTTGTCTAGAAAAGTTTCCTGACAAGAGAATCATATATGTCAAGAGGTCAGTGGGAGTTTTAATGATCTTGAAAAAGTTTTCAGGAACAAATCAATAATAAACCTTATCAATCATCACTAGCACATGACTTGAGGTTTACAACCTATCGTGTTGACATTATTTTGTTTCTGTGCCATTCTAATTGGGTTAATTATGTATATGAGTTCTATGAGTTCTCATTGGAATGCATAAATACAAAGCCTTGATCAATGGAAAGTACATTGATATGTAAGGATAAGTTGCTAAACTACTTGAAAGACATGGTGGACACTCATGTTACCATAAGGATAGAAATCAAGAAAGTTCAATCCATATGAGTTTGGATTTGTCGCAAACTTGGTTTTTGCAAATTCACATGGATAGGAACTCATACACCATAAAATCTAAGTGTCATAAGATTCCCTCATTCATGAAAATGACTGTGAGGAAATGCTTTCACTAAGAGAGATTGTAAGAACACAGAAATTGTGAAAATTGTATTCTCAAATTCGATTATGGTTACGGCATCCCTTTCCATAGTTCGAATTGTGAGATTTGGCAATTATTCTAACATGTGGGTCTTATTGATATAAGTTCTTAATTGTTTAGACACACATATGAGCTATCTAAGGCAAAGGTGTATAAGTTTAAGAAGCTTAGATAAAGACTTATCGAAGTATTTGGTAGTAGAAATATGAACTTCAGAAATTCAATAGGCACTGTTTTCTAGAAGTTCAGCTGTTTTCTGAATACATGTCAAAGCTAGTGGGAGCATAAGTGTTATGCTCATATGATAATAATCATCATAATAGTGGGATCATAAGTGTTATGCTTGTATGATTATTATGGCAAGTATTGCAAGTTTGCAACATTAATTATACAAAAACAAAGATTCAATTTGCAAATTTGCATGGGTTGAAAAATTGTTTTGCTATAATTAAGGGAGAGGATATTATACTTCGTTTCAAAATCTAAAGCTTAGACTGAGAAATTTTAATAAATTTAGTCAAAGGATACATAGTTTGTTCTTAAATTTCGATTATGATTACGGCATCCCTCTTCATAGTTCGAATTGTGAGAACGTGACACACAAAATATTATGGCAGAAGATTGATAAAGTATCATATCTTTGAGTAAGACATTATGCATCGTGTCCCATACGCTTCAGGTATAGGATCGATTACAAATGCTATAGTATTTGACCATTCTAAAATTTTCCAAATGTCTAGCGCATTAAGAGGGAAAAAGGACTAGAATCGGTTTTGACTAAAATAATTAAACAACTGTCAAAGGACGATCCAAAGTTCGCTGACGATTGGTCGCTTGTGAGTAGTTGGAAGTATGGTGTTGGATGGACCATATCGACAATATTATGAATAGATAAGATTCTATTAAGAATGAGCTGTCATATGGCAAATATGGAAATGTTTCCATATTGGGAGTTGGATGTTGAGAGTCTATGTCTAGATTAGAAACTTTTATGCAAGAAGGATGTTCAAAGGAATGTACTTTAAATGTAAGACTTCGTGTCTATGGAATTGTCTTGTAACAATTTTTGATAAGATTACTTTGTAATTTCATTGGCCAAGTCTTGGTGACTTTTGTGCTATGACTTTGCGAAAGGATCGTTGCATAAAATGTTAGAATCTAGCATATTCTAGTAGTGGCAAGAACCTTGTGTTCTAACACTAATGATAACGAGTGGGAATTGTGAAATGAGCATCATTGGAAAAGTTTTTCAATTGATCTATTTCACAAAGTAAGGACCATAGGAAACATAGTGTGCATGCTTTGTGCATGGGACAACTATTGTTGTAATTTGAGTAAAAAGTTGATTTTCTGAAACAGTGAACAATAAATAATGAGTAATCAATATTGTGTTTAAACAAAAGTGTTTTATTTACTCCCACAAGTTTGGGGCCATATAGGATTAAGTATTATTGTTGTGTTTCAGTTTGCATGTTTTGACTTCCAGAATAACTAGGTTATTCGAACCTCCACAGTCGGTCATACGTTGGAAGTAAGTATGAAGGAAGACTGTCATGAAGAGTCTGTAGATTGTCTGAAGTGTTTAGACATAGCACAAGTTTGTTGCAGAGTTCATGAGTGCTTTGATAAGATTAGAGTATTGGATTAAACCCACGTTCACATGAATCACTTTATGGATTATATCACGAGTGATTGTGAGTCGATAATATTGTATATTCTTGAAACCAAGACGTGTGAATTGTTATTTGTTGGTCAGTTGCGCATTGATAATAAGAAAACGCACTAGTAACTTGGTGTTATAAAACTTATTGTTGTGTGTGATTCAATCAGTAAATGAAAGCGATCATTTGAGTTGAGGTTTATCCATTCCTTTTACCCAAAGTAGGATAAAAGCGACATCTGTGGGCCCCTCAATAATTTAGTGATAACACCTAAGCGTTTGGCCAAGCCGGGACTAAGTTGATGTGTTCAATTATAGTCTGTTGTCAGTCGTCATATATCGGAAGTCGGGAAACAGTATAGAGAGAATGATTGAAATTCATGTCTTATGTCTATACGATATCTTGAGAATGAAGGAATATATGATCCCTTATCTAAAGGACACGCGTATCTGATAAGATCAAAGTTGACAGCGGCTTTTGAAAGCTACGATTGCTGATCAGGTTCTGAAGTCATACGGAAATAGTTATTAGACTTATCCAAGTGGGAGACTGTTGGATTACTGTCTAAGTCCATAACTATTTTGGTATGTACTTGACCCGATTATGAGCATGGTCCTTTTTTGTTGCCTTCACCATAGCAATATGTAGGATGAATTAAGGAGAGAAAGGTTTAATTATGATTTATTAATATATTATAAGAATAATATATTAAAGGAGAAATCATAATGTTTAATTAATCTTGGTCAGAAATTAATTAAGTATTAATTTTGTGGCTAAAAGAGATTATGTAACGCCCGCGTTTCCAGGCTAGGCATTTTTGTTGATGTAATAGTCTAGGTTAACCTTTGTAACTAGTTTTGAAATAATAGAAGTATATTATTTGAGTATTATGTGTTTTGTGCTTAACTGCTTAATTATGTGATTTGACTAATTAAGAATAAAATGAACGTCAAAATTTAAGTGTAAAATAAACTTGATACCTTTGGATAATGTTGTAGTAGTTAAAACGAGGTTTCCGAATATATAAAGAACACCCAAATGTGACTTTGTATGAGGAAGTTATGATTTTCTGAAGTTTCGACTTAGCGGTATGCAGCCCGAAATACTCGCTTTGAGATTGAGCGGTTTTTAGTCGAATCAATCTAAACGAGAATCGAAGATCTCGTTGTTGGTATCGAAGCGATGAAAAGTTAGGCGAGAACGGACGTCAAACGAAGAAGTTATGAATTTATAACGAAGTTTTTCTGTCCCGGCCTACTAAAAATAATTAATAAAAATAAATTCAAAATTAGCCGACGGAGTCTAAACGAAAGTTGTAGAGCGTAGTCTCACCTACGCATGGATATAAAGAACGTCGAAAACGGAGTTCGTATGAAGAAGATATGAATTTCCGAAGTTTATTAAATAATTAATATTTAAAATTAATTATAAAATCCGGTATTATCCGAAGGGGGGTCATCGGACTCATCCGAAGTACGCTGAGCGTACAGCGAAGCGTGACGTCCCTCGCACTTGAGTTCTTCGGATGACGTATGCCATAACGATTCAGACGCGTACGCCCCGCGTACTGTTGTACGCCCAGCGTACTCCGAGGCTCCAGCCTCCTATAAATAGGATGCGAGGGCAGCCGGCTCATTTGCTCTTTTCCTCTCTTCTCTCTCCCGTTTTGCATCGTTTTGCATGCCAGAAGTATCCCGAAGCCCCGGTATCATTCCCGATCCCCGAAGCAAGTCCCGAGGTCCTGAAGATCCCAAGAAGTAAGATTCCTGAGCCGAAGCTCTGCCCGCGAGAAGTTCGATTTTTGTGGAGATCTTCCAGATCTACCGAAGAATACTACTTCTATAAGTTGTAGTGTTGTCCGATCATCTTCTGATCAGGTGAGTGTGATTATTTTCTTCTAACGCATAATTATGAAGTATTTTATACGAAATACGTGTTATGTGTATAATTTTGTGGTTATGTGTGTGAATGTGTATTCACTTTCTTCTATCTCATAGATATGATTTATTCTCTATGAAATACGTGTTATGTGTGTGTGCCTCATCTGTTACGTGGAATATGTATTGATTAAAGCATGCTATACAGGTTTTTAAACTATGTATAAAAATGTATATTTTTATCTACTAATATGTTGGGTAGAACATGGGTAGATAGTTGGTGTGTAATAAACAGATGAGATGCCTCGTTGTTGTTTTGATTCAGTCATCTAGCGGAGTTTAGATGACGACCACAGACTTTTCTAGACAGTCCTGTGGAACGCTAGCAGGTTCGCCACCTATAGGTGTTAATGAACTTGGGTGTTCATTCGTTGTACTCCATCCCCCTCATGGTTGCCTGATTTGACTTATATTGCTGAGGAACCCCCGAAGCATGTGTTATCGCCCCGATGAAATATTCTTAGACTAGGTCCCTTATGTTAGTTGTCTTAGGGATGTAAAGTGAGAATAACGGGAATGGGTAATTGGGTTATCGTTGGTTGGTGGAATTAAATATAATTATTTATTGTGGGTTGAAAACCCTATATGCTCACCAGGCTCCCAAGCCTGACCCACTCAGTCTTATTTGTATTACAGGAAGTGGCGCAAGGGCATAAGATGGATGAACCATCAAGTTGTTTTGTTTACAAGTCTGTATATGTATATATTTGTTGAATGACTTGTAATGTTATCGTTTATGCTTTATGGTCTGTATTGGAACATGACATCCCGAGTTTTGATTATGAAATGAAAATACATTTCTTTTATGAAATGCTTTGGTAAACATTGTTTTATCACGTTTTGTTTTTGGGAAAAATTTACGCAACTCTTTCAAATCAAAAGGATTTACTCTGAAATTATTTTAAAAGCATAAATGAAAATCGGTCTTTTTTGGCCGAGATTTTGGGGATGTCACAGATTAATTAAACTTAAGGGACTTATTGTGTAATTATAAGATAATTACATATATGGGCTTATGGACTCCATAGAAGGTGAAGTGGACGAATTCTATGGGGGAAACCCATTAGAAGTCGTCCAAGGCTTCTAAAGAAGGAGTTCATGGGCTGCTTAGGGCTTAAGCATTCAAATTAGGGTGTCCTTGTTAGATAACCCTAATTGCCTAAGTATATAAGGAGCCCTTAGGCACCAAAAACGTGGCCAACACTTGGATTAGGGTTTCCAGCCATTTTTTGGTGACTCCCCTCTCTTCTCTCTTCATCTTGTTGCTTAGTGGTGTTTGTGACTCCATTAGAGGTGCAACACTTGAGGCACTAAGTTGTCTGAAGCTAAGGATTGATTGTTATTGCTATATAACAATCAAAGGTCAAATCTAAACCCTATTTTATGTTAATATGATTAATTGTATGCTAGATCTAGGGTTTATAACTTTGGATATTAAATTTCATGTTCATTGGACAAACTAGATCTAAAAGCTATTAGGGTTTGCATGTACCCCATAGGAATGATGTATTGCTCGAAACCCATCAATAACATCTTATTATCTAAGTCTTGTCCTTGTGCTCCTGTCTTTTCTTTTGGTACCACAGTTGTTGCTATCTAAACCTGCAAAACATAAAATCTCTACTACATTAGAAAAGCATGTCTGGTGAGTTATTCTTCTACCTTTTTCTTATATTTATCTTTCCTCTCTTTCTCTTACGTCGCCATCTAAAACCTTTCTCTAATAGAATACATTTTTATTCTTACTTCTTTCATCTATCTCTTCTACTCTTCTCTAATCTTTATTTCTACTCTTTCTCATACTCTTCTCTTTCCTTCTCTTACTCTTTTTTAGCCTTTTCTCAGGCACTTTTCATACTCTACACATACTTTATCTTTGTCTCTACCTCTATCTCTTGTCCGTTGTACATCTTCTTTATTTTGTCCTTTCTTTATATCTTACTATGTTCTCTGTTCTTTCTCTTCTCTGTTCTATCTCTTTTCTACTCTACTCTTTCTCTTCTCTACTCTATCTCTTCCATGCTCTATCTCTTCTCTAATGCCTCAACATTTTGTTCTTGTCTAGACCCATCGATCCCATCTTATACCATAATCTAAGGGTAACAACAACCCACTACTATTATTGGGTATACTCATCTGATCTTACTCCTCTATCTTATGATCCCTCGTGAATCCTTAATCCTTCTTCTTCTCTTGAATCCCTCATGGATTCCTTGCTCTTAATCCCTCATGGATTGCGTTTAAGTTCTTACAAAGAACTCTCTTATCTTGTTCCACTTAAGGAACCTTTCTCCATCCTATTTATCCTTACACAAATTGGATTCCCGCAGGAATCATCTATCTACATACCCAAAAGGGATCATCATCTCTTTCCCCCGTAGGGACATAATCTCATTCTTGAAGGAATCCTCCTCTTTGTTCTCTAAGGAACCATACTCTTGTCCCCGTAGGAACCATGTTCTTGTCTTTGTATGAACCATACTCTTGTCCCTGTAGGATCCATACTCTCTATTCTCGTAGGAATCTCTTGTTGGATTAGTGTCTAAGGCTGTAACTATATTTGGTAAGTACTTGACCCGATTGTGCATGGTCCTTTCGGGTTGCCTTCACAATAGCAACTTGATAGAGTGATTTAGAGAGAAGAGATATTATTATTAATATATTATAAGAATAATATGTTAAAAAGAATAATAATATTATTTGATTAATATAAGTCATAAATTAATAAGGAATTAATTTAGTGACTTAAAGAGATTAATTGAATAAAAGGGTATAAACTGTCAAATGTATGAAAGTTGTATTTTGAGCTGATAATCCTTATGGATATAGGGTTGGACGATTTTAGGGATATGGATCACCTAGAAATCGTCCAAGGCCTTATCTGGGAAGGGATTTCGATTGCTTTGAGGCTAAGTTATCCAATTAGGGTTTAAGAGTGAAACCCTATGAGCTCACAGTATAAATAGACCCATAGGGTTGAGGAAATCGGGCACCATTGTGATGTGAGAAACCCTAGAGCCGATTTCCCTCTTCCTCATCTCTCTCAAGTCACCTTCTTGCTAGTTGGTGTTTGTAAGCCATTAGAGGAGTGACATTTGTGACTCTTAGCTCCAAGAAGAAGAAGGTTTTCAAGCAAGTAACTCAAGGTATTATTCTAGATCTCTTTTCATATGTTTTGTTCTTAGATCTAACCTTGAAAGTCTTGGAATTATGGCATGTTCAATTAGTAAAACCTAGATCCAAGCTATAGGGTTGTATGTGCACATAGGGAAAGTTCTTATGTCCAAAAACCCATCAGTGATATCAGAGCCATGATTGGTTTCAATTGAATATGATGCTTAACTGTTTTACTTGCTGAAAATCATTTTTCTTGCCCTCTGTCGACCCAACTCGGCAAGTCAGTTTTTGGACTCGGCGAGTTGGCCCTACTCGGCGATTCCGAGCGTCAGACAGAGGATAATTTGGGATTTTGTTGCTCTTTTGTCTTGGATTGATACCTAAATCGTTTTATTATGTAAAAATCCGAATTTTAACTTAATTTAATGATTATCCTTGACATAAATAAAGATAATTTCAAATCTTTTAAATATTGATTATTTATATGATAAATATTGGACTATTTAAGATTATTTGGTAATTATCAAATGACTAAAATTGGATTAGGTCAAATATAGATAATTATGAAATTAATTATTTAATTTGAATTATTTGTTATTTGATCCCTATTGTTTGAAAAGTTCAATTTCTATCCCAAAGTTTTGAAATTTGAATTTTGTGATTAATAGTTTAATTTAGAAGAATTTAAATTTCAACCCCTAGAGTTTTACAAGTTTAAAATTCAACCCTATACTATTATATTATTAAAAGCTTAATAAATATATAAATAAGATTAAAATGCTAGTCTTACCATTAGTAGGCCTCATTCACGAAGCTGGTCTATAAGGTGGGTATAAGGTTGCTGCCTATAAAATGGCGCTTAATGGGTGTACACTCACACCCACCGCTTGCTTGACCGGTGGAGGGTCGTTAGTCGAACGGGTAGGATAGGGAAACTCTCTCTCCTCATTAATAAGTATAATGAACCTATAAAAGTAACTAAACTATTTTATAAAATTCCCAATCTTAGTTACTTTAGGAAAAGTGAATTCATGCAATCCCATGAAATTGCACTTTGCACCCTTGCTAAGAAGTTAGTGGAGCGTGTGTGGTTTACCGGCACACTAGTTGGTTCTAAGCAAAGGTGGCAAAGGGTGATTCATTGTTTATCATAGTTCGATGAAGCGTGTGTGGTTTACCGACACATCGAATAGATGATTGTAACAATGAAGGCACCATGTAAATTTGCATGGTAATTCACACCCGCTTTGTGATCCTCGGTATCCCAGTCACAAACTAGAGGGGCATATCGATATTTAAACATGCCATTGAAAAGTTCAATGAATCTCTAAAATCTAGGAATTCTCAATAAAACTTAAAGTTATGTTTTCGTGGTGAAGAATTAGTGAATCGTCATTCACTTACCTCCAAATTATTTGCATGATTGGATTACGGAATCCCTTTTCTAATATGTAAATAATGTTGTTGTGTCCTAGACCTAATTTTTCATTTTGGGTGTTTAATTAGGGATCCAAATTCTAATCAAACTTTGTCCTTTCTATTTGTAGATGTCGAACGCAAACAATGTTGCTGCTAACTCATTCACGTTAATGAGTCTTTGCCAAAAGGTGACCTTTGATGGTACCAACTTTAGCGAATGGATAAGATACATTCGCACCATTGCACGCTACGAGGACAAAGAATATGCCCTCGACGAAAAGCTCGAGAAGGTCAACCCAGAAATCGCTACTCCCGAAGAGATGGCTGTCTTTGAGACACACGAACGTGATGCAATGAAAGTTCATTGCATCATGATAGCCAGTATGAACCAAGAATTTCAAAAGTCCTATGAGGACATGTATCCATATGAAATGCATAAAGACTTGATGGAGAGGTACCACCAAAGCGCGAGGCAAGAGCATTACGAGATCATCACTAACATGATCACCGCTAAGATGGGAAATGGAGAATCGTTGACTGTGCACTTGCAAAAGATGCAACGATATGTTGATCATCTTCGCAAGTTAAATGTTAACTTTGGGGAGGATTTGGCCATCGACATTGCTCTTCATTCCTTGCCTTCATGCTACAACCAATTTAGGATGACCTACCACATGAACAAGGAAGAGGTCACCCTAAGCAAACTCCAAGGACTCCTTAGGACTGCTGAGAGCAACCTAAAGGACAAGTCTGTTGCACCATCTCCCACACCAACCGTTGCTCCTGTTTTGGCTATAGGGCAGGGAAAGGGCAAGAAGAGGAAAGCTCCGTCAAAGAGCCACCACAAGGGAAAGTCCCATGATGGTTCCTCTTCTAGTGGGACAAAAGTCGATCCTGCTAAGACAACCCTAACCAGGAGGAGGCAGAGTGCCATCATTGCCACAAGATAGGGCATTGGAAGAGAAGCTGCCCGGAATATCTGCAAGCCATCAAGGATGGAAAGATCAAGCCATCTTTTGCATGTATATACACAATTAAATCTAGTAATTCATCCCACACTATTTCTTGGGTTCTTGACACAGGATGTGGTTACCACATTTGTTCTGACTTGCAGGGACTAAGAAGAGATAGAGATGTGGAGCAAGGAAGAATAAATCTAATCATGGGAAACAGAAGATCGTCGCCTGTCACCAAGATTAGAGTGTATTCTTTAGTGCTTAGTAATGGATTAGGTCTAGATTTAAATAATTGTTGCTACTCGCCAGATATGGAAAGAAACATCATTTCATTTCATGGTTTGTTTAGACAAGGATTTAGATATTCATTTAATAATATGAATGGTTCTATTTATGCTTATCTAAATGGTGTTTTATATTTTGAAGCAATGCCTTGTAATGGAATTTATGAAACTGTTATGGTTATAGATAACCTAGGAAATGATGTGTTGTGTATAGATTCTTCCAAGAGTATGGATAAAGCATCTTTGTAGCATTGTCGTCTTGGACATGTCAACAAGAAGCGCATAGCCCAACTCCAAAAGGATGGAGTGTTGGATTCATTCGACCTTAGGGAAGATGACACGTGCGAATCTTGTTTACTTGGAAAGATGACCAAGTCACCCTTCACTGGCACTTGTGAGAGGGATGAGGGTTTATTGGATCTCATACGTACCGATGTATGTGGACCCTTTAGATCCACCATAAAGGATGGAAACCACTTCTACGTGACTTTCACCGATGATTATAGTAGATATGGGTATATTTACTTAATCAAACACAAGTCTGAAACGTTTGAAAAGTTCAAAGAGTTCAAGAATGAATTGGAGAATCAATTAGGCAGGAAAATCAAGATGCTTCGATCCGATCGAGGAGGAGAGTACCTAAGTCTTGAATTCCACGACTATTTCAAGGAATGTGGAATAGTTTCACAATTGACGCCACCTAGGACACTGCAGTTGAATGGTGTGGCAGAAAGGTGCAATCGAACCCTGTTAGACGTGGTTCGTTCTATGATGAGTCGTGCTTCACTACCTATCTCATTTTGGGGGTATGCCTTAGAGACTGTTGCCCATATCCTTAACCGAGTCCCTACAAAGAAGGTTGCCAAAACACCTCACGAGACGTGGACAGGGAAAGCTCCCTCGTTGGAACATATCAAGGTTTGGGGTTGTGAAGTTTTCGTAAGACGAGAAACTCATGACAAGCTCGAACCTCGTAGTGAGCTATGTATTTTCATCGGCTACCCGCAGAAATCCTTTGGATATCTCTTCTATAGATCGAGTAACAATGTGGTCTTCGTTGTGAGGAGAGGGGTTTTCCGAGAGCGAGAACTCATAAACCAAGGAGAAAGTGGGAGGCAAATCGATCTTGAAGAGACTCAAGAGTCGACCGATGAAGGAACCTCTACCGCTGGCGCTCAACCCGAGGAGGAAACTCTGATTGAACCGATTGACGAGTCCTTACCTCTTAGACGTTCCGATAAAGTTAGAGTTCAACCCCAATTTTATGGTTTTCATATTACTACCGAAGGGGACACGTATATTAGTGATGGTACACTAATAAATCTAGATGAACTTAATAGCTATAAGGAAGCCATGGTAGGCCCGGAGTATGCAAAATGGAAAGAGGCAATGGACAGCGAGATCCATTCCATGTATGACAACCAAGTTTGGAATTTGGTTGATAATGTGCCCGGACGTAAGACCGTTAGGGACAAATGGATCTTCAAGAAGAAGACCGACATGAATGGAAACGTACACACATATAAAGTGTGATTGGTTGCGAAGGGCTTTACTCAAACTCCCGGAGTTGACTATGATGAGACCTTCTCACCAGTTGCGAAGATAAAGTATATTAGAGTGATGCTAGCTATTGCCGCATTTCATGATTATGAGATATGGCAAATGGATGTCAAGACTGCTTTCCTTAATGAGAAGTTGACTGAGTTTGTTTACATGGCTCAGCCAGAGGGTTTTGTCGATCCGAAGCATCCGAATAGAGTGTGCAAGCTTGAGAAGTACATTTATGGACTTAAGCAAGCGTCTCGCAGAAGGAATCTTTGCTTTGATGAGAAGGCCAAAGAGTTTGGATTTGTACGAAGCGAAGATGAATCATGTGTATATGTCAAAGCCAGTGGGAGCATAGTTAGCTTTCTCGTTTTGTATGTCGATGACATACTGCTCATAGGAAACGAGGTCCCGACTCTACAGGAGGTAAAGTCATGGCTCGGGAAGTGCTTCGCTATGAAGGACCTCGGAGAGGCTTCCTATATTTTGGGAATAAGGATAGTGAGAGAAAGAAGTAAGAGACTAATAGGACTTAGTCAGAATACTTACTTAGATAAGGTACTAAAATGTTTTAGTATGGAAAACTCGAAGAAGGGAGAACTACCGATACAGAGTAATACCAAGTTGAGTAAGACTCAAAGTCCGAGTACTGAAGCCGAGATAGTTGAGATGAGCCGAGTACCTTACGCTTCCGCAGTTGGCTCGATCATGTATGTTATGACTTGTACTCCACCTGATGTGGCCTTCGCTTTGAGCATGGTCAGTAGATATCAAGGGAATCCTGGTAGAGCGCATTGGATTGCGGTCAAGAACATCCTTAAGTACCTTCGGAGGACCAAGGAATGGTTTCTAGTCCTCGGAGGGAGTGATGACTTGAAGGTGCGAGGGTATAGTGACGCCAGTTTCCAGACTGACAGGGACAACTACCGTTCGCAGTCGGGATGGTTCTTTTGTTGGAATAGTGTCTAAGGCTACAACTATATTAGGCAAGTATTTGACCCGATTGTGCATGGTCCTTTTGGGTTGCCTTCACCATAGCAACTTGACAGGATGATTTATTATGAGAGAATAAATATTATTAATATATTATGATAATAATATAAGGAATAATAATATTGTTATTTGATTAATATAAGTCATAAATTAATTAGAATTAATTTGGTGACTTAAATAGATTAATTAAATAAGAGGGTATAAACTGTCAATTGTTTAATAGTTACACTTTGGGCTGTAAATCCTTCTTGGATAGGGTTGGACGATTTCTAGAGCTTGGGATAAGCCACAAATCGTCCAAGTGCTTTTCATGGAAAGGATTTGGATTGCTTTGAGTAAAGATTATCCAAATAGGGTTTAAGGGTGAAACCCTAGGAGCCTTACAAGTATAAATACACCCTTGGGGCAAGGGAAATCGGCACCTCTGCTAAAAGCAAAGAAACCCTGGCCAATTTCTATTCCCTCTCCTCTCTCTCAAATCATCCTCTTGCTATTTGGTGTTTGTAAGCCATTATAGGAGTGACGTTTGTGACTCTAAAGCTCCAAGAACAAGAAGATCAAACAAGTGTTTCAAGGTATGCTTCTAATTCTGATTTTGTATTGTTCTTATACTCCATTAGTCATTAGAAGTCTTGGATCCAATGCATGTTTAATTAAAGAAACCTAGATCCAAGCATTAGGGTTTGCATGTGCACATAGGAATGTTCACATGGTCAAAACCCATCAGTGGTATCAGAGACTAGATTGGTTTCTATTAAATTGATGCATGATTGTTTGTTTCTTACTTGCAAAATTCGAATTTTGTGTTTCTGTGTCATGAACTCGACGAGTCCTATGGTGGACTCGACGAGTTGGCCTGACTCGACGAGTCCAATTGGGAACTCGGCGAGTTCGAGCGTCAGGAAGGGCCAAAATCGGGATTTTTTGATATTTATCTTATGGAAACTTGCATTTATCATATTAGATCAACCCTAATCCGATTTTTTGATATATATGACTATAATATTGATCTAATAAAAGATATTTATCAATTAATAAAATATTTAATTTCCTTATATGATAATTAATTAATTATTATGATTAAATTGGTAAATTATTTTGCAAGAAATCATTAAATAAATCAAATAAGGATAATTATGGAATTAATTGTTAATTAGGATTATTTGCTATTTGAACCTCCATGTTTTAAATGTTTAAAACTTGCCCTCAAGTTTTGAAATTTATGTTTTGTGATTAATAGTTTAATTTAGACAATTTTAAATTTCAAACCCTAGAATTTTACAAGTTTAAAATCCAACCCTATACTAATATAATATTACAAGATTAATATGTATAACTAAAATGCTAGTCTTACCATTAGTAGGCCTCATTCACGAAGCCGATCTATAAGGTGGGTATAAGGTTGCGGCCTATAAAATGGCGCTTAATGGGTGTACACTCACACCCACCGCTTGCTTGATCGGTGGAGGGTCATTAGCCGAACGGGTAGGATAGGGCAACCTCATCTCTGATTAAAAGTATAATATGAAATACAAAGTAACTACATGTTTTTCAAAATTTCCCAATCTTAGTTACTTTAGGAAGAGTGAATTGATGCAATCCCATGAAATTACACTTTGCACCCTTGCTGAGAAGTTAGTGGAGCGTGTGTGGTTTACCGGCACACTAATTGGTTCTAAGCAAAGGTGGCAAAGGGTGATTCATTGTTTATCATAGTTCGATGGAGCGTGTGTGGTTTACCGGCACATCGAATAGGTGATCGTTACAATGAACACACCATGTGAATTTGCATGGTAATTCACACCCGCTTTGTGATCCTCGGTATCCCAGTCACAAACAAGAGGGGCATATCGAGATTTAAACATGCCATTGAAAAGTTTCAATGAATCTCATCTAGACCTAGGAATTCTCAATACATTTAGAACTTAAAGTTAGGTTTTCATGGTGGAGAATTAGTGAATCGTCATTCACTTACCTTCAAATTGTTTGCATGTTAGATTACGGCATCCCTTTTCTAATATGTAAATATTGTCGTCGGATCCTAGCCCTAATTTTCTTATTGGGTGATAATTAGGGATTCATATTCTAATCTATCTTTGTCCTTTCTATTTGTAGATGTCGAACACAAACAACGCTGCTGCTAGTTCATTCACATTGATGAGCCTTTGTCAAAAGGTCACTTTCGATGGGACGAACTTTAGCGAATGGATAAGATACATTCGCACTATTGCTCGCTATGAGGACAAAGAGTATGTCCCCGATGAGAAGCTCGAGAAAATCAACCCTGAAATCGCTACTCCGGCTGAAATGACCGCTTTTGAAACTCACGAGCGTGATGCAACGAAGGTACATTGCATCATGATAGCCACAATGAACTCCGAATTCCAAAAGTCCTATGAGGACATGTACCCGTACGAGATGCACCAAGACTTGTTGGAGAGATACCACCAAAACGCGAGACAAGAGCGTTATGAGATTTTCACTAACATGATTTCCGCTAAAATGGGTCATGGAGAGTCTCTTACCGTGCACCTGCAAAAGATGCAAAGGTATGTCGACCGTCTTCGCAAGTTGAATGTTGACTTTGGGGAAGACTTGGCGATCGACATGGTGCTTCACTCTTTGCCTCCAAGTTACAATCAATTTAGGATGACCTACCACATGAACAAAGAAGAGGTCACCCTAAGCAAGCTCCAAGGTCTCTTGAGGGTCGCTGAGAGCAACTTCAAGGACAAGTCTGTTGCACCAACTCCTAATCCGCCCGCTGCTCCTGTGTTGGCTATTGGACAAGGAAGGGGAAAGAAGAGGAAGGCTTCATCTAAGAACCATCGCAAGGTTAAGTCCCGAGATGGTGCCTCTTCTAGTGGGACCAAAGTTGATCCTGCAAAACCCTACCCTAACCCAAAGGAGGCAGGGTGCCACCACTGCCACAAGATAGGACATTGGAAGAGAAGCTGCCCAGAGTACCTGCAAGCCATCAAGGAAGAAAAGATCAAGCCGTTTTTCGCAGGTATATACACAATTAAATCTAACGATTCATCTCATGCTATTTCTTGGGTTCTTGATACCGGTTGTGGTTACCACAAATTTCTAATGTGTAGGGACTAAGAAGAAATAGGGATGTGGAGGCTGGAAGAATAAATCTAATCATGGGGAACAGAAGATCGTCGCCTATAACCAAGATTGGAGTATATTCTTTAGTGCTTAGGAATGGTTTGTCTTTAGATTTGAACAATTGTTGCTATTCGCCAGAAATGGCTAGAAACATCATTTCATTTCATGGTTTGTTTAGAAAAGGTTTTAGATTTTCTTTTAATAATGAGAATGGTTCTATTTTGGCTTATCTAAATGGTGTCTTTTATTTTGAAGCTATACCATGTAATGGAATTTATGAAACCGTTATGGTTGTAGATAACTTAGGAAATGATGTTTTATGCATGGATTCTTCCAATAGTATGGATAGAGCATCCTTATGGCATTGTCGTCTTGGACATGTCAACAAGAAGCGTATAGCCCAACTCCAAAAGGATGGAGTGTTGGAGTCATTCAACCTTAGGGAAGATGACACATGCACGTCTTGTTTACTTGGAAAGATGACTAAGTCACCCTTCACAAGTACGTGTGTAAGGGGTGAGGGTCTATTGGACCTAATACATACCGATGTATGTGGGCCATTTAGATCAACCACAAAGAATGGGAACCGCTTCTATGTGACTTTTACCGATGACTATAGTAGATATGGGTATATCTACTTAATCAAGCAAAAGTCAGAAACTTTTGAAAAGTTCAAAGAGTTCAAGAATGAAGGGGAGAATCAATTGGGCAGGAAAATCAAGATGCTTCGATTCGATCGAGGAGAGTACCTAAGTCTTGAGTTCCACGATTATCTCAAGGAGTGTGGAATAGTTTCACAATTGACGCCACCTAGGACACCACAATTGAATGGTGTCGCAGAAAGGCGTAATCGAACCTTGTTGGACATGGTTCGCTCTATGATGAGTCGTGCTCCACTATCAATCTCTTTTTGGGGGTATGCCTTAGAGACTGCTGCCCATATCCTTAACCGAGTCCCTACTAAGAAGGTTGCCAAAACACCTCGAGATGTGGACAGGGAAAGCTCCCTCATTGGCACATATCAAGGTTTGGGGTTGCGAGGCCTTCGTAAGACGAGATACTCACGACAAGCTCGAACCTCGTAGTGAGCGATGTATTTTCACCGGCTACCCGCAGAAATCCTTTGGATATCTCTTCTATAGACCGAAGGACAATGTTGTCTTTGTTGCGAGGAGAGGAGTTTTCCGAGAGCGAGAACTCATAAGCCAAGGAGACAGTGGGAGGAAAATCGAGCTTGAAGAGATTCAAGAGTCGATAGATGAAGGAACCTCTACCGCTGGTACTCAACCCGAGGAGGAAACTCTGATTGAACCGATTGACGAGTCCTTACCTCTTAGACGTTCCGATAGAGTTAGAGTTCAACCCCAGTTTTATGGTTTTCATATTACTACCGAAGGGGACACGTATATTAGTGATGGTACACTAATAAATCTAGATGAACCTAATAGCTATAAGGAAGCCATGGTAGTATGCAAAATGGAAAGAGGCAATGGACAGCGAGATCCATTCCATGTATGACAACCAAGTTTGGAATTTGGTTGATAATGTGCCCGGACGTAAGACCGTTGGGTGCAAATGGATCTTCAAGAAAAAGACCGACGTGAATGAAAACGTACACACATATAAAGCGCGATTGGTTGCGAAGGGCTTTACTCAAACTCCCGGAGTTGACTATGATGAGACCTTCTCACCAGTTGCGAAGATTAAGTCTATTAGAGTGATGCTAGTTATTGCCGCATTTCATGATTATGAGATTTGGCAAATGGATGTCAAAACCGCTTTCTTTAACGGAAAGTTGGCTGAGGATGTTTACATGGCTCAGCCAGAGGGGTTTGTGGATCCGAAGCATCCGAATATAGTGTGTAAGCTTGAGAAGTCCATTTATGGACTTAAGCAAGCATCTCGCAGATGAAATCTTTGCTTCGATGAGAAAGTCAAAGAGTTTGGATTTGTACGAAGCGAAGTTGAATCGTGTGTATATGTCAAAGCCAGTGGGAGTATAATAAGCTTCCTCGTTCTATATGTTGATGACATATTACTCATAGGAAACGACGTCCCGACTCTGCATGAGGTTAAGTCCTGGCTCGGGAAGTGCTTCGCTATGAAGGACCTCGGAGAGGCTTCTTATATTTTAGGAATAAGGATAGTGAGAGAAAGAAGTAAGAGACTAATAGGACTTAGTCAGAACACTTACTTAGAGAAGGTACTAAAACGTTTTAGTATGGAAAACTCGAAGAAGGGAGAATTACCGATACAAAGTAATGCCAAGTTGTGTAAGACTCAAAATCCGAGTACCGAAGCTGAAATAGTAGAAATGAGCCGAGTACCATATGTTTCCGCAGTTGGCTCAATCATGTATGCTATGACTTGTATTCGCCCTGATGTAGCCTTTGCTTTGAGCATGGTTAGCAGATATCAAGGGAACCCTGGCAGAGCCCATTGGATTGCGGTTAAGAATATCCTTAAGTACCTTTGGAGGACAAAGGAATGGTTCTTAGTCCTCGGAGGGAGTGATGACTTGAAGGTGCGAGGGTATAGTGGCGCCAGCTTTCAGACCGATAGGGACAACTACCGTTCGTAGTCGGGCTAGGTCTTTACCCTAAACGGAGGAGCGGTAACTTGGAAAAGTTCCAAGCAGGAAACCGTAGCTGATTCAACGTGTGAATCAGAGTACATTGCAACGAGCGAAGCGTCGAAGGAGTAATATGGTTGAAGAACTTCATCGGTGATCTTGGAGTTGTACCTGCCATAAAGGAGCCCATGGAGATTTTCTGTGATAATGAAGGAGCGGTTGCCTTGACCAAGGAACCAAGGGATCATGGTAGATCTCGACATATCGACAGAAAATATCACTTTATTAGACATCGTGTAGAAGAAGGACAACTCGTAGTGAAAAGGATATCATCAGAAGATAACCCAGCAGATCCGCTTACGAAGGGACTGAGTAGGGTTAAGCACTTGCAGCATGCTAGGAGTATTGGGCTGAAGGATGATATTAGCATAGATTAGATAGTAGTAGAAATGTGTAATAGATAAATGTAATTGACATTTGATGATTAAATAAAGGAGTATTATTTATGAGTAATGTTACTGTCTTGTGTTAATTGTTTAACTATTGTTTCATTTTTGCATGTTTTGACTTCCTGAATAATTGAGTTTATTAAGAATAATCGAATTATTCAAATTGTCCACAATCGTTCATATGTTGGAAGTAGATATGAATGAAGATTGTCATGAATCGGTGTGTAGATTGTCTAAATGGTTTTAGACATAGCAAAAGGTTGCTGCAACGTTCGTAAGTGCTTATGAACTGGTTTTGAGCATTGGAACAAACCTGCGCTTGCTGGAATCACCTTATGGAATATGATATAAATGGGTGATTGCAAGACGATAATATCATATAGTCTTAAAACCTAGATATATGGTTTGTTATTTGTTAATTGGTTGTACATTGATAATGTGAAAACGCATCAGTAACTCGGTGTTATAAAACGCATTGTTGTGTATAGTTGATTAATGAATAAGTAAATGCATATAAGTCGAAGTTTATCTGTAACTTTTATCCCAAGAAGGTAAAAGCGATATCTCGTCCGCTCGATGATTTGATTTGACTTATGTGCCGGGCCCAGTCAGAACTGAATTGATGTGTTCAATTAAGTTCTATGTCAAATGAATCGGAGATCGAGAAACCAAAATTCTAGACTAATTATTCCATAGAATTGTCAGTATGATATCTAACAGAGGACTGTACGATCCCTTATCTAAAGGACAAGATTGATTAGATCAGAGTTTGACAGCGTCTTTGAGAGCTATGATTGCAAATCGAATTGTACTTGTGCATATAGTTACTAGACTTGTCCAAGTGGGAGACTGTTGGAATAGTGTCTAAGGCTACAACTATATTAGGCAAGTATTTGACCCGATTGTGTATGGTCCTTTTGGGTTGCCTTCACCATAGCAACTTGACAGGATGATTTATTATGAGAGAATAAATATTATTAATATATTATGAGAATAATATAAGGAATAATAATATTGTTATTTGATTAATATAAGTCATAAATTAATTAGAATTAATTTGGTGACTTAAATAGATTAATTAAATAAGAGGGTATAAACTGTCAATTGTTTGATAGTTACACTTTGGGCTGTAAATCCTTCTTGGATAGGGTTGGACGATTTCTAGGGCTTGGGATAAGCCACAAATCGTCCAAGTGCTTATCATGGAAAGGATTTGGATTGCTTTGAGTAAAGATTATCCAACTAGGGTTTAATGGTGAAACCCGAGGAGCCTTACAAGTATAAATAGACCCTTGGGGCAAGGGAAATCGGCACCTCTGCTAAAAGCAAAGAAACCCTGGCCGATTTCTATTCCCTCTCCTCTCTCTCAAATCATCCTCTTGCTATTTGGTGTTTGTAAGCCATTAGAGGAGTGACGTTTGTGACTCTAAAGCTCCAAGAACAAGAAGATCAAACAAGTGTTTCAAGGTATGCTTCTAATTCTGATTTTGTATTGTTCTTATACTCCATTAGTCATTAGAAGTCTTGGATCCAATGCATGTTTAATTAAAGAAACCTAGATCCAAGCATTAGGGTTTGCATGTGCACATAGGAATGTTCATATGGTCAAAACCCATCATCTTTACCCTTAATGGAGGAGCGGTTACGTGGAAAAAATGTAGCTGATTCAACGTGCGAATCAGAGTACATTGCAGCGAGCGAAGCGTCAAAGGAGGCAATATGGTTGAAGAACTTCATTAGCGACCTTGGAGTTGTGCCTGCCATAAAGGAGCCCATGGAAATTTTTTGTGATAATAAAGGAGCGGTTGCCTTGACCAAGGAACCGAGGGATCATGGTAGATCTCGGCATATCGACAGAAAATATCACTTTATTAGGCATCGAGTAGAAGAAGGACACCTCGTGGTTAGAGGATATCATCATAAGATAACCCAGCAGATCCGCTTACGAAGGGACTGAGCAGGGTTAAGCACTTGCAGCATGCTAGGAGTATTGGGCTGAAGGATGATATTAGTTTAGATTAGATAATATTAGAAACGTGTAATAGATAAATGTAATTGACATTTGATGATTAAATAAAGGAGTATTATTTATAAGTATTGTTACTGTCTTATGTTAATCGTTTAGCTATTGTTTCACTTTGCATGTTTTGACTTCCAGAATAATTAAGTTTATTAAGAATAATCGAATTATTCAAACAGTCCACAATCGTTCATATGTTGGAAGTAGGTATGAATAAAGATTGTCATGAATTGGTGTGTAGATTGTGTAAATGGTGTTAGACATAGCAAAGGGTTGTTGCAACGTTCATGAGTGCTTATGAACAAGTTTTGAGCATTGGAATAAACTCGCGCTTGCTGGAATCACTTTGCAGAGATCGCAGGACGATAATATAATATGGTCTTAAAACCTAGATATATGGTTTATTATTTACTAATTGGTTGTACATTGATAATGCGAAACCGCATCAGTAAATTGATGTCATAAAACGCATTGTTGTGTATAGTTGGTTAGTCGATAAGTAAATGCATATAAGTCGAAGTTTATCTGTTACTTTTATTCTAAGAGGGTAAAAGAGATATCACGGCCGCTCGATGATTTGATTTGACTTATGTGTCGGGCCCAGTCAGAACTAAATTGATGTGTTCAATTAAGTTCTATGTCAAATAAATCTGAGATCGAGAAAAATAGTTGCTGGACAATGAGTATGACAATGTCTCATGAAATCGTCTACACGATATCAAAACAGAGGGTTGTACGATCCCTTATCTAAAGGACAGGTTACTGATAAGATCAGAGTTGACAGCGTCTTTGAGAGCTACGATTGCTAATCGGATTGTGTTTGCGTTTATAGTTACTAGACTTATCCAAGTGGGAGACTGTTTTATTAGTGTCTAAGGCTGTAACTATATTTGGTAAGTACTTGACCCGATTGTGCATGGTCCTTTTGGGTTGCCTTCACCATAGCAACTTGATAGGGTGATTTAGAGAGAAGAGATATTATTATTAATATATTATAAGAATAATATGTTAAAAAGAATAATAATATTATTTGATTAATATAAGTCATAAATTAATAAGGAATTAATTTAGTGACTTAAAGAGATTAATTGAATAAAGGGGTATAAACTGTCAAATGTATGAAAGTTGTATTTTGAGCTGATAATCCTTATGGATATAGGGTTGGATGATTTTAGGGATATGGATCACCTAGAAATCATCCAAGGCCTTATCTGGGAAGGTATTTGGATTGCTTTGAGGCTAAGTTATCCAATTAGGGTTTAAGAGTGAAACCCTAGGAGCTCACAGTATAAATAGACTGTAACGCCCGCAAATCCGGGCTAGTCAATTTAGAGGCAATAGGGGTCGAAAACGACTTTTCGACAAAAGATTATTTATAATAAATAATCTTAACCAAGTTGTAGAGTATGTCACAAGGTTTCCGTACATATAAGGAACGCCGAAATCCGAGTTATAACGAAGAAGTTATGGCCCGTCGAAGTTTTACGGCAAAACCGGCACGACACCGGGAAGCGTAAATAGTGAATTTACGATAGAGAGAGATTTAGCCTTAGCGATCTAAACGAAAGTCGTAGAATATGTTAAACTAAGAACATCGATAAAAAGAACGCCCAAATCTGACTTCGTATGAAGAAGTTATGATTTTTCGAAGTTTCGGACTAGCAGTGTACAGCCCGAAATTCGAATATTTGATCGAGCGGTTTTTAGCCGACACGACCTAAACGGGAATCGAAGATCTCGTTGAGAGTAGCGTAACGAGAAAAAGATGGGTGAAAATGGATGTCGGATGAAGAAGTTATGAGGATTTAACGGACCAATCGTGTCCCGGCCCGTTAATAATATAAAATTTAAAATCGAGCCAAAATTAGCCGACGAAGTCTAAACGAAAGTTGTAGAGTACGTTCCCACCTTCGCGTGGATATAAAGAACGTTGAAAACGGAGGTCGTACGCGAAAGTTACGAATTTTTAAAGTTGAGGGTGCAAATTGCGAAATCTGATACGAGACCGGTGACGTGGCGCGTTGTGGGCCGTCCGATGAAGTCTCAGATCTCGCTTCGGATCATGCCACGAAGCCTCGCCTTACGCCCCGCGTCCGAGTTCGGTACGCCCAGCGTACCCTTCGGTCTTATCCCTTCCGAGTGCGAGACAGCTAGATTCGATGTGGCAGCCCCATCCGAAGTTACGCCCCGCGTAGCCAAGGATTACGCCCAGCGTAGTCCGAGGCCTCGCAGGGTATAAAAAGGGGCGAGGGCCTTCACATTTTTCACATAATTTCCACTTCTCTCTCTAGTTTCTTTCTTTCTCTAGAGTTCCAAACCTCCCCTAAGCCCTAGTTAAACCCTTAGCACCCTAGGGAAGCCCCGAGGCTCCCGGAGTCCCGAGAAAAAGGAGTTTTTCGGTTTCGAAACGCTGCTCCAATTAAGTCCCGGTTTTCGATAAAATTCGCTGTAAGTGTGCTACGCTTACGCATTTTTTTATATAGCTTTCAAATAATTATAGGAATGTTATTAGGTCCTTAAAATAATTATTTGGGCTATTATTATGAGTTATATTGAGCGTTATTAACGCTTAATAATAGTCAGACTAATTAATTTGTCGCGGTTATCGTTAAACTAAACCCTAGTGGTATCGGTACTAGGTTTTATCGAAGGAATATCGTTTTGAGAGTATCGAAGCGCTGTCCAAGTGCTGAGTCACCACCTACTCAGGTGAGTGCATAGTTACTTTCAGCTTACACATAGATATGAAGTATTTTACGTGCTGTGTGTGTATATTATCTGTATACTTGCTATCTATATTGGAAGAACGTTTTATACATGTTTTCATTGATCCAAACTGTATATGTATTTTATATCTACATAATGTGCGGGGTAAAACACGGGTAGATATAATAGTTGCTGTGTGACAAAATAAAATAATGAGAGGCCTCGTTATAGCTGTTCTTGATGATCTAGTCATCTAGCGAAGTATAGATGACGACCACGGACTATTCTAGACAGTCCAGTGGAACACTAGCAGGCTCGCAACCTGTAGGTGTTTATTCGAACTGTGTGTTTAACCGAACTGTGTGTTTATTCGAACTGTGTGTTTATTCGAACTGTGTGAACTGTGTGCTCACCAGGTATACTCCATCCCAATGATAGTCCTTTGACTAGGTCCCTTGTGTTAGATGTTTTAGGGACGTAATGTGAGGATAACGGGAATGGGTAATTGGGTTGATTGTTTGATGTTTAAAAATAATAATTATATTATTGTGGGTTGAAAACCCTATGTACTCACCAGGTTTCCCAACCTGACCCACTCAGTTTATTTATATCACAGGTGTTGATATGAAGTGACACCACACTGAGAGATTTAAAGAGATGTAGATCACTAGTGAAAATAATTGTAAGTTCTGTTTATGCTTATGTTTCTATATTAACGATGACATCCCAAACGTTTTAAAATGAAATAAATACGTTTCATCGAAAATATTTTAATAACGTATTTACCATGTTTTTCTGGGAACAAATTCCGCAACATTTTTATGAAATGAAGTACTCTGATTTTTAAACAAAGCATAAACAAACCGGTCTTTTCTGGCGTGATTTTGGGGATGTCACATAGACCCATAGGGTTGAGGGAATCGGGCACCATTGTGATGTGAGAAACCCTAGAGCCGATTTCCCTCTTCCTCATCTCTCTCAATTCACCTTCTTGCTAGTTAGTGTTTGTAAGCCATTAGAGGAGTGACATTTGTGACTCTTAGCTCCAAGAAGAAGAAGGTTTTCAAGCAAGTAACTCAAGGTATTATTCTAGATCTCTTTTCATATGTTTTGTTCTTAGATCTAACCTTGAAAGTCTTGGAATTATGGCAATGTTCAATTAGTAAAACCTAGATCCAAGCTATAGGGTTGTATGTGCACATAGGGAAAGTTCTTATGTCCAAAAACCCATCATCTCTATCACTTCTCCCTGAGGGAACCTCTATCTCTTGTCCCTGAAGGATCCTTTTGTTGAGTATTTAAGATATTGAAACTGATTTGGCATGTTTGGTTATTTAAGGAAGACTTTTTAGGGTTAATCGTTTTATGATTCCCTATAGTGCCTTTACAGTAGAAGTTGTTCATCAAGCTCTTCTAAGGCATTGGCTTTATACTACGGCATTGGTTTTATATTTTTGGTAAATATTTTATGTTCCCTGTAAATAATCATTAGGTTAGCTATTGTTTAGAAGCTTTTTCCTGGTTAGGGTTTTCTTTGTACGTTCATATCATAATTAATATACACAAAACCTTTATCAGATTACTTGCATATTATGGTGATTGATTCTTGATTGTTCTTGATATTCCGCATTCGTCATCTCAGATTTATCGCAACAAGTGGTATCAGAGCGGGTTCTTGTAGATCTTAGCGATTATTGCAAGAATCTGACCTTATTCTTCAAGTTTTGTAAGTTTTCTGAAAAGAAAAAGTCTAATACCTCGTTTATTGAAAAATCTTGTTCAGATATGTTATCTTCTACTCATTATTTCATCATATTTGTTCTTGAATCGTGTTCTGGAAAAGAATTAGAAGAAAATTTTCATGTTTATTCGAATTTTTGTGTTTAGATCTACTTTATCTCTCTAAAATTCGTCTCAGATTTGTCTTCTCTTTCTAGAAACCATCTCAAATCTGTTTTCTCTCTCTAGAATTCTTATCAGATCTATTTTCTCTCTTTTCAAGTTATGTCACTTGTTGAAGATCTGACGGATGAAACAAATATATTGTTTGACTCCATTTTAGAACCTGGATTAAAGGTTACTAAACCAATCTATGGTGTTAACAAAGTGACTATGTTTCATATTAGTGGTCAATATATGTTGAAGGATGTTACTGAGTTGTATAATCTTATTATTGATAAGAAAATATTTGAATACTCATATGTTAATAACGGTGAGTTAAAAAGGAATGAGAGAATAGTACAACAATTTCGCATTATTCATAGTCATCTAGATCGAGAAAATAAACAACAGATTTTGGAGATGATAAGAGCTGAAAATAAAAAGAAAGATGCTCTTGATGTTCTTGGTGAAGTTCATAATGTTCCTCATGTTTCTGAAGAAAAGATGACTCCAAATGTTCTTGTTGAGGAGGAGTTAAGTGGTTCATAATTTTCAGAAGTTTTACAATCCGAATATAGATGTTCTGAAGACGAATCTCATTGCAAAAATTCAAAAGTAGTGAATGTGAAGAAGTTTTGTTCAATTAGAACTCAAACATATGACTTTTTATGTTCTGATGATGTTTTTGGAGGAATGATTCCTTACAGAAAGTCAATACTTCGAGATGTTCAGATTTATCAAACTCCAAAAGTTTATGTACCAAAGGTTTCTAATATTCAGATTCAGAAAGATGAAGAGGTTGTTTAGATCCAAAATTTGTTTTTACAGCCTAGAAATCAAAAAAGAATGAAGAAGAAGAACAACAAGCGTAAAATAAAGTTTGGATTCCCAAGGTACAAGTACCTAATGCATGTGAAAAGATTCAAAAAGCTGAAGTCAAGAATGTTCAAAGAAAATTCATTTTTTTATTCAAATTAATATGTTAGAAGTTGGAGGAAAGAGAAAAGAAAATTTGGTTGGTTTAATGAAATCTATGGAAAATTTTTGTTTTCCATCTAAAAAGCAGGTATTATTTTCAGAAGATGATTGTTTATCTTCAAATAAAAGGGTGTGCAAGAAACCAACTTTAATCTTGAATCTTAAATGGGTACCAAAGGTCTCATAAAAAAGTTTTGTCCTCTATAAAAAAAATGGACAAAATCTGGTGAAGATTCAGTCACATATATGAAATTGTGTTGAAAAATCAATTTTTATTGATTTTTAAATGGTTGGTAATGACAAAAAGGTGACAAGTTGAAAAAGTGGGTGAAAAATGACATTTTCTGCAAAAAGAAGGTTGTCATCTGACACTTTTCAGAAAAAGGGGTGCAAGATGTCAGTTCACTGTAACAGGAGGGTCAGATTCGGTTTTATGGAAAAATAGGGGTTAGATTCGGAGTTATTGACAAAAAGTGGTTGTTTTCGGAATTTGGGCGAAATCTGCCATTTCCTTCAATCTTTAAGGGTTACTTTCGGAGTTAACATACAATTGATGGTGTCGGAACCTGTGTGTATCAGCGTCACCTGTAAGCGAAGGTCGGAGCTTCAAAACTGAAATCGGAGTTCTAATCTCAAAATTGAATTCGGAGTACCCGGTTTTGGACTTTATGGTTCATCTCTGAATTGATCCGAGCATTCGGAGGCATTCGCAGTTCTAGGCTCGGAGGTTGCGATCCTTCGTAGTGTATCCATTCGGAGTTCTCCGCCGGAGTTCTAGGAACGAATAGTTTGGATCAATTGCGATCGTTCGGAGTTTATGAGCTCGTAAATTGCAATCGATTCGGAATCGCTGTTTCCATCGGGTATAGCATTCAGAGTTCTAGGAATCAGAACTTCACAATACAGATTCGGAATCTTGCAATTGGAACGACGCTGAACTGTTGATCGGAACTTGGTATTGGATCTTTAATCGAATGGTTCTTTTGTTCGGACTGAATATGTTCGCAATTTAATTTTGACTTTCAAAAGTCAAAGATGGAGTTTAGCGATTCTAATGACGACGATGAGTCATATTTTCCACCATAGTCCCCTAACTTTCAGATCTTCACAGTTTCAACCCTATATCTAAAATTCTTTACAAATTCTTGGATTTTACCATTTTAACCCCTTCTTACCAAAATATTTTCATTCTAATCCTTTTCTTTGGTCTTATTCTTTTCAAACCCTTCTAAATAATTGCTTCTTATTCCATTCTTTTTGTCTAATATTTAAAAATCAAAAAATACAAATTTTATTTTTCTTATTTTTCCGGTTTTAATTTTTGAGAATTGAGTATATTCTAAAAGAATTTATTTCATCTAATCTGATTGGTTTTGAAGATTGTTGGTGATTCTTCTTAACTTTTTGGATTCTCTCCATAGTATTTGTTGAAAATTCAAGAGGGAGGATGATTATTCAATGGGGAGTTCGTATTTGGAAGATGATATTTGTTTCTCTCGCTTTGATGACCCCATGTGTTGATGAGTCTCACGATTTAGGGGGAGAAATGCCAAGAAGATCGAAAATCGTGATCTTCATTAGTTTCAACATCTAGGGGAAGATTGTTGAATATTTGAGATATTGAAACTGATTTGGCATGCCTGGTTATTTAGGGAAGCCTTTTAGGGTTAATCGTTTTATGATTCCCTATAGTGCCTTTACAGTAGAAGTTCTTCATCGAGCTCTTCTAAGGCATTGGCTTTATATTAAGGCATTGGTTTTATATTTTTGGTAAATATTTTATGTTCCCTATAAATAATCATTAGGTTAGCTTTTGTTTAGAAGCATTTTTCTGGTTAAGGTTTCTTTGTACGTTCATATCATAATCAACATACACAACCTTTATCAGATTACTTGCATATTTTGGTGATTGGTTCTTGATTGTTCTTGATATTCCGCATTCATCATCTTGGATTTATCCCAACATCTTTGTCTCTTGTCCCAAAAGGAACCTCTATCTCTTGTCCCCGAGGGAACCATCTTTCTCTACATCTTTATCTTTGTTATATGACTCATCACATAACACTTATCCCATAGACAATCTACCACTTTATCTAATCAAGAGATTATCTAATCTTTCTCTTTTAGTACTTAACTTATTATGTACTTAATCTCTATCTATGTCTAGCAACATATTGGTATTCTACAGAATACCAATAATGTTTAGACATACATACATAATAATATGATTATATTGCATATAATCATCTTCTAACTCTTTATTTTATCTATTAGGTATTTGTAACATCAAAAATTTCAAACCAATTTAAACTTTTTAAAACATGTCAAGTTCATCAAAATATTACAACTTTGTTTTCAAAATATTGATTATCAGAGTCTTTCATAGAAACATAAACATAATAGGAGGAGTTGTACGATCACGCCTTGGCCTTGCCTCGATCCCCTGATGTACCTGAAACAATAAACTGAAACTGTAACCCCGAAAGCTTAGTGAGTTACCCCCAAAATACCGATACACATACAGTCCACATAGCAATATCAACATTAACATATTATATCAATCAAAACAGAACAGCATGCACTGGCTCCACAGCTCTATAAGTTGGTTTACCCCTAGGCCCTCAGTACGAGTCTGGAATGCCGACCGGGCCCTCATCTCGTATCTGGAATGCCATCAAGCCCTCAGTATGAGTCTAGAATGTCTATCGGGCCCTCAGCTCGTATCTGGAATGCCATCGAGCCCTCAGTACGAGTCTGGAATGCCTACCGGGTCCTCGGCTCGTATCTGGAATGCTCCCGAGTCCTCAGTATGAGTCTGGAATGCTTACAAGGCCCTCATCTCATATCTGGAATACTCTAGGGTTTGTTGGCTACTGCACGGAGCAGTACAACCTCAACCCATCCTACATAACATGTCAACATGTATCATAACTAATGCACATACATATAATCATACAGTATCACAGGTAGTCCTACAGGTCTACCCGACTAGCATATCAACTGGCATACATCACTAACTCAAACTCAACATATCAATAACTACTAGCATATCAAATCCAATGGGTCGGTCTTGGTGTAACGCCCGCGTTTCCAGGCTAGGCATTTTCGTTGATGTAATAGTCTAGGTTAACCTTTCTAACCCATTTTGAAATAATAAAAGTGTATTATTTGAGTATTATGTGTTTTGTGCTTAATTTCTTAACTATGTGGTTTGATTAATTAAGAATAAAAATAAGCGTCAAAATTAAAGTGTGAGATAAACCTGATATCTTTTCATAATGTTGTAGTAGTTGAAACGAGGTTTCCGTGCATATAAAGAACGCCAAAATCCGAGTTATAACGAAGAAGTTATGACAAGTCGAAGTTTCGCGACAGAACCGGCACGACCCAGCACGACCCAGCGCGACGTAAATAGTGAATTTAAGGTAGATAGATATCTATCCTTAGTGATCTAAATGAGAATTGAAGATCTCATCGATAGTAGTGCAACGACGGAAAGACGGACGGAATCGGAGTTCAGATGAAGGAGTTATGAATTTCGAACGGAGTTTTCCTGTCCCGGCCTACTAAAGATATTATATACGTAATATACTTATGATATATTAAGAATAAAGTCAAAATTAGCCAATGGAGTCTAAACGAGAGTTGTAGAGCATAATCTCACCTTCGCGGCGATATAAAGAATGTCGAAAACGGAGTTCGTATGTGAAAGTTATGAATTTCTGAAGTTCGGGGCGCGAAACCCCAAAACTGTCAGAGACCACGACGTGGCAAGCAGTGCCACGACGTGGAAAATCTCCTGTCACCTCCGGAAGGCCCCCAGATGCAACTTGGGATGACGCATGCAGTGACGACCAAGCCCACGACGTGGAAAAAGGTTGCCACGACGTGGCAAGGGCCAAATTTGCCCTATAAATA
The DNA here is from genome assembly GCF_051521515.1 of Lactuca serriola. Classification (NCBI taxonomy): domain Eukaryota; kingdom Viridiplantae; phylum Streptophyta; class Magnoliopsida; order Asterales; family Asteraceae; genus Lactuca; species Lactuca serriola. The sequence goes on along the minus strand of NC_136412.1, from coordinate 322,786,911 downwards.
GATTTGAAGGGCCAACCGTTTAGGGTTGCTATTTTCTCGCTTCTCTCTCCCGTTTTGCATCGATTTGCGTGCCAGAAGTACCCCGAAGCACCGGTAATATTCCCGAGTCCCGAAGCAAGTCCCGAGATCCCGAAGATCCCGAGAAGTGCGGTTCCCGAGCCGAAGCTCTGCCCGCGAGAAGTTCGATTTTTTGTGAAGATCTTTCAGATCTGCTGAGGATTACTACTTCTGCAAGTCGTAGTGCTGTCCGATCATCTTCTGATCAAGTGAGTGTATACTACCTTTCATAAACACGATAATAATACAAGTTTGGTTCGAGTGTATTAAGTATATTGTTGTTTATAAGTGTGAGTGTGTAGTTACCTTCTTCTAACACATAAATATTAAGTATTTTCTATAAAATATGTGCTATGTGTATAGTATATTTTTGTTTATATGTGTGAATGTGTATTCAGTCTCTTCTATCTCATAGATATGATTTATTCTCTATGAGATATGTGCTATGTGTGTGTGTGCCTCATCTGTTATATGGATTATGTATTGATTAAAGCATGCTATACAGGTTTTTAAACTATGTATAAAAATGTATATTTTTATCTACTAATATGTTGGGTAGAACATGGGTAGGTAGTTGGTGTGTAATAAACAGATGAGAGGCCTCGTTGTTGTTTGATTTAGTCATCTAGCGGAGTTTAGATGACGACCACTGGCTATTCTAGACAGTCTTGTGGAAACATTAGCAGGTTCGCCACCTGTAGGTGTTAATGAACTTGGGTGTTCATTCGCTGTACTCCATCCCCCTCATGGTTGCCTTATTTGACTTATATTGCTGAGGAACCCCCGAAGCATATGTTGTCGCCCCGATGAAATATTGTGTTAGTTGTTTTAGGGACATAAAGTGAGAATAACGGGAATGGGTAATTGGGTTATTGTTGGTTGGTGAAAATTAAATATGATTATTTATTGTGGGTTGAAAACCCTATATGCTCACCAGGCTCCCAAGCCTGACCCACTCAGTTTTATTTGTATTACAGGAAGTGGCGCAAGGGCATGAGATGGATGAAACATCAGTTGTTTTGTTTACAAGTCTGTATATGTTTATATTTGTTGAATGACTTGTAATGTATTCGTTTATGCTTATTGGTCTGCATCGGAACATGACACCCCGAGTTTTGATTATAATGAAAATACATTTCTTTTATGAAATGCTTTGGTAAACATTGTTTTATCATGTTTTGTTTTTGGGAACAAATTCCGCAACTCTTTCAAATCAAAAGGATTTACTCTGAAATTATTTTAAAAGCATAAATGAAAATCGGTCTTTTCTGGCCGAGATTTTGGGGATGTCACAGTTGGTATCAGAGCATTAGTTTAAGCGAACTAGGAATTTGTAGCATTTCTAGACTTAAACTTAGAATGCTAAGTGAAGTTTTGAGATGTGTGTCTATTATATTTTAGACACGAGCACTGGTTTATTTTAGGAAAGTTACCTAAAATGCTTTATGTGCTAAATGTTATATGTTGCCATATATGATATTATTTGTTCGGATCTATGGTCTGTTGCCGACCGGATCTAGAAACCTTATGTGTGTAGGATTCTAAGCGTGCGTCTACGATATTTGAACTAGCATGTAAACGTTTCGGAGTGGTAAGGAAGATTTGAATATCTATCATGATTGAGGATCTAATTTCACCTTATTCGGTGTGTAGATCAAAATGGTGAGAACAAGAAGTGGAGTTGGAAATGCTGATGAAAACAGGAATCAACCACCAGTGATTGAATAAATACCTGTTGTAGCAGCAGCACCTGAGCCAATAACCATGGCTGGTGTGCAAATGATGATTCAGACGATGTTGGATCGTCAGATGGATGAAACTAGACGGTTGCTTCAACAGAATCGTGAAGAACTGTCAATTCGTGTGGAAGAGCCTGAATTAAATGAAGGGCACTCGGAAGGTGGAAACTTCAGTGGGTCTGTTGGTCAAGCCAACCCACCGATAGTTAGGCAAAACAACCATGATGGAAGGAATGATGGAATGGGATGAAAGTACAAGGACTTTCTAACTTGCAAACCATCGACCTTCAATGGAAAGGAGGATCCGATTCGAGTTATGGATTGGATATCCGAAATGGAGTTAGCCTTCATGACGTGTGGCTGCAAAGACAAGTTGCAGACTATCTATGCAGTGTGTCAGTTCCGAGGTGGAGCCGTTCGTTGGTGGAACACTTTAGGGAAGACGTTAAGCCCTAATGAGCCACTACAATTGACATGGGCAGAATTCTTGGTGCAGTTCAAGCGCAAGTTCTGTTCGGCTCAAAATTTGTTGGAGTTGGAGAACAAGTTCCTGACACTGACGAAAGGCAGCATGTCAGTTGATGAATACACCAATAGATTCACCGATAAGATGGAGTTTGCCTTGCGTATCGTCCCAGACGAGTTGACAAAGGTGGACCGGTATGCGAAGGGACTCCCATGGGAGTACGAGGTGCCAATACGTCAGGCACTTACTCTAGAGGCAGTTATCTGGGCTGCCAAGTCTGTTGAGAACATGATTAAGGGAAGAACCACCGTCAAGGTTGAGGTTGGTGAGAAAAGGAAGTTAGAGGGAACATCTAGTTCCGGTAAGAAAAGCAAATTTTCGAAATCTGATTCGAAAAAGTTTGGAGGAAAAGGAGGCGAAGCGAAGTGGTGTGATAAGTGTAAGAAAAAGCACTTTGGGAAATGTAGTGAGGATGTGACCTGCTACAAGTGTGGAAAGGTTGGACATTTTGCCAATGAATGTCCGAACAACAAAAGGATGTGTTTTGGTTGCAATGAAGAGGGGCATATTTTGAAAGACTGTCCGAAGAAGAAGGAGGCATCTAGGCCCAACATTCCACCAAAGCCGAAGGCGAGAGCCTTCCAGATGACACTTGAGGCTGCTAAAGATGAAGTTGATGTCGCTTCAGGTACCTTTCTCGTAAACGAATTACCTGCTCAAATTTTGTTTGATTCTGGAGCCAACGACTCCTTTATTTCGCATGAGTTTGGTAGAAAGCTAGCTTTGCCTATTGATAGACTAGATGATGCTTTAGTAGTCGAAGTAGCTAGTGGCAAGTTTGTACCTGTTAGCCATCGTATGAAAGACATCTTAATCGACCTTAATGGGAATAAGTTTCACGATGAATTATTGCCTATCGAACTAAATGGTTTCGACATCGTTTTGGGAATGGATTGGCTTAGCGCCAATGATGCCGAAATTTTGTGCAAGAAGAAGATAGTTAAAGTAAACCCGCCTGGGAAAGATTCGTTTATGGTGTATGGGGACAAACGGCGAGTGAATTCTGGAATCATTTCTCTAATGAAAGCCAGAAAGTGTTTGACCAAGGGATGTACATCATATTTAGCATTCATGATTGATGCGAAGAAAGAAAAGAAGGTGATGCAGAGTATTCCCATGGTGTGTGAGTATCCGGAAGTATTTCCCGAAGATCTTCCTAGATTACCGCCTGATCGACAAGTGGAATTTCGTATTGACTTGTTACCAGGAACCACGCCAATAGCAAAAGCACCCTATCGATTAGCACCGACGAAGATGAAGGAGCTGATGATGCAATTTCAGGAGTTATTGGACAAAGGTTTCATTAGACCTAGTTCATCGCCCTGGGGAGCTCCGGTGTTGTTCGTGAAGAAGAAAGATGGAAGTATGAGAATTTGCATCGATTACAGAGAGCTGAACAAGGCAACAATAAAGAATAGATATCCGTTGCCGAGGATTGATGACCTATTTGATCAATTGCAAGGTTCGAGCTATTTCTCGAAGATCGATCTAAGGTCAGGATATCATCAGCTAAAAGTAAGAGAGCAAGATATCGAGAAGACTGCATTCAGAACTAGATATGGACACTACGAGTTCTTGGTTATGTCGTTTGGACTAACCAATGCTCCAGCAGCGTTCATGGATTTGATGAATAGGGTTTGTAATCCTTTCCTTGATAAATCCGTGATAGCGTTCATAGACGACATTCTAATTTACTCGAAAAGCCAGGAGGAGCATGGCAGACACTTGCGAGAAGTGTTAGAAGTTTTGAAGCAGGAGAAGCTATATGCAAAGTTCTCCAAATGAGATTTTTGGATTCGTGAAGTCCAATTCTTGGGTCATGTGGTCAACCAAGAAGGGATAATGGTTGATCCAGCGAAGATCGAAGCTGTGATGAAATGGGAACAACCGAAAAGTCCCACGGAGGTTCGAAGCTTTTTAGGATTAGTCGGATATTACCGAAGGTTTATCCAAGGCTTTTCTTCGATCGCTACTCCATTAACAGCTTTGACCCACAAAGGAGCTACTTATGCTTGGAGTGATAAGCATAAAGAAGCATTTGAGCAGCTAAAGAAGAAGCTATGCGAGGCACCGATACTTTCTTTACCTGATGGAGTTGAAGACTTCGCTGTTTATAGCGATGCGTCTGGGGTTGGATTGGGTTGTGTTTTGACCCAAAGAGAAAAGGTGATAGCATATGCGTCTCGACAGCTGAAGGAGCATGAAAAGAATTACCCGACTCATGATTTGGAGTTGGCAGCGGTAGTTTTCGCTCTGAAAATATGGAGGCATTACCTCTATGGCACGAAGTGCAAACTTTTCACTGATCATAAGAGTCTCCAATATCTCTTTAATCAGAAAGAATTGAATATGAGGCAACGACGCTGGCTAGAGTTGCTCAAGGACTACGACTGTGAGATACTTTACCATCCCGGTAAAGCTAATGTTGTTGCCGATGCTCTCAGTCGAAAAGTCAATCTTGAAAGGAAGAGGCCAAGAGTGTTGAGAATTAAAGTTGTCTCGACCATTGTGGAAAGTATAAAGAAAGCTCAAGAGGAAGCTTCTGAGAAAAATGACCGAAAGGAGGAACGTTTGGGTAAAACGTTGGTGTTTGGTACAAACAGTCATGGACTGAAGGTATTCCAAGATCGTATTTGGGTACCTAAGTCAGGAGGAATTAGGGATCTTCTGATGGAAGAAGCTCACAAAACCATGTACTCAATTCATCCTGGTAGCACTAAAATGTATAGGGACCTGAAACCCTACTACTGGTGGCCGACGATGAAGCTTGATGTTGCAAAGTATGTGGCTGAGTGTGTGACTTGTGCGAGAGTCAAGACACAACATCAGAAACCTTACGGGAGTTTAGAACCATTACCTGTGCCTATGGGTAAGTGGGAAGACATTGCTATGGACTTTGTCACTAAACTGCCCAGAACAAAGAATGGTCACGACATGATTCGGGTGGTCGTTGATCGATTCACTAAGAGTGCGCATTTCATAGCAGCCAAGGAGAAATGGTCTATGGAAAAGCTTGCGAATTCTTACGTGAAGGAAATTGTGAGGCTTCACGGTGTTCCGTTAACGATTGTATCGGATCGTGATAGCCGTTTCACCTCAAGGTTTTGGAAAAGTCTACAAGAGGAAATGGGTACCAAGTTATGTTTAAGTACAGCTTACCATCCGCAGACTGATGGTCAGAGTGAAACAACGATACAAACACTTGAAGATGTGCTGAGAGCATGTACCTTGGAATTCCTAGGTAATTGGGATGAACATTTACCCTTGGTAGAATTTTCCTATAATAATAGTTTTCACTCGAGCATTAAGATGGCACCTTATCAAGCTTTGTATGGACAGAAGTGTCGTACGCCGTCTTGTTGGCTAGAGGCTGGGGAAAAGCAGTTTATGGGACCGGAGATGGTTCATCAAACTGCTGAAAAGTTGAAAATAATTAGGGAAAGAATGTTAGCAGCTCAAGATCATCAAAAGAGCTATGCTGACAAGAAGCGAAGACCGATGACTTTTGAGGTTGGAGATTCGGTTTTGCTTAAAGTCTCGCCGTGGAAGGGACTTATAAGATTTGGTAAAAGGGGAAAGTTGAGTCCAAGGTTTATTGGACCGTTTAAAGTTCTTCAGAGGATTGGGAACCAAGCTTACAAGCTCGAATTACCCGAAGAACTGAATGGAATTCACAACACTTTTCATGTGTGTTATTTGAGGAAGTTCACGGGAGAAGTTCCCAATATAATTCCAATTTCTGAATTGAGAATTGATGAAAACAAGAGGTTAATTGAAGAACCAGAGGCAATTGTTGACCAAAAGACTAAGAAGCTTCGACGCAAGATGGTCGAATTAGTGCTTGTTCGTTGGAAACATTCGAATGGGCCAAATCTCACCTGGGAAACGGAGAGTGACATGTTGAGTCGCTATCCGCATTTGTTTGTTGATGTGTGATTCCGGGGACGGAATCATCCTAAGGGGGAGAGAATTGTAACGCCCGCGTTTCCAGGCTAGGCATTTTCATTGATGTAATAGTCTAGGTTAACCTTTGTAACCCGTTTTGAAATAATAAAAGTGTATTATTTGAGTATTATGTGTTTTGTGCTTAATTTCTTAACTATGTGGTTTGATTAATTAAGAATAAAAATAAGCATCAAAATTAAAGTGTGAGATAAGCCCAATATCTTTTCATAATGTTGTAGTAGTTGAAACGAGGTTTCCGTGCATATAAAGAACGCCAAAATCCGAGTTATAACGAAGAAGTTATGACCTATCGAAGTTTCGCGACAGAACCGGCACGACCCAGCGCGACGTAAATAGTGAATTTAAGGTAGATAGATATCTATCCTTAGTGGTCTAAATGAGAATTGAAGATCTCATCGATAGTAGTGCAACGACGGAAAGACGGACGGAATCGGAGTTCAGATGAAGGAGTTATGAATTTCGAACGGAGTTTTCCTGTCCCGGCCTACTAAAGATATTATATACGTAATATACTTATGATATATTAAGAATAAAGTCAAAATTAGCCAATGGAGTCTAAACGAGAGTTGTAGAGCATAATCTCACCTTCGCGGCGATATAAAGAATGTCGAAAACGGAGTTCGTATGTGAAAGTTATGAATTTCTGAAGTTCGGGGCGCGAAACCCCAAAACTGTCAGAGACCACGACGTGGCAAGCAGTGCCACGACGTGGAAAATCTCCTGTCACCTCCGGAAGGCCCCCAGATGCAACTTGGGATGACGCATGCAGTGACGACCAAGCCCACGACGTGGAAAAAGGTTGCCACGACGTGGCAAGGGCCAAATTTGCCCTATAAATAGATTTGAAGGGCCAACCGTTTAGGGTTGCTATTTTCTCGCTTCTCTCTCCCGTTTTGCATCGATTTGCGTGCCAGAAGTACCCCGAAGCACCAGTAATATTCCCGAGTCCCGAAGCAAGTCCCGAGATCCCGAAGATCCCGAGAAGTGCGGTTCCCGAGCCGAAGCTCTGCCCGCGAGAAGTTCGATTTTTTGTGAAGATCTTTCAGATCTGCTGAGGATTACTACTTCTGCAAGTCATAGTGCTGTCCGATCATCTTCTGATCAAGTGAGTGTATACTACCTTTCATAAACACGATAATAATACAAGTTTGGTTCGAGTGTATTAAGTATATTGTTGTTTATAAGTGTGAGTGTGTAGTTACCTTCTTCTAACACATAAATATTAAGTATTTTCTATAAAATATGTGCTATGTGTATAGTATATTTTTGTTTATATGTGTGAATGTGTATTCAGTCTCTTCTATCTCATAGATATGATTTATTCTCTATGAGATATGTGCTATGTGTGTGTGTGCCTCATCTGTTATATGGATTATGTATTGATTAAAGCATGCTATACAGGTTTTTAAACTATGTATAAAAATGTATATTTTTATCTACTAATATGTTGGGTAGAACATGGGTAGGTAGTTGGTGTGTAATAAACAGATGAGAGGCCTCGTTGTTGTTTGATTTAGTCATCTAGCGGAGTTTAGATGACGACCACTGGCTATTCTAGACAGTCTTGTGGAAACATTAGCAGGTTCGCCACCTGTAGGTGTTAATGAACTTGGTTGTTCATTCGCTGTACTCCATCCCCCTCATGGTTGCCTTATTTGACTTATATTGCTGAGGAACCCCCGAAGCATATGTTGTCGCCCCGATGAAATATTGTGTTAGTTGTTTTAGGGACATAAAGTGAGAATAACGGGAATGGGTAATTGGGTTATTGTTGGTTGGTGAAAATTAAATATGATTATTTATTGTGGGTTGAAAACCCTATATGCTCACCAGGCTCCCAAGCCTGACCCACTCAGTTTTATTTGTATTACAGGAAGTGGCGCAAGGGCATGAGATGGATGAACCATTAGTTGTTTTGTTTACAAGTCTGTATATGTTTATATTTGTTGAATGACTTGTAATGTATTCGTTTATGCTTATTGGTCTGTATCGGAACATGACACCCCGAGTTTTGATTATAATGAAAATACATTTCTTTTATGAAATGCTTTGGTAAACATTGTTTTATCATGTTTTGTTTTTGGGAAAAAATTCCGCAACTCTTTCAAATCAAAAGGATTTACTCTGAAATTATTTTAAAAGCATAAATGAAAATCGGTCTTTTCCGGCCGAGATTTTGGGGATGTCACACTTGGTGCCTTAGACCCCTTAGTATAGTGAAGATAATTCACCTCGCAACTAACGTTAGAAACTAGAAAGCTTTAACTCCCGAATTGTAACGCCTGTGTTTCTGGGCTTGTCATTAATGTTGATATAATAGTCTAGGTTAACCTTTGTAACCCGTTTTGAAATAATAGAAGTGTGTTATTTGAGTATTATGTGTTTTGTGCTTAATTGCTAAATTATGTGGTTGGATTAATTAAGAATAAAAATAAGCGTCAAAATTTAAAGTATAAAATAAACTTGATATCTTTGGATAATGTTGTAGTAGTTGAAATGAGGTTTCCAAATATATAAAGAACGGCCAAATCTGACTTCGTATGAGGAAGTTATGATTTATCGAAGTTACGGCTTAGCAGTATGCAGCCTGAAATACTCGATTTGAGATCGAGCAGTTTTTAGCCGAAGCAATCTAAACGAGGATCGAAGGTCTCGTTGTTGATATCTAAGCGATAAAAATTTAGGCGAGAACGGACGTCAAACGAAGAAGTTATGAATTTCTAACGAAGTTTTTCTGTCCCGGCCTATTAAAAATAAATAATAAAAATAAAGTCAAAATTAGCCGACGAAGTCTAAACGAAAATTGTAGAGCGTAGTCTCACCTACGCGTGGATATAAAGAACGTCGAAAACGGAGTTCGTATGAAGAAGATATGAATTTTCGAAGTTTATTAAATAATTAATAATTAAGTTTAATTATTAAACCCGGTATTATCCGAAGGGGAGTCACCGGGCATATCCGAAGTACGCCCAGCGTACTGTTGTACGCCCCGCGTACAGCAAAGCATGACGACCTTCGCACTCAAGTTCTACGGATGACGAACTCCATCACGATTTCGGACGAGTACGCCCCGCGTACAGGCGTACGCCCAGCGTACTCTGAGGCTCCAGCCTCCTATAAATAGGATGCGAGGGCAGCCGAGTTCTTTTGCTCTTTTCTCTCTTCTCTCTCCCGTTTTGCATCGATTTGCGTGCCAGAAATACCCCGAAGCCCCGGTATTATTCTCGAGCCCCGAAGCAAGTCCCGAGATCCCGAGAAGTGCGGTTTCCGAGCCGAAGCTCTGCCCGCGAGAAGTTCGATTTTTGTAGAGATCTTCCAGATCTGCTGAGGATTACTACTTCTGCAAGTCGTAGTGTTGTCCGATCATCTTCTGATCAAGTGAGTGTATACTACCTTTCATAAACACGATAATAATACAAGTATGGTTTGAGTGTATTAAGTATATTGTTGTTTATGTGTATAATTTTGTTGTTATAAGTGTGAATGTATATTCATTCTCTTCCATCTCATAGATCTGAATTGCTTTCTATGAAATACGTGTTATGTAGGTATGCCTCATCTGTTATGTGGAATATGTATTGAATGAAAATGATATATAGGTTTTAAACTATGTATGAAAATGTATATTTATCTACTAATATGTTGGGTAGAACATGGGTAGATAGTTGGTGTGTAATAAACAGATGAGAGGCCTCGATGTTGTTGTTGTTGTTGATCTAGTTATTCAGCGGAGTATGGATAACGACCACGGACTCTTTCTAGACAGTCAAGTGGAACGCTAGCAGGTTCATAACCTGTAGGTGTTGTGAACGATGTGTTCACCGATGTACTCTATCCCCCTCATGGTTGCCTTTAGGATATCTATTGTTGAGGAAACCCCTTAGCAGTAATGTCTGTCCCGATGAAAATCCTAGATTAGGTCCCTTGAGATAGATGTTATTTTAGGGACGTAAAGTGAGGATAACGGGAATGGGTAATCGGGATAGTGATTGGTTGGTGAAATTAAATATAATTTATTTATTGTGGGTTGAAAACCCTATATGCTCACCAGGCTCCCAAGCCTGACCCACTTAGTTTTGTTTGTATTACAGGAAGTGGCGCAAGGGCGTAAGATGGATGAATCATCGAGTTGTTTTGTTTACAAGTCTGTATATGTATATATTTGTTGAATGACTTGTAATGTTATCGTTTATGCTTTATGGTCTGTATCGGAACATGACATCCCGAGTTTTGATTATATAATGAAAATGCATATCTTGATGAAATGCTTTGATAAATATTATTTTATCATGTTTTGTTTTGTGAACAAATTCCGCAACTCTTTTAAATCAAAAGGATTTACTCTGAAATTATTTTAAAAGCATAAATGAAATCGGTCTTTTCTGGCCGAGATTTTGGGGATGTCACAGTTGGTATCAGAGCATTAGTTTAAGCGAACTAGGAATTTGTAGGATTTCTATACTTAAACTTAGAATGCTAAGTGGAATTTTGAGATGTGTGTCTGTTGAATTTTAGACACGAGCACTAGTTTATTTTAGGAAAGTTGCCTAAAATGCTTTTATGTGCTAAATGTTATATGTTGCCATATATGATATTAATTGTTCGGATCTACAGTCTGTTGCCGACCGGATCTGGAAACCTTATGTGTGTAGGATTCTAAGCGTATGTCTACGTTATTAGAACTAGCATGTAAACGTTTCGGAGTAATAAGGATGATTTGAATATCTATCGTGAATGAGGATCTAATTTCACCTTATTCGGTGTGTAGATCAAAATGGTGAGAACAAGGAGTGGCATTGGAAACGCAAATGAAAACAGGAATCAACCGCCAGTGATTGAGCAAATACCTGTTGTAGCAGCAGCACCAGAACCAATAACAATGGCTGGGGTGCAAGCCATGATTCGGGCTATGCTAGCCGAACAAAGGGATGAGATGCGACAGATGTTGTTGCATGATAATAGGAACGAACCTATTATACCTATTGAGGAACCCGAATTAATTCCCTAGCAATCGGAGGAAGGGAACAATAGTCGCATTATGAGTCAAGTTGGGACTCAAGGAGAACGAAGAAACGATCCGGAAAGGAGAAACAACAAGGATGGGCAAATGTACAAGAACTTCTTGGGCGCCAAACCGCCAAGTCTTTCTGGGAGCCCAAAGCCTGTTGAGATAATGGATTGGATCTCCGAAATGGAGATGGTGTTTGAAAGTTGCGACTGTAGCAACAAACAAAAGACTGTCTTTACAGTCAGACAACTGAAGACTGGAGTCTTGAGTTGGTGGAAGTTGTTGGCAGATACTATGCCACGAGGAGAAGCCCTGAAAATGTCATGGGAGGAGTTCTTGGAACAGTTAAGGGTGCAGTATTGTTCAGAGATAGACCTGATTGATCTGAACAATGAGTTCCAAAACTTAAAGAAGGGGAGGATGAGCATAGATGACTATGCTACTGCATTCACTGAGAAAATGAAGTTATTTCCGTACCTAGTGCCAACAGAACTCTCCAAGATTGAGAGGTTTGCTAATGGACTGCCTGCCGACTTTGGTCCGACAGTCAAGATGACAACTACTCTGAAAACGGATGTTCGTGCAGCTAAGAATGTGGAGGCCCAGCAAAAGGAAAAGGGTCTGGAAAGGATAGATGTTGGTGAAAAGAGGAAGTTCGATGGAACTACAGGGTCCAATAAGAAAAACAAGTTCTCGAAGTCTGGTTCGAGGGGAAGTGGAGGCGAAGCGAAATCGTGCGACAAATGTAAGAAGAAGCATCATGGAAAATGTGATGTAGTAGCCACATGCTACAAGTGTGGAAAGCCATGTCACTATGCAAATGAATGTACCCTCACTAAGAAAGTCTGCTATGGTTGTGGTGAGGAGGGACACATGTCGAGGGACTGCCCGAAGAAGAAGGAGGCAGCTAGACCCAACATTCCGCCAAAGCCAAAGGCGAGAGCATTCCAGATGACACTGGAAGCTACTAAAGATGAAGCTAATATCGCTTCAGGTACCTTTCTCGTTAACGAATTGTCTGCCCAAATTTTATTTGATTCTGGAGCCAACTACTCCTTTATATCGCATGAATTTGGTAGAAAACTAGCTTTGCCTGTTGATAGACTAGATAATGCCTTATTAGTCGAAGTTGCTAGTGGCAAGTTTGTACCTGTTAGCCATCATATGAAAAACATCTTGATTGATCTGAATGGGAATAATTTCCACGAGGAATTATTGCCTATCGAACTTAATGGTTTCGACATCGTGCTTGGAATGGATTGGCTTAGCGCCAATGATGCCGAAATTTTGTGCAATAAGAAGATAGTTAAAGTAAACCCGCCTGGGAAAGATTCGTTTATGGTGTATGGGGACAAACGTAGAGTGAATTCTGGAATCATTTCCCTAATGAAAGCCAGGAAGTGTTTGACCAAGGGATGTACATCATATTTAGCATTCGTGATCGATGCTAAGAAGGAAAAGAAGGTGATACAGAGTATACCAGTGGTGTGTGATTATCCGGAAGTATTTCCTGAAGATCTTCCTGGATTACCACCAGATAGACAAGTGGAGTTCAGAATAGACTTGTTACCAGGAACCACGCCAATAGCAAAAGCACCTTATCGATTAGCACCGACGGAGATGAAGGAGCTGATGATGCAACTTCAGGAGTTATTGGACAAAGGTTTCATTAGACCTAGTTCATCACCCTGGGGAGCTCCAGTGTTATTCGTGAAGAAGAAAGATGGAAGTATGAGAATGTGCATTGATTACCGAGAGCTGAATAAGGCAACAATAAAGAATAGATATCCGTTGCCAAGGATTGATGACATGTTTGATCAATTGCAAGGTTCGAGCTATTTCTCGAAGATCGACCTAAGGTCAGGATATCATCAGCTGAAAGTAAGAGAGCAGGATATAGAGAAGACTGCATTCAGAACCCGATATGGACACTACGAGTTTTTTGTTATGTCGTTTGGAATAACCAATGCTCCAGCGGCATTCATGGATTTAATGACCAGAGTTTGTAATCCGTTCCTAGATAAATCTGTGATAGTGTTCATAGATGACATTCTGATTTATTCGAAAAGCCAAGAGGAGCATGGCAGACACTTGCGAGAAGTGTTAGAAGTCTTGAAGAAGGAGAAGCTATATGCTAAGTTCTCCAAATGTGATTTTTGGATTCGTGAAGTCCAATTCTTGGTTCACGTGGTCAACCAAGAAGGGATAATGGTTGATCCAGCAAAGATCGAAGCTGTGATGAAGTGGGAACAACCGAAAAGTCCCATGGAGATCCGAAGCTTTTTGGGATTAGCAGGATATTACCGAAGGTTTATCCAAGGCTTTTCTTCGATTGCTACTCCGTTGATAGCTTTGAACCACAAAGGAGCTACTTATGCTTGGAATGATAAGCATAAAGAAGCATTTGAGCAGCTAAAGAAGAAGCTATGCGAGGCACCAATACTTTCTCTACCCGATGGAGTTGAAGACTTTGTTGTTTATAGCAATACATCTGGGGTTGGATTAGGTTGTGTTTTGACCCAAAGAGAAAAGGTGATAGCATATGCGTCTCGACAGCTGAAAGAGCATGAAAAGAATTACCCGACTCATGATTTGGAGTTGGCAGCGGTAGTTTTCGCTCTGAAGATATGGAGGCATTACCTCTATGGCACGAAGTGCAAACTTTTCACTGATCATAAGAGTCTCCAATATCTCTTTAATCAGAAAGAATTGAATATGAGGCAATGACGCTGGCTAGAGTTGCTCAAGGACTACGACTGTGAGATACTTTACCATCCCGGTAAAGCGAATGTTGTTGCCGATGCTCTCAGTCGAAAAGTCAATCTTGAAAGGAAAAGGCCAAGAGCGTTGAGAATTGAAGTTGCCTCGACCATTGTGGAAAGTATAAAGAAAGCTCAAAGCGAAGCTTCTGAAAAGAATGACCGAAAGGAGGAACGTTTGGGCAAAACATTGGTGTTCGGTGTAAACAGTCATGGACTGAAGGTGTTCCAAGATCGGATTTGGATACCTAAGATAGGAGGATTCAAAGATCTTCTGATGGAAGAAGCTTACAAAACCATGTACTCGATTCATCCCGGTAGCACTAAAATGTATAGGGACCTGAAACCCTACTACTGGTGGCCGACGATGAAACTTGATGTTGCAAAGTATGTGGCTGAGTGTGTGACTTGTGCGAGAGTAAAGACACAACATCAGAAATCGTACGTGAGTTTAGAACCATTGCCTGTGCCTATGGGTAAGTGGGAAGACATTGCTATGGATTTTGTCACTAAACTGCCCAGAACAAAGAATGGTCACGACATGATTTGGGTGGTCGTTGATCGATTCACTAAGAGTGCGCATTTCATAGCAGCCAAGGAGAAATGGTCTATGGATAATCTTGCAAATTCTTGCGTGAAGGAAATTGTGAGGCTTCACGGTGTTCCGTTAACGATTGTGTCGGATCGTGATAGTCGTTTCACCTCGAGGTTTTGGAAAAGTCTACAAGTGGAATTGGGTACCAAGTTGTGTTTAAGTACAGCTTACCATCCACAGACTGATGGTCAGAGCGAACGAACGATACAAACGCTTGAAGATATGCTGAGAGCATGTACTCTAGAATTCTTAGGTAACTGGGATGAACATTTACCTTTGGTAGAATTTTCCTACAATAATAGTTTCCACTCGAGCATTAAGATGGCACCTTACCAAGCTTTGTATGGACAGAAGTGTCGTACGCCGTCTTGTTGGCTTGAGGCTGGGGAATAGCAGTTTATGGGACCGAAGATGGTCCATCAAACTGCTGAAAAGTTGAAAATAATTAGGGAAAGAATGTTAGCAGCTCAGGATCGTCAAAAGAGCTATGTTGACAAGAAGCGAAGACTGATGACTTTTGACGTTGGGGATTCGGTTTTGCTTAAAGTATCGTCGTGGAAGGGACTTATAAGATTTGGTAAAAGGGGAAAGTTGAGTCCAAGGTTTATTGGACCGTTTAAAGTTCTTCAGAGGATTGGGAACCAAGCTTACAAGCTCGAACTACCAGAAGAACTGAATGGAATTCATAACACTTTTCATGTGTGTTATTTGAGGAAGTTCACGGGAGAAGTTCCCGACATAATTCCAATTTCTGAATTGAGAATTGATGAGAACAAAAGGTTGATTGAAGAACCAGAGGCAATTGTTGACCGAAAGACTAAGAAGTTGCGACGCAAGATGGTCGAGTTAGTGCTTGTCCGATGGAAACACACGAATGGGCCGAATCTCACCTGGGAGACGGAGAGTGACATGATGGGTCGCTATACGCAGTTGGTTGTTGATGTGTGATTCCAGGGACAGAATCATTCTAAGGTGGAGAGAATTGTAACGTCTGTGTTTCTGGGCTTGTCATTAATGTTGATATAATAGTCTAGGTTAACTTTTGTAACCCGTTTTGAAATAATAGAAGTGTATTATTTGAGTATTATGTGTTTTGTGCTTAATTGCTTAATTATGTGGTTGGATTAATTAAGAATAAAAATAAGCGTCAAAATTTAAAGTGTAAAATAAACTTGATATCTTTGGATAATGTTGTAATAGTTGAAACGAAGTTTCCGAATATATAACGAACGCCCAAATCTGACTTCGTATGAGGAAGTTATGATTTATCGAAGTTTCGGCTTAGCGGTATGCACCCTGAAATACTCGATTTGAGATCGAGCGGTTTTTAGCTGAAGCAATCTAAACGAGGATTGAAGGTCTCGTTGTTGATATCTAAGCGATAAAAAGTTAGGCGAGAACGGACGTCAAACGAAGAAGTTATGAATTTATAACGAAGTTTTTCTGTCCCGGCCTATTAAAAATAAATAATAAAAATAAAGTCAAAATTAGCCGACGAAGTCTAAACGAAAGTTGTAGAGCGTAGTCTCACCTACGTGTGGATATAAAGAACGTCGAAAACGGAGTTCGTATGAAGAAGATATGAATTTTCGAAGTTTATTAAATAATTAATAATTAAATTTAATTATTAAACCTGGTATTATCCGAAGGGGAGTCACCGGGCATATCCGAAGTACGCCCAGCGTACTGTTGTACGCCCCGCATACAGCGAAGCATGACGACCTTCGCACTCGAGTTCTTCGGATGACGAACTCCATGACGATTTCGGACGAGTACGCCCCGCGTACTCCGAGGCTCCAGCCTCTTATAAATAGGATGTGAGGGCAGCCAAGTTCTTTTGCTCTTTTCTCTCTTCTCTCTCCCGTTTTGCATCGATTTGCATGCCAGAAATACCCCCAAGCCCCGGTATTATTCTCGAGCCCCGAAGCAAGTCCCGAGATCTCGAAGATCCTGAGAAGTGCGGTTTCCGAGCCGAAGCTCTGCCCGCGAGAAGTTCGATTTTTGTAGAGATCTTCCAGATCTGCTGAGGATTACTACTTCTACAAGTCGTAGTGTTGTCCAATCATCTTCTGATCAAGTGAGTGTATACTACCTTTCATAAACACGATAATAATACAAGTATGGTTTGAGTGTATTAAGTATATTGTTGTTTATGTGTATAATTTTGTTGCTATAAGTGTGAATGTATATTCATTCTCTTCCATCTCATAGATCTGAATTGCTTTCTATGAAATACGTGTTATGTAGGTATGCCTCATCTATTATGTGGAATATGTATTGAATGAAAATGATATACAGGTTTTAAACTATGTATGAAAATATATATTTATCTACTAATATGTTGGGTAGAACATGGGTAGATAGTTGGTGTGTTATAAACAGATGAAAGGCCTCGATGTTGTTGTTGTTGATCTAGTTATTCAGCGGAGTATGGATAACGACCACGGACTCTTTCTAGACAGTCCAGTGGAACGCTAGCAGGTTCATAACTTGTAGGTGTTGTGAACGATGTGTTCACCGGTGTACTCTATCCCCCTCATGGTTGCCTTTAGGATATCTATTGTTGAGGAAACCCCTTAGCAGTAATGTCTGTCCCGATGAAAATCCTAGATTAGGTCCCTTGAGATAGATGTTATTTTAGGGACGTAAAGTGAGGATAACGGGAATGGATAATCGGGATAGTGATTGGTTGGTGAAATTAAATATAATTTATTTATTGTGGGTTGAAAACCCTATATGCTCACCAGGTTCCCAAGCCTGACCCACTTAGTTTTGTTTGTATTACAGGAAGTGGCGCAAGGGTGTAAGATGGATGAATCATCGAGTTGTTTTGTTTACAAGTTTGTATATGTATATATTTGTTGAATGACTTGTAATGTTATCGTTTATGCTTTATGGTCTGTATCGGAACATGACATCCCGAGTTTTGATTATATAATGAAAATGCATCTCTTAATGAAATGCTTTGATAAATATTATTTTATCATGTTTTGTTTTGGGAACAAATTCCGCAACTCTTTTAAATCAAAAGGATTTACTCTGAAATTATTTAAAAAGCATAAATGAAATCGGTCTTTTCTGGCCGAGATTTTGGGGATGTCACACGAATCACCAACACGAATTTCACTACCTATAAATTCCATAAAAACCCTTTTTCATAAGTTCCCAAATTATCAGAATACCCTCAGAAGTCATCTGGTCAACTTTTGGTCAAAGTCAACGCCCACAGTCAAAGTCAACAGTCCATGTTGACTCGAATCGTCGAGTGCAGTTC
This sequence comes from Lactuca serriola, assembly GCF_051521515.1. NCBI lineage: Eukaryota > Viridiplantae > Streptophyta > Magnoliopsida > Asterales > Asteraceae > Lactuca > Lactuca serriola. The sequence goes on along the minus strand of NC_136412.1, from coordinate 322,768,987 downwards.
ACCGACTCGTCGAGTCCTTCCTGAACTCGAGAAATCATGAAATCCTTGACTGTATCGTCGAGTTATCCTTTAACTCGCCGAGTTTTCTAACGACTCGTCGAGTTCAAGGCAAACTTCAACGGACTCGTCGAGTTGTTCATCAACTCGTCGAGTTCACGGCTAAATTCATCAGGCTCGCCAAGTTGTTCATCCAACTCGCCGAGTCCTCACAGACCTCCATCCATGCAGACGCTTTTTAAGCCATGGCAAGGCTCCAAATTACAGATCCAAGCTTTTAAGGCATGTTTATCACGCAAAGTTGCAAACTTTACGCACATGCAAGGTTCTAAAGACTCTAAATGACCAATCTATGCTTCGAATGGAGTTTTTCACCTTGGGAGAGTCTCACTCTTGCACAAGCTGGAAACTTTATGTACTAAGAAGACCAAAGGAGCTCAGTTTTGAAGTTACAACTTTAGATCTGAGATTGCAAAGAAGAGTAGCTTCCAAACATACTATGAAAACCCTAGAAGTTGCCCAATAGAAAGAATGAGGTTAGGGTAATGATTTATACCTTCCAGAAGATGCTAAATACAATGGATCTTAGGTCCTTCAAGCTCCTTGCTTCTGAATGCTTGATCTCCAAGATCTTTTCTCTCAAAAAAATCCTCCTTCGAGATTAAGAATACACAAGATGAGCTCACACATGATTAGGGCTTTAGAGGGACAAGAGGCAGTGAAGGGGAGGCTAGGGGATGGCCAATGATCCTTTAAATAGGATGAAATGCCCCGAAATTTAGGGTTTCATCTGTCAGCTCCTACTCGTTGAGTCCCTTTGTGGACTCAACGAGTAGGTCACTAAATTCGCAATCCCACCTCGTTGCTACTCGACAAGTAGGACAGCCTTAACTCATCGAGTAGGACTTAAAACTAAAGAAACTCTTTATTTAAATCCATACCTGAGAATCGGGGCGTTACGGTATTACCAAATACCCTTCCTTTCTGACCATATCTAGTCTAGGTATACATACATGCTCTGATACATGTTTCTAAATGTATACCTCATAAATTCTCTTAAATATAAGCACATGCTCAACTATATGCTCTTACATGTATATTCTTCAACTACGTATATCTCATTTCTTGGGGACTTTCACTTAGTGCCCCCAAGATTCAACATACATGCATATATATATATATATATATATATATATATATATATATATATATATATATATATATAACGCACCTTATCGGTTGCTGAAGACTAAATGATATGTGTAAACTCGACTAGTTTTAATCCTACTTTTAATTATAAAATTGACACACAAAGACAGTGGACCTATCAATTGTGGTGTAGCTAAATAAGTAGGGTATCGAACTCAGGAAGCGGAAAATTAAAACTAAAAACTAGAATTAACTAAAAACAAGTAATAGAAAATAGGGGTTTCTCTAATCTTGCAAGACTAGAAACTTAACTAAAACTTAATTACTCAACTAAAAGCTGAAAACACGTAAAAACAAACTAAATTTAATGATCAAAAATGGTTTATGTGACATCCCTGATTTCACGGCCAGAAAAGACCGATTTGTTTATGCTTTGTATTTATCCTAAGAACCGATTACCCTTCTCCCATTCATTCCTAAGGATTGCCCTAAGGAATTAGCACAAAGTCTATTGCTACATAAGGCGCATCTACCAACATCATCCTTTAAGCGTCGCTGCCAGGATTACGTCATACACTATGAGGCGCGACTGCCAGGTTTATGACATTCTCTTTTAGGCGCATCTGCCGACATTATCCTATAAGCGCATCTGCCAAGATTATCCTATAAGCGCATCTACCAAGATTATCCTATAAGCGCATCTGCCAAGATTATCCTATAAGCGCATCTGCTATTGTTATGACAATCTCTATTTGGCGCATCTGCCAAGATCACGACATTCACTACTTGGTGCATCTACCGATATTATTCTCAAGCGCATCTGCTAGTTTTATGACATTCTTTAATTGGTGCATCTACCAATATCATTCTTAATCATCTTTCATACCTCATCATTTTATCACATACCAACTATCTCGTCTACCCATGTTCTACCCAACATATTTGTAGATATAAAATACATATACAGTTTAACTCATTTAAAACTATATAAAACATTCATTCCATACTCATCTCAAATAAACAACAATATATAAATACATAGCGCGTATTTTATAACAAATACTTCATATTTATGTGTTAGAAGAAAGTAACCACACACTCTCCCAAACATATACTTAATACATTCAAACAATACTTGTATTATACCCGTGTTTATGAAAGGGACTATACACCCACACATATAAACAACTTTATATTATACGCATAACACGTATTTCATAGCAAATACTTAATATTTATGCGTTAGAAGAAAGTAACTACACACTCACGCATATAAACAACAATATACTTAATACACGCAAACCATACTTGTATTATTATCGTGTTTATGAAAGGTAGTATACACTCACTTGATCAGAAGATGATCAGAAAGCACTAAGGCTTGTAGAAGTAGTATCTCTCCGCAGATCTAGAAGATCTTCACAAAAATCGAACTTCTCGCGGGCAGAGCTTCGACTCGGGAATTTTACTTCTCGGGATCTTCAGGACCTCGGGACTTGCTTCGGGGCTTGGGAATGATACCGGGGCATCGGGGTACTTCTGGCACGCAAAATGATGCAAAACGGGAGAGAGAAGAGAGAAAAAGAGCAATTGAGTCGGCTGCCTTCGCATCCTATTTATAGGAGGCTAGAGCCTCGGAGTACGCGGGGCGTACGGCCTTACGCGGGGCGTACTGCCTCGGTCGTCATGGCTTACGTATCCGAAGTCACTTGAGTGCGAAGCGGTGCATGCATCGGGGTACTCTGGGCATACTCGAGTACGCGGGGTGTACCTCGGATCAGATCGGTGACTCCTCTTCGGATAATGCCGGCATTTATAATTAAATTTAAATAATAATTATTTAATAAACTTCGGAAATTCATATCTTCTTCATACGAACTTTGTTTTCGACGTTCTTTATATCCACGCGTAGGTGAGACTACGCTCTACAACTTTCATTTAGACTCCGTCGGCTAATTTTGACTTTATTTTTATTAATTATTTTTAGTAGGCCGGGACAGAAAAACTTCGTTATAAATTCATAACTTCTTCGTTTGACGTTCGTTCTCGCCTAACTTTTCATCGCTTCGATACCAACAACGAGATCTTCGATTCTCGTTTAGATTGTTTAGGCTAAAAACCGCTCGATCTCAAATCGAGTATTTCAGGCTGCATACCGTTAAGTCGAAACTTCGAAAAATCATAACTTCCTCATACGAAGTGAGATTTGGGCGTTCTTTTTATGTACGGAATCCTTGTAACATATACTACAACTTAGTTAAGATTATTCATTCTAAATAATCTTTCATCAAAAATTCATTTTTGACGCCTATCGTCTCTAAATTGACTAGCCCTGATCTACGGGCGTTACAATTATCTCCCCTTAGGATGATTACGTCCCGGAATCATCAACGAAAATAGAACTTGTACAATGATTCCATACGCTATCTCTTCATCCTAGGTAATAACCGTAAATTCTATGTTTCCTCAAAAGAGTATTTAACTCTATGGCTTTCTTGACCGCAGACGATGCCCAATCTTGCATCTGCTTATCGTACTATGTTGTACTTTCAATCGTAACCCTCGAGTTACCAAATAAGTCGTTATTATGGACTCCTTCTTCTTCTCAGGATAAATACTTTCCTTTATCTATTGTAACAAACCGATGGGTCGTGCTCTACTGACCTCTCATCGAATGATGCAATGCTAAGCCTCAGGTCTCTTAGAGTTAAGTTCCAAAATGGAATATACCTTCCTTCATATTCTAATGTGATATAATCACATTTCAGCATGTAGCACTTCTACCTACAAACTTCTTTTAACAACGAGCGCGACACTATCAATCGCATTAACTTCAACCTTCTGACTTAAGTCAGATGTTACATCTAACTTGGTCCTCTAGACCACGTAACATACTACTCGTAGTCGAACTCAAATTTAAACATGACCACTAGGGTCGGAACAAGAACCATCTTACTAGTCATTACCGAAACAATGGTAATGACATACCAGAATAAAATGGAATCAATCACTAGCTTCTTGGTAACCTTGTGACTTTCCCTGATCCAAGTGCGAGTCTTGTGCTTCCGGTAGTATATGCATCTACTACCTTTCACACCTACTCATACTCGTCCCAAGTATTGTCCCGCAGTCAACCAAGTCACCATACAAGAAAATCATAAAACAATTTAACACATACGAATGTGTCCAAATAATCATAAACAATTTCCCTAGACTCTACTAGGACTTCTTCATTGCTCAATCTTCAATCATCAACTCTACTTCAACTAGATTGGTGATGGAAATACCAGACGATGAGACAACTTCAAGAATTTCACCAATCGTTCCATCATCCTGCTAATCGAAGGTGTACTTTAGACGTACCGTACTCCTCTAAACGTACTTTTATTTCATAAGACATACTCTAAAGGCAAGATACCACTCTTACGATATCTTCTGATAGGTGTCATCCACTATCATAAGCCTTCTTCATTTCCTCCATTTACTCAATTTCTCTACGAGTCTTCACCGTGACCTTTCATACACCCAAGCAGAAGTTCGGTGTACCAAGCGAGAATTTAAGATAAGAAAGCTTTAATCACGATAAACGTATAAATCTCCTTATCACCTCGAAACATTTACATGCTAGTTCTAATATTGTAACCGTACGCTTAGAATCCTACACTGTGACAACCCGACATTTTGAGACAATATAATGTAACACCACTCAAATTTAGGCCAAAATATAACTTTCCTAAAATATTATTTGGGTTAAATAAAGTGGTATGAATTGTATCAAGGTTTCCGTACATATAAAGAACACAAAAATTCGGGTTATAACGAAGCAGTTATGACCAATCTAAGATTCGTGACGAAACCCGGCAACACCGATTAAGCGAAAAACGCAAAGTTTCAATACAATAATTTTTAGCCTTAAATATCTAAACAAAAGCCGTAGATTTCGTTAAATGGTGAGCGTGCATAAAAAGATCGCCCAAATTGGACCTCGTATGAAGAAGTTACAAATTTTCTAAGTTTCGTAACAGCGGTAGACAGCTAAAAACTCGAAATAAAAATCGAGCGATTTTTAGCCGACACAACTTAAACGAGAGTTGAAGGTCTCGACAATAGTAGTTCGATGGTAAAAAGACAAACGAAACCGGACGTCGGATAAAGAAGTTATGGATTTTTAACGAAGTTATCGTGTCCCGGCCTATTAATTAAAATATAATTAAAAATAAAGTCAAAATTAGCTGACGGAATCTAAATGAAAGTTGTAGAGTATTTTCTCACCTTCGCGTGGATATAAAGAACGTCAAAAACGGAGCCCGTATGCGAAAGTTACGGATTTTACAAGTTCGTGGCACACACACCGAAACGATTTACGCCCTGCGTACCCTCGTACGCCCAGCGTACTCGGATACTAGGCTTCGGATCGTCCACGTCGACCAGACACTTAGCCCGAGGATGCGGTCAGAAGTGATGCAAGCGAACGCCCAGCGTACGAGGTACGCCCCGCGTAAGTCCGAAGTACGCCCAGCATACCGAGGACCTCCAGCTCCTATAAATATATTCCGAGGGCGCCGGCTGCTTTTGCTAAAATCCTTCATTTCTCTCACAGTTTCACCTCGTTTTTTGTGCCGACAACATCCCGACTTCCCGGTTTCATATCTAAGCCCCGACGAAGGTCCGAAGCCCCGAGAATCTCGTCACTTTCCGGTCGAGGTGCCGCACGGGAAAATCTCGTTTTCTTCAAATCACGCACTTTCTTCGGTGAGTTCATACCCCTATAAACTACATTTTTAAATGTGTTATCAATACTTTTTATATACGCTTTTAAGGGGGAGAATACAAGTAAACACACGATTATTATCGTGTGCAACCCAAAGTTTCACTAAATACTCATTTTTATCAAGTAAATCATATGTGATTCATAAACACTACATGGAACCTTTCGTACGCGAAACTTATCACGATATCATCTTGTCTCTTGAAATTAAATATGTTGTTTTACATATACGAACCAAACACTTTATTTATACTTCGAGTATGTGTGTTCATTTATGTCACTACAAAAGTTACACTTTACATAACAAGTAAGCATTTCACTAGGGTTTATTATATAACGAAACAAACTTTTGGAAAAACTATAATAGTTTACGAAAAACATTTTTACATGTTAAAACTCTTTATCAAATTGTCTTACATACTTTATGTTTCCTTTCAAACGCTGTTAGAATCGTGTTTCAAACAAAAGTCTTCTTATACTTAAAATTGTTCTTATCAAACAAACTACTTTCAAATCGTTTTATAAACTGACATCAAGTCATCATCTCTTATTTATTAAACTTTTCAAAGGTTTTACAAAACTTCTTTTATATTTTTATTGTCGAATGCACGCGTGTGTATATATATATATATATATATATATATATATATATATATATATATATCATGTATACATATATATACATAAAAGTTTCCATCAGTTGGTTCAATACCTTTGGGTAGCAAAGGCATACTTCGGTTATACATGCACAATACTAGTAACTATAATAGGTATAGTTAGGATATACTACTTACCATTCCAAGTACAAGGAATTACACAAGAGTCAGTTTATTAATGAGTCTATACTAATACATTACATACTATATGAAGAGATACGATTATATACAATTACAAGGCACACAAATTTCAAGACAATACAATTACAAGAGATACGATTACATCAGATAGTGTACTAGATATACATAAAATTTTACATACTACAAGTACCATATCAAAGAGATATTTTCATATACAAGAATAAATGGACATTCTCATACGTAAATCTGTTTTATACTAGGTTTTGTGAGACATTTCACGTACTTTCGAGTATGCATTATTAAGTCTTGTATTATATACCATAATCCCTTGTAGGGGGAGCGTGATACTTGTGTATAGATCTATACGGGGTTGACAATCCCGCACCTAAACTGTTAGCTACAGTTAGACCGGCAGGTCTGGGGTGACAAATGTCATAACATTCCAACGCCTTAAGAACGTTGTTACAGGCAGTCTGGGTCATTAGCATGGTTATAAAACTCACATGGAGTATTAAAAACACGTTGATTTACGGGGTTATCATATACCTTAGCGATTATAACTGTACACAAATCTACTATTTTAGATATGAAAAACATTATGGTAGTTCATTTTGGGACATTTAAATCTACCATCCACTTATAAACAAATATTGGATTTCTGAAGCAAATAATCAAAACAGTCGAGTCTTGGTAGAAGGCTACATTTTATACTAGTAGAAAATATGGGATTTTCTAGGATTTTCAAACGTTTACAATTACTTACCAACATATTCGTTGGTACAAACTTTCCTTCAAACATTTACAGGTCTTTCTTTACAGCTTTACAAATCAAAGTCACATAAATACTTATGAATTCACCAGCATTATTGCTGATACTCGCTTTCAAAATAACTTGTATTCCTAGGATACGGATAGACAGGTACGACTACCAAATTCTGTGAAGACGGAGCGATCAAGACTCGTCTTTTATTTTGAATATTCATTTTTGTAGAATTGTACTATGAAAGAACTCAAATGTAATTAAAATTATACTATTAATGCAATGGATGATGTTGTTGCCTGTTTACTACTTTGCATTGTTGTGATACAATACATGACGTCCTCCACCCCAGAACGTTTCCGCCGTTCTCGGTTTTGGGGTGTGACAGATTGGTATCAGAGCATTGTTTATAGTAAATTGAGTATATCAACCCATAAAAGATATACAAACTATAAATACAATAGGGATTAAAATACTCTGATAAAGAGACTGATTTTAATATAATAAAATATTTAATTGAGTATACATATCTACTAAAATTAGTGTCACTAAGACAGAACAAAAGAATTACGATTGTTGGGCAGCACAAGTAGACTTATAGACATATAGTCAAAACTGGGATAATATAGCCTGATCAACTATATTATCTGAGCGTTGACTAGCATGTGCCTAAGTGTGGTTGTGAGTTGCAACAAGTCTAAAAACTTACCCACAATACCACAATGAGAACAATAGAACTTAAACCTAAAATACTATAGGAGTATTTTGTGTATTACTATAAACTACTTATGTGTTAGATTCTTCTACCCCAATTACCGTATAGATAACATAGCTGGACCTCATCCCCACGACGACCCGTACTTCCCGAACAAAGGCAATGTTGGATGGTTCAGAGAAGAAACAGAGAATGATCATCCAATCCCTTTTGAATGATCACCATACTGAAGACCTTTCAGATGATGATAACTCCGAACCTGAGGAGGAGAACCTACCCCCGGTAACTCCCAATTCAAATCCTAACCCTCGTCTAGCTCTTCATAGCTCGACGCTTCCTTGGGTAGAATACCTGGAAACATGGAGTGAATAACAAGATCAACCTATGTCGTTTAAAGGAGACCGAAGCTGCTACAACGTAAGGGGAGCTCAGCAGACAAAGTTCTACAAATCCTAATCCGTAGAGTTGCTCGAAACAAAATTCAGGGCAGGACGGCTCTCCATTGTATCAAAGAGGTTAAATACCAACGCAAGAATACACACCATCTACACCAATCATCTTGAAAACACTCGTGAGAGATCTGAGAGAGACCATGAGACCCTGTTGCAAGCATTAGCTAAAACACGAGCCGAAGTCATAGAGATACAAGTACGCCAGAGAATGTACGAAAGACACCTTCTTGATAATGGAACGTCAATTGGCTGAACTAAGAGTTCACCAGAAGGATGATCGCCGCCAGTAAGAAATGCTTTATTTCCCTTCCTTGTTTAAAGGAATCGTTTTCCTGTGTATGTCCTATGTAGCATTTTTTTAACTATCCTGTACTGTAAGTACTGATTAGTTAGGCCTTTATGCGGCCAAAACCTTTCTACTCATGATATGATGTAAGACCTTCTTCAAGATAAAATTTTCCTAAACTTATTCCATCTTAAACATCGATGATATTGATAGTCAGCTAACTCCCGTGTCGCTCTTTGTTCAAAAACCCCCATCATACCTTCGTTAGAGCCTATCCGAAAACATGCTTTAGTCAAGTCATCAGACTATAGTAATTTAACTCCGAAAACATTTCCAAGTCTCTGTTAGTGGTAAGATCATGTTATTCACCAACTAACGATACCTCGGCTTGAACAACAAACGTCTTAAGATCATTCTACAAACATACTTCTACACTGTACTAGTACTGCATCATAGGGATGTAGGTCAAACTTTCGAGAACATACTCTTACTCTTTACTTAAAACAATCGAAGTACATCTAGAATCAACCAGAATCGCTCACAAAAATCTTTATCTTAGTGTTACAGAATCATGTCGCCATCCAGAAACGATCAGCCGAACAACGAAACCCCTATCCTCCATATCGACGCCGCGTCATTACAAGCTACAGTAGCAGCTGCGGTGACAACTTTCCTTACACACATCAACTCAGGCAACACAAGCAAGACCGATAAAGGAGTCGAGAGTTCCGATGGTAATACCAAACCAGGAAAGCAACAAATGACAACAGTCATAGACTTGCGAAGCAGTAAGACCGAAAGGAAGAGACGATATCGTCAAGCCCTAAAGGAGCGCAAGAGATCCCAAAGACTTGCCATGCCACAACAACAAATGGCAACTCTTGCAGAACGCTTTAGGAAGCAATTTCCAAGGTGGTGTAATGAGGAAGGCACTCGTGTCCACATAACACTGGCTAAACACCTCACTCCCGCCACCAAGGCTAGTACTAGCCAGTCATGTCACCAATGCGGGGAGATAGGGCACCTCAAGAAGGATTGCCCTATAACCAAGAACTCTGACGCAAACGGTAGGATTCTCAGGATCGCAGCTGCGGGAGAACCTACTCCGAACCCACGTTAATGTAATTTAGGCGTTTCGTTGTAACAGACTTATAAACCATCCAAAACTAGCGCAAATCAGAGTCTTATCTTTTGCGGGATCCCGTCGGTATAGGGATGCTCGTGCTGCGTATATTTGCCTTTCGTAGTATACCTTATTCGCAGCAATAGTCTTGTAGTAGTCTAAAGTGCTGTAACTCTGTTGATGGTTGTACGGTTGTGCTTTGTCTGTAAACGCTTTATATTCAAATCTAATGTATTTAAGTTTCTCTATGATTCCGACATTATCATACGACTTGATTCAATTTGATCCTTACAAAAGCAACTTCATACGTACATCCCTTTCTTTGAAATCGAAGTCGTCATTCCAGAATGCCAAAGTACCCATGTATAGAGTACCTTGTAGTTCTTTTCCTTCCCAAAGAAATCCCCGAAGTACCACTTGTACAGTACGTCAAGTTCAAATCCAAAGGTCCATACGGTTGAACCAGGAGCTTAAAAGAAGAATCATTTATTCGACTACCTTCTCAACCTTAATTATATACGACTCGTATACCCGAGACTGTGATAGATGAACCAGGTATGAGTTCTACTATGAACTTCAGGATGAAGACTGCCCAAGACTGCGAATGACCGTGCTTCCGTGAGAATAAACTTAGAAATACCTATCATTTTCCCTAATTCATGAGTAGTCATACTATCTTTTAGACCTTCACGACAGCTGATCCACCCCAAGGTTTTGACATCATAATCAGTAGGAGTTGATTCAGTCTACATCGAGCCAACATCAGGTGCTTTGATAAAGCAGTTCGTCCTAACCTCCCTAAACAACGAAGCCCTAGTTAATTACAGCCACGAACCAAGTATGAACCCTCTCATCATTTCTTGTATGCAAGCTCAAAAATGCTTACGAAAGGAATATCATGCACTCCTTGCACACATCGCCGAGACGTGTCGAGAAGTGAAGAACATTCAGAAACATCCAAGAAGTACGCGGTTTTCCCGACACCTTTCCAGAAGGACTACCGAGAGTACCAACACAGGGTCAAGTCGAATTCAGAATCGACTTAGTTCCAGGGGCTACCCTAGTAGCCAAATCACCTTATTGTCTAGCTCCAACCGAGATGCGAGAACTTCCTAGCAAGCTTAACAAACTCCTCATAAGGGGATTCTTTAGGACAAGTTTCTCACTTGGAAGAACACCAGACCTGTCTATAAAACAACAAAAGAGCGTTCCAAATGTTAAACTAAGTCTGATACATCGCACCAACATTATCCCTCCCAAAAGGGGATAGAATATTTCATGGTGTAATGCGATACATCCAACCAAGGGTTTGGTTGTAAGCAAGAGGAAAAGTCACTACCCATACCTCAAGACAGCCTAAGACACAGGAAATTAACTATTCAACACGTGATCTTGAATCATGAGCAACGGTAATTGCTCTAAAGATTTGGAGACACTACTTGTAGGGTACAAGGTGTAATACTCTCACAGACCACAGAATCACTCGACACACATTCGACAAGGAAAAGATATCATACCAGTGAAGTCAAACGAAAGAAGCAAAGTCGTATCCCGATAGTGAAAGGTTCACTGGAATGCCAGGCGAAGACGAATGATTACTTAAGAACACGAGTAGCAAATAAAACTTATGTCCGTAGCATGATTATTAATACTGCTTAAACTCGAATTTCGGGATGAAATTCCCTCTAACATGGGGATGATGTGACAACCCGACATTTTGAGACAATATAATGTAACACCACTCAAATTTAGGCCAAAATATAACTTTCCTAAAATATTATTTGGGTTAAATAAAGTGGTAGGAATTGTATCAAGGTTTTCGTACATATAAAGAACACAAAAATCCGGGTTATAACGAAGCAGTTATGACCAATCTAAGATTCGTGACGAAACCCGGCAACACCGATTAAGCGAAAAACGCAAAGTTTCAATACAATAATTTTTAGCCTTAAATATCTAAATAAAAGCCGTAGATTTCGTTAAATGGTGAGCGTGCATAAAAAGATCGCCCAAATTGGACCTCGTATGAAGAAGTTACAAATTTTCTAAGTTTCGTAACAGCGGTAGACAGCTAAAAACTCGAAATAAAAATCGAGCGATTTTTAGCCGACACAACTTAAACGAGAGTTGAAGGTCTCGACAATAGTAGTTCGATGGTAAAAAGACAAACGAAACCGGACGTCGGATAAAGAAGTTATGGATTTTTAACGAAGTTATCGTGTCCCGGCCTATTAATTAAAATATAATTAAAAATAAAGTCAAAATTAGCTGACGGAATCTAAATGAAAGTTGTAGAGTATTTTCTCACCTCCGCGTGGATATAAAGAACGTCAAAAACGGAGCCCGTATGCGAAAGTTACGGATTTTACAAGTTCGTGGCACACACACCGAAACGATTTACGCCCTGCGTACCCTCGTACGCCCAGCGTACTCGGATACTAGGCTTCGGATCGTCCACGTCGACCAGACACTTAGCCCGAGGATGCGGTCAGAAGTGATGCAAGCGAACGCCCAGCGTACGAGGTACGCCCCGCGTAAGTCCGAAGTACGCCCAGCGTACCGAGGACCTCCAGCTCCTATAAATAGATTCCGAGGGCGCCGGCTGCTTTTGCTAAAATCCTTCATTTCTCTCACAGTTTCACCTCGTTTTTTGTGCCGACAACATCCCGACTTCCCGGTTTCATATCTAAGCCCCGACGAAGGTCCGAAGCCCCGAGAATCTCGTCACTTTCCGGTCGAGGTGCCGCACGGGAAAATCTCGTTTTCTTCAAATCACGCACTTTCTTCGGTGAGTTCATACCCCTATAAACTACATTTTTAAATGTGTTATCAATACTTTTTATATACGCTTTTAAGGGGGGGAATACAAGTAAACACACGATTATTATCGTGTGCAACCCAAAGTTTCACTAAATACTCATTTTTATCAAGTAAATCATATGTGATTCATAAACACTACATGGAACCTTTCGTACGCGAAACTTATCACGATATCATCTTGTCTCTTGAAATTAAATATGTTGTTTTACATGTACGAACCAAACACTTTATTTATACTTCGAGTATGTGTGTTCATTTATGTCACTACAAAAGTTACACTTTACATAACAAGTGAGCATTTCACTAGGGTTTATTATATAACGAAACAAACTTTTGGAAAAACTATAATAGTTTACGAAAAACATTTTTACATGTTAAAACTCTTTATCAAATTGTCTTACATACTTTATGTTTCCTTTCAAACGCTGTTAGAATCGTGTTTCAAACAAAAGTCTTCTTATACTTAAAATTGTTCTTATCAAACAAACTACTTTCAAATCGTTTTATAAACTGACATCAAGTCATCATCTCTTATTTATTAAACTTTTCAAAGGTTTTACAAAACTTCTTTTATATTTTTATTGTCGAATGCACGCGTGTGTATATATATATATATATATATATATATATATCATGTATACATATATATACATAAAAGTTTTCATCAGTTGGTTCAATACCTTTGGGTAGCAAAGGCATACTTCGGTTATACATGCACAATACTAGTAACTATAATAGGTATAGTTAGGATATACTACTTACCATTCCAAGTACAAGGAATTACACAAGAGTCATTTTATTAATGAGTCTATACTAATACATTACATACTATATGAAGAGATACGATTATATACAATTACAAGGCACACAAATTTCAAGACAATGCAATTACAAGAGATACGATTACATCAGATAGTGTACTAGATATACATAAAATTTTACATACTACAGGTACCATATCAAAGAGATATTTTCATATACAAGAATAAATGGACATTTTCATACGTAAATTTGTTTTATACTAGGTTTTGTGAGACATTTCACGTACTTTCGAGTATGCATTATTAAGTCTTGTATTATATACCATAATCCCTTGTAGGGGGAGCGTGATACTTGTGTATAGATCTATACGGGGTTGACAATCCCGCACCTAAACTGTTAGCTACAGTTAGACCGGCAGGTCTGGGGTGACAAATGTCATAACATTCCAACGCCTTAAGAACGTTGTTACAGGCAGTCTGGGTCATTAGCATGGTTATAAAACTCACATGGAGTATTAAAAACACGTTGATTTACAGGGTTATCATATACCTTAGCGATTATAACTGTACACAAATCTACTATTTTAGATATGAAAAACATTATGGTAGTTCATTTTGGGACATTTAAATCTACCATCCACTTATAAACAAATATTGGATTTCTGAAGCAAATAATCAAAACAGTCGAGTCTTGGTAGAAGGCTACATTTTATACTAGTAGAAAATATGGGATTTTCTAGGATTTTCAAATGTTTACAATTACTTACCAACATATTCGTTGGTACAAACTTTCCTTCAAACATTTACAGGTCTTTCTTTACAGCTTTACAAATCAAAGTCACATAAATACTTATGAATTCACCAGCATTATTGCTGATACTCGCTTTCAAAATAACTTGTATTCCTAGGATACGGATAGACAGGTACGACTACCAAATTCTGTGAAGACGGAGCGATCAAGACTCGTCTTTTATTTTGAATATTCATTTTTGTAGAATTGTACTATGAAAGAACTCAAATGTAATTAAAATTATACTATTAATGCAATGGATGATGTTGTTGCTTGTTTACTACTTTGCATTGTTGTGATACAATACATGACGTCCTCCGCTCCAGAACGTTTCCTCCGTTCTCGGTTTTGGGGTGTGACATAAACACATAAGGTTTCCAGATCCGGTCGGCAACAGACCATAGATCCGAACAAATAATAGCATCAATTTAGCTATCACACAAAACAATTAGCACATACAGCATTTTAGGCATCATTCCTAAAATAAACTAGTGCTTGTGTCAATTTAGGTGTACTACCTATCATATTTTAGACACACTCCTCACAATCATTACTTAGCATTCTAAGTTTAAGTCTAGAAATTTCCTACAAATTCCTAGTTCGCTTAAACTAATGCTCTGATACCAACTGTGACATCCCCGATTTCACGGCCAGAAAAGACCGATTTGTTTATGCTTTGTTTTATAAAATCAGAGTGATCCTTTGATTTAAAAGAGTTGCGGAATTTGTTCCCAAAACAAGATATGATAAAAACTTATCAAAACATTTCTCAAAGAGAATGTATTTTCATTAAATAATAAAACATCGGGATGTCATGTTCCGATACAGACACAGAAGCATAAACAGAACATACATTCACTTACTCTAGTGATTTACATCTCCTTTAATCTCTCAGTGCAAAGCAGCTTCGTATCGATACCTGTGATACAATTAAACTGAGTGGGTCAGGCTTGGGAGCCTGGTGAGCATATAGGGTTTTCAACCCACAATAATATAATTATTATATTTAATTATCAAATAATCAATCCAATTACCCACCCCTTTTTTCTCCATTTATTTCTTAAATATTTATCCTAAGAACCGATTACCCTTCTCCCATTCATTCCTAAGGATTGCCCTAAGGAATTAGCACAAAGTCTATTGCTACATAAGGCGCATCTACCAACATCATCCTTTAAGCACCGCTGCCAGGATTACGTCATACACTATGAGGCGCGACTGCCAGGTTTATGACATTCTCTTTTAGGCGCATCTACCGACATTATCCTATAAGCGCATCTGCCAAGATTATCCTATAAGCGCATCTGCCAAGATTATCCTATAAGCGCATCTGCTATTGTTATGACAATCTCTATTTGGCGCATCTGCCAAGATCACGACATTCACTACTTGGTGCATCTACCGATATTATTCTCAAGCGCATCTGCTAGTTTTATGACATTCTTTAATTGGTGCATCTACCAATATCATTCTTAATCATCTTTCATACCTCATCATTTTATCACATACCAACTATCTCGTCTACCCATGTTCTACCCAACATATTTGTAGATATAAAATACATATACAGTTTAACTCATTTAAAACTATATAAAACATTCATTCCATACTCATCTCAAATAAACAACAATATATAAATACATAGCACGTATTTTATAACAAATACTTCATATTTATGTGTTAGAAGAAAGTAACCACACACTCTCCCAAACATATACTTAATACATTCAAACAATACTTGTATTATACCCGTGTTTATGAAAGGGACTATACACCCACACATATAAACAACTTTATATTATACGCATAACGCGTATTTCATAGCAAATACTTAATATTTATGCGTTAGAAGAAAGTAACTACACACTCACGCATATAAACAACAATATACTTAATACACGCAAACCATACTTGTATTATTATCGTGTTTATGAAAGGTAGTATACACTCACTTGATCAGAAGATGATCAGAAAGCACTAAGGCTTGTAGAAGTAGTATCTCTCCGCAGATCTAGAAGATCTTCACAAAAATCGAACTTCTCGCGGGCAGAGCTTCGACTCGGGAATTTTACTTCTCGGGATCTTCAGGACCTCAGGACTTGCTTCGGGGCTTGGGAATGATACCGGGGCATTGGGGTACTTCTGGCACGCAAAATGATGCAAAACGGGAGAGAGAAGAGAGAAAAAGAGCAATTGAGTCGGCTGCCTTCGCATCCTATTTATAGGAGGCTAGAGCCTCGGAGTACGCGGGGCGTACGGCCTTACGCGGGGCGTACTGCCTCGGTCGTCATGGCTTACGTATCCGAAGTCACTTGAGTGCGAAGCGGTGCATGCATCGGGGTACTCTGGGCATACTCGAGTACGCGGGGTGTACCTCGGATCAGATCGGTGACTCCTCTTCGGATAATGCCGGCATTTATAATTAAATTTAAATACTAATTATTTAATAAACTTCGGAAATTCATATCTTCTTCATACGAACTCTGTTTTCGACGTTCTTTATATCCACGCGTAGGTGAGACTACGCTCTACAACTTTCATTTAGACTCCGTCATCTAATTTTGACTTTATTTTTATTAATTATTTTTAGTAGGCCGGGACAGAAAAACTTCGTTATAAATTCATAACTTCTTCGTTTGACGTTCGTTCTCGTCTAACTTTTCATCGCTTCGATACCAACAACGAGATCTTCGATTCTCGTTTAGATTGTTTCGGCTAAAAACCGCTCGATCTCAAATCGAGTATTTCAGGCTGCATACCGTTAAGTCGAAACTTCGAAAAATCATAACTTCCTCATACGAAGTGAGATTTGGGCGTTCTTTTTATGTACGGAATCCTTGTAACATATACTACAACTTAGTTAAGATTATTCATTCTAAATAATCTTTCATCAAAAATTCATTTTTGACGTCTATCGTCTCTAAATTGACTAGCCCTGATCTACGGGCGTTACAGTTTCTGTTTAGGTTCAACTCATTTACTCCTATGGTTAATTTTTATGATAATATAATAGATTAATTGTTATTGGTTACCGACTCTGGTGATTGGATTCGCATTCGCTATTACTAATCCTTAGAAAACATACCAATTCAAGCAATGGCCAGTTTATTAAACTAATAGATTTCCTAGGTTAATTATTCGGGTTAAATAAGACTTGTAGCTAGCTAATTAAATTTGGTGATTCAATTAACCTCTTTTTGATGGTGTATCACACAAGCTCACACATTAATTTACCCATTCTCTAATTAATCCTAGTTTCATGTTCATTATTCCTAGGCATATAGTATCGTGTTCACATAAATTATATGAGATAAGCAATTAAGAGATGTTCATGCAGCTTAATCACTTAGCAATTAACAGAAAATAGTTATGGTTAATGCATAAGGGTCTTTAACAAGCTTAATTTAACAAAATCACCAACTAACAATTAATCAAAAGAGTAAATTAAACCATAAGAGCAAAATTGTTTTCCCCAAACAGAAACTAACGAAATTAGTTCATGGTTTTAGTGTATGAAAGCTTAAAAACGAATTCAAATAAACCTAACATAATTCTATTCAAAGGAAAAGTGGAAAATTAAACCTAAAGTGCCTTAATCTCTTAAGAATGAAGGATTAGGGTTCTTCAACACTTTCTAGAGCTCCAAGGGCTTCCTTGATCGCCAAGTGTTCCACCAAAAAATCCAGAGAGTCCTCAATTCAGGTTTGTGAAGTCTATTTATAATTTTCTCAAAACAGCGGTTGCTCGTCGTGTAGACAACTGACTCGTCGAGTCCCCCTTGAGGAATCCGTATACGACAAGGACTCCACATGTCGCTTCGTGAACCTTCGTGTCTACTCGTCGAGTAGACGACCCTACTCGCCGAGTAGCTTCAGAATTAAGCCTTTTTCTTCTTTCTTTCGTTCCCGAGCTTTCGTTCATATCTCCTGCTTCCTTTTGCTTCTGAGCTTCTTTTTTGGACTGAAAATATAATTTGAACAATATTAAGTATCTTTTGTCCATAATATGCAATTAATTAGCCAATAAATGATAAAAATCCAACATAAAAATATCGCTAAATATGCAAATATCACTAAATGTCCCACTTTCCTCCATTATGCCATTGATGCATTCTGGAGGCATCTTCTTTGCTTGTTGACCTATTTATACACACATACAAGTGTCTTAATACTTGTCTTAGCCTATTAAGAGTTTTTGTCTCTCTAAGTAAAAAATAACCACTTAATGGATGAACATTCTAAGTTTTCATTCTATATCTCTTAATCTACTCAAACCAGTGAATTTAGCACCGCCATAATGCATCAATTCACAATCTCATTAGTTAGGATTACAAACCCTAACTCACATTGGATTGGTTCTGCCATGAAAATCACTTTCTAAGCTTGGTTAAGGCTTCTAGACACTATTAATATAGCATCATACTTAATTTATATGTTAATAAAACCAAACTATCTAACAAATTTATCAAAACACCATTAAGCCCTAATTAGATTAATTATGGAGAAGATGATTACCTTATGAGATTTCCACTTTTAATCCAATCCATAAGCACCATTGATCACTTCTTGATCCTTCTCCAGCCTCAAAATTACAGAGCTTGGTGACCAATTGACCCCGGTCAATGGTATCTATTTGTTGCGTAATTGTGTTGGGGCCATCTACTCTCTACGTCGTGGTGACTAATTGACCCCGATCAGTGGTATTTATTTGCTTTCCATGTTGTTTCGATGTACTTGAGATGTCGTGGTGCACTTCCTCCACTAGCATCCTACTTTGACCACCTCATCGTGGCACCCATATACCATGACGCGGGGGAAGGTACATTGTTATTCTCTATACCAGACAAACACACATGAGTCCCAATCATCATTCACGATGTCGTGATGATATAACCACTTGTTTGGTTTGTTAAACCAACAAATAAAGGGATATAATAATAACAATTAAACATAATTCATTGCTACTATATACTTTGAGATAATATAGAGCAAGCAGGGCCGGTCCACAGACCTTTGTGACAACTTTACAAATAAAAATTTAATTACAATAATCGTCACTAGAACTATTTATATAGATATAAAAAGTACTAATATTATCTTATATTTTTGTGCCAAATTTTATAAAAAATTATTTAATGAAGTATCTTCCATTTTCACAACCAGAAAAGACCGATTTTGTTTATGCTTTATAAAAATCAGAGTACCTCTTTTAATAAAAATGTTGCGGAATTTGTTCCCAGTAAAACATGATAAATACGTTATCAAATCATTTCTGAAGAAAAGTATTTTTATTCATTTTAAAACATTTTGGATGTCATCGTCAATACAGAAACATAAGCATAAACAGAACTTACATTCATTATCAGTAGTGAATTATGTCTCTTTAATCTCTCAGTGTAATGTGACTTCATATCAATACCTGTGATATAAATAAACTAAGTGGGTCAGGTTAGGAAACCTGGTGAGTACATAGGGTTTTCAACCCACAATAATATAGTTAACTTGTTTCTTCACATAATACATGTCAAACAATTAACCCGATTACCCA
Source organism: Lactuca serriola (assembly GCF_051521515.1). Lineage (NCBI taxonomy): Eukaryota > Viridiplantae > Streptophyta > Magnoliopsida > Asterales > Asteraceae > Lactuca > Lactuca serriola. The sequence continues at coordinate 322,749,022 of NC_136412.1, read as the reverse complement.
TCCCCATTATCTTCATTTGATATTCCCTAAAGTATTACCTTAAGGTTCATCTCCTATATCATATTTACCTCTCATCTCTTTACATCGCATTTCCTTATATGTTCGTTCCTAAGGACTTTTCCTAAGGATCATCACCTACATCACACAGACAATAATGGTTCGGCGATTACTCCCCCAATACGCACCTAGTAAGGATTGGAGTATCATCGCATGAATACGTAGTTACAACATCGCCTGAACTCATAATTCATAGTAAGGGTTAGAGTATCATCACATGAATACGTAGTTACAACATCGCCTGAACTCGTAATTCATCACCTACAGGTTATGAGCCTGTTGGTGTTTCCATGAAGTTGTTTATAATAGTTTGTTATGACAACCCGAAATTTCTAACTTGCACATTTCTTTCAAATTTTATTAAAGATAGCCTCGTTTTGCTATTTTATAATAAGTTTCGGGTCTATTTGGGGTGCTTGATGCTTAGTATAACCTAGATATAAGTCTTAGGAAGGGTGTGAAGGTGTGTAGCATAATAAAATCGAGCCAAACACACCCAACAAGGTGTGTGTGGCCGCACACCCGTGTGTGCGGCCAGACAGCCGCACACAGCCAACCGCACACCCCCCCTTAGCCTCACACTCCCGCCTATATAAAGGACCTAAGTCAACCTTACACCCTTTTTCACATTCCTTCAAGTTGGAACTATCTCTCTCTCTCAAGAGTTCTTCATGTTTTCCCTCTCCAATCATCAGAACAAGTAAGTAAACACCATTAGATCTTTACTAAAACACATTGGAAAGCCTTTGCCTCGAGTTTGACCCATGAAATCATCATTTTAGATGATCTTCATGTGTGTACGGCCGCACACGCATCATGTGTGACCGCGCACACATCTTTTGGTCCTAGAAAGAGCTTAAACACTCACTCAAGCCTAGAATTGACCAAAACACCTTCTTAGAATCATCACAAAGCCTTGGAAAGCTGATTTGGTCAAGTTGTAGGAGTGTGTACGGCTGCGCACACCATGTGCAACCGCACACACCCTTTTTAGGGTCCAAAATGGCCCCAAACTCCCAATCCGGCCAAGCAATGGTCGAAACACCTTCACTAGAAAGTCCCAAAGGCTTGGAACCATGATTTTGACACACTCCATAGAGAGTGTGCGGCCGCACACACACTCTGGCCGCACACACACACAAAATCCATGTTTTGGTGACCTTACACTCCAGTATAGGGCTATACACTCCTTAGATGCAACCCTTAAAACTCCTAGCACTCGAAACAAAGTGTTTTCATGCATTAGAGTGTCTTTACTTACTTAATTAGTGATTAAATACCTAATTAGATACCATTATTTGTCACTACATGTTACATAGGATCCGTGGGTGTGTTCAAGTCCTCACTTGACACCTAGCATCCTACCCGGCACTTCCGTCCACTCCACTCACTGCAGGTGATTTCATACCCCTCAGTTGACCTTTTAAACGTTTTTAAAATGCTTTTATGTGGGGGGGGGGAATACAAGTTGAATCCAACAAGTTATAGTATCAATCACATGTGATTTATAACTTGCAACCAAAAAGGATTTTCTATACTTTTAATTGCTTCGCCAACAAAACTGCTTTAAATGTTTATCAAACTCATATTTCATGTTAAATTGTTATAAAACTATTTCCAAACTCTTTTAAACTGATTTTTGTTCCCAAACCATACATTAATATATTTATATAAGTAAGACTTGAAGGACTTAGGACTGATAGCTCACCTTACTTCCTGTTCTTGTTTGATGTGGACTTAGGGTATATTGATATATGTCCGACTGTCATTGAATTCTTAGTTATATATTATATATATTTGTGTTAGATATAAAAGTCTTCACTTCAGTTCAATACCTTTGTGTATTAAAGGCATGCGATTAACATTTCTATTTAACTATAATAGGTATAGTTAAGGATTATCGCTCATTACGACTATTACCATGACACTTACTATAGTGAGTACAGTTATGAGTCAATATGCAAAGAGAATACTATATACTATATCTGAGAACACTCTATACTTTATACCAAGAAATACATTATACACTAATACAAGAGAATATACTAAAACGGAATGTGACACACTACTTCTCGATACGGCACTTCATTGTGCTATCACCTAGTAACCAGAGTCTCCTGGAGGGAGAGCAGGAATTATGTGTATAGATATATACGGGACAGACACTCCCACATCCCGACTGCTAGCTACAGTCCGAGCCAACTAGGCCCAGGGGTGACAAAATGTCACCATACTACGAGTGACCTGGAGGGTCATCTGAGATTCAATCGTCAATCAACATGGTTATATACGAGTTCACATTCAGACCTTTAATTAATATAGTAAGAATTAAAGGCAAAACAGGCTCCCCGAGGTGTATTGTACATTTAATACCACCTGGAGACTGCATTTATTTACACTTAGCCTGCAGTGACACTGCTGGGGTAAAACACTATTTTCCCATTACTTTACACAAATGAAGTCTAAAACTATATTTTCATAATGATAGTTTCACTGGGAAAACTTTTACACTTTCAAAGGATCAGACATACAAATAACCAAGTCTTGGGAGAAGACTACTTTTGCTGGAAAATATAGGATTTCCTAGGGATCATACCATTTTCAAACTTTGACAACAGCTTTTATATTACATGATTGTAAACACTTTTATACAAGCAATGACACTAAATACTTATGAACTCACCAGCTTTACGTTGATACTCGTTTTCAAAATAACTTGTATTCTTAGGTCATCAGTAGACAGATATAGATGCAACTTTTGGGAAGAGGGAGCGCATACAAGACTCCTCTTTATTTTGATTATACTTTTGGTGTCTAACAAACTGTACAGAACACGCTTGTATTACAATTATTATATTAATGCAATGGATGTTGTTGCTTGTCTTTACTATTATGCATTGTTATGATACTGTACATGACATCCTCCACCCCAGAACGTATTCCGCCATTTATACTCTGGTAGATGACTACATCTCCAAATTGTTGGACAAGGTTATAGTATCTTTCATCCTACATCACCTATCTATCCTCACCTAATTATCATCACCTATCTCTCATCATTTTATTTCATCACACACCAACTATTTCATCTACCCATGTTTTATCCCAAAATATTTGTAGATATAAAATAAATATACAGTTTAAATCATTTAAAACATGTATAAAATTATTCATCCAACATAGACGGCAAGTATTCAGATAATATGCACACATAGCACGTAATTTATATAAAATACTTCATATATATATGTAAGATTAAAGTAACTATGCACTCACCTGAAAGGTGGTGACTCGACACTCGAACAGCACTTCGATATCTCAAAACAATTTTCCCTTGACAAAAACCTAGTATCAATATCACTAGGGTTTAGTCTGATGTTAACCGTGACTAATTAATAGTCTAACTATTATTACTGTTATATAAGTGCGACACAATACTTTTCACCCACTATATAGAGACGAGTTCAGACACGGTATACCGGTGGGCAGGATCATTTTGGCATAAAAGCACTTCTGAATCCAGCAAACCAAGCGGCCCTCCAAACTGGAACCCCCGTACCGCGAGTGGTTAAAAGATATTATAACGGCATTATATACCCTATAATAATAGCCCAATTAAATATTCTAAGGACCTAATAACATTACTATAATTATTTAAAAGCTATATTAAAATTTCCATAGGCGTAGCTCACTTACAGCGAGTTTTAATGAAAACCGGACTTTGCTCAGAGCAGCGTTTCCGAACCAAAAGACCCTTTTTCTCGGGACTCCGGGAGCCTCGGGGATTCCTTCGGGTGCTAGGGGTTCACCTAGGCTTTAGGAGGGGTTAAAAACCCTAGAGAGAGAAAGTAGTGAGAGAAAGAATGAAGAAATGAGTGAGAAATTCGGGCAATCTCGATGCCTTTTATAGGATCTTGGCTTCGGACTTACGTTGGGCGTACCGAAGGCTACGCTGGGCGTAGCTTCGGATAAGGCTCCAACTCGCATCCAGCTAGCTCGCACTTGCATAGGAAGGGATAAGGACCGAGGTACACTCCATCGTCTGTCTTTTTATCGTTACGCTACTATTAACGAGATCTTCGATTCTCTTTTAGGTTGTGTCGGCTAAAAACCGCTCGATCTAATATTCAAACTTCGGGATGTACACTGCTAAGCCGAAACTTCAAAAAATCATAACTTCCTCATACGAAGTCAGATTCGGGCGTTCTTTTTATGGATGCTCTCGTTTTAACGTATCTACGACTTTCATTTAGATCGCTAAGGCCAAAAGTCTCTCTATCATAAACTCATTATTTACGTTTCCCGGTGTCGCGCCAGTTCTGTTACAAAACTTCGACGAGTCATAACTTCTTCGTTATAACTCGGATTTCGGTGTTCTTTATATGCACGGAACCCTTGAGACATATTCTACAACTTGGTTGAGATTAATCCTTTTAAATAATCTTCCATCTAAAACTCATTTTTTTATGCTTGTTGTCTCTAAATTGACTAGCCCGGATCTATGGGCGTTACAATATATATATATATATATATATATATATATATATATATATATATATATATAATTCTTTTATGGTTATATTGATTAATCCTATCATCCATCTTAAGAGGTAGTGAGAATTGGAAATTAAGGTTTGGACTTAGATGAAGGGGATGATCAAGAATGATCAAAATTTACCTATAGACAGCCCTAATAGATGTTTTAAGACATGTTAAGAATTACTCAAGCTCCTGAGGTCTATGGATTTGTCAAATCAATGATAGCTAATAGATGACTTGGAAACATAAGTGAGATAAAGTCAAATCTAGAATTATGAGATGAATTGTTAAGTTATTAAGTATCATAGTGGTCAACCGAATTTATAGATGGTATAAATGAGTTAAATTAACATAAAAAGAAATATAAGTACTTTGAATTTGTATTATACAGGTTTGAAATCTTATGGAAGCAAAAGAACTCAACAAGGTTAACGTATTCAAAGCATAACCTATCGATATGACTAAATTGTTGTGTTTGATCCTTTGGATTTGTATCTATACATGTTATTAACCAAAATAAAACCCAATATATCTATGTTTACTTAGATTAAATGATAACCCACCAAGTACAAATTAGTGAAAGATTTTGTAACATGTAACTTAAATTGGTACTCTTGTTTGAAAGATGTCAAAGTGGATAGTTATGGAGTATGAAATATGATGTGAGAATTGAGATGTTGATATGTAACCATACACATTACACTTACAATGGGTGCTTTTTTATTAGGTAGTTTCGTGTTGCTTTGGAATAGCTACCACTAGAAAAATATAACACTTGAGTGGTGTTGTACAATGTGGGTGTTAATGATGCGTTTTCTAGGGTACAAAACAGAAGATTTATGCAGCGCGATCATAAAACTATTTTATAGGCACATGTAAACTAGAGATCTGTGGCATTTTATTATTATTTCAATGTACTATGAAAAACTAATCTAACATATGTATTATTGAGAATTACAAATATTAGAATACATACCTTTGAGTATTATCGAAAATACTCAAGCTTTGATCCTTAAGTGTTCCTTGGAAAGCTAGCACCAATAGTGTGGATGCTTCTAATGGCCCACACCCAATGCTCTAGAAACCCTAGGAATGATTTGGAGAAAGGAGAGAGGAAGAGATTTTGAATTATGTCTTTTGTATGCTAAGGTTCGAAAATGGATAACAAGGATCCCTACTTATAGTTGGCGAATCTCCGAGATAAACCCTAATTTGAATAGTTAAATAATATAATTTAGTCTATTGTAGGCAATCATCCCTATCAATTATAGGAGGCTTCCATAACCCTTCTGGATTCCCTTCAAAACTATCCAAGCATGGAGGGTTTTAGAATGCCTTCCTTGCATATCAATTAAATAATTGTAATTCACCCTTTGCACTAAATAATCAAAAAATAATTTCTGATTAATTCAAATTAATTCTAAGTTAATTATTAACCATTTCTAAATTCTAACTAATTTATTAATCATATAATAAATTAAAAACTCATTTCCCCACTCTCCAAAAGTTGTTCCTAGCTATTTCTAGTTATGGAGAGCAAGCAAAAAGGACTTTATTTTTATTCCATAAAGTTATACCAGTTTAGTTATAACCCTAGACTCCTAATCCAACATTCACCCACTTGGATAAGTCATCAACTACAATTGCACATATAGACTTTGAATAACCAACAAAGTGTGCTCTCCAAAGCCACTGCTGAACTCTGAATTATATTAGACAATGACCCTAAAATAAGTGATCAAATATTCTTTCGTTCTACAAGATATCATATGGACATAAGACATGGATACAAATCAATATCATAATCCAAGATTTTGTTTCCCAATTTCCAATTTATGATTACTATATTAGACTATGAATTGAAAGCATCAATTTAGTCCAAGTTGGGCCAAGCACTATAATGTTAACATCAAATCATCAAGGGGCCTATAGATATTGTTTTTCCTATAATAGGCTAAAGGAACAAATAACTTTGACTATATAATTATAACCCTTACTCATCATAATTCACATGGAGCTACATTTTATTATATATCTAATTACGGATGCGTTAATGTAATAACAATTCACAACAGATTTGTAAACTATAACTTTTATATATATATATATATATATATATATATATATATATATTAAGCACTCGTGAGTATAATAACAATCTCTATGCTATGAACAATCACTACTTACTTCACTTGTTCTGTAGAACAAGTATCCAAATGACTTTGGTGGGTAACCAAGAAGTATAGACTTCTCGGCTCTAGGCTCCAGTTTGTCGGCTCTAGGCTCCAGTTTGTCATGGGTCTCACGCCTACCGAGAGCCTCACAACCCCAGACCTTGATATGTGTGAGTGAGGGAGGTTTTCCATTCAACATCTCATGAGGTGTTTTGGAAACCTTTTTAGTAGGAACAAGGTTGAGTATATTGGTGGCAGTCTCTAAGGCATACCCCTATAATTATATAGGAAGCAGAGCTCGACTCATAATGGAATGAACCATGTCCAGCAAGGTTCGATTTCTCCTCTCGGCCACACCATTAAGTTGTGGTGTCCTAGGATGGGTCAATTGTGAAACTATTCCACATTCCTTAAAATATTCATTGAACTCGATACTAAGATATTCTCCACCTCTATCAGATTGGAGCATCTTTTTCGTCTTGCCCAGTTGATTCTCGATTTCGTACTTAAACTCTTTGAACTTTTCAAAAGTTTCTGAATTATGTTTAATCAAATAAACATATCCATATCTACTGAAATCATCAATAAATGTCACCTACTAGCGATTAACATCCCATGTGGCGAATCTAAAGGGTTCACACACATCGGTGTTAATTAGGTCCAATAATTCCTCACCTCTTTCACAAGTCCATGTTAAAGGTGATTTAGTCATATTGCCTAACAAACAAGATTCACATTCATCATTTGTCCTTTAGTTAAATGGTTCCAACACTCCATCCTTTTAGAGTTGGACGATGTTTTTGTTGTTTATATGCCTAAGACGACAATGACATAAGCATGCTTTGCCTAAACTATTATAATAATCAATATCATATACACAATTGCCGAAATTATTCATACACACAACAGTTTTATACATGACATTACAAGGATAAGCTTTGAAAAATAAAAACATCATTCTCATAAACAAAAATTGTGCCATTATCATTATCAAACAAGTAACAAAATCCTTGTCTAAATAAGGCATGAAATGAAATTATGTTCCTTGTTATATTAGACGAATAAAAAAATTAAGTAAATCTAATCTAACACCACTATCAAACATAAACTCATAAATCCTGATCCTTCTATCATGTGAAGAATGTCTCTTTTCCATGATCAGGTTCAGCTTCCTATTCTTGACTCTCTTACTTTCCCTTTGTCTCTGCATATCAGAACAAATGTGAAAACCACATCCTGTATCAAGGACCCGAGAATTAGAAATTTGTGTGTTAGTGGTATCTATAATGTATATACGTGAAGAATAGCCAATCACTTTTTATTTTCCTTTTTTCAACTCTTGTAGCTATTATGTGAAGCTTCTCTTCCAATGCTCCTTTTAGCCATAGTGAAAGCAAATGACCTTTTTCGGATCATTAACATGCAGAACTTCATAGTTAGTTTTCCCTTTTGACCCACCACTAGACTCTCCAATGTGGGCTTTCCCTTTCCACTTGGGTTGGGTGATAGCTTTCCTTTTCTTCGCATGGCCTTGATGAATGACCAGGTAATGAGCAGTAACAACACTAGTAGGATGAGATTTATTCATTCTCGATTCAATAGTTTGCAAGAAATTATGGAGTTGTACCAATGTAATTTTTGTAACATCCTAAAAATTCATATAACTTTTTCATTTTCAAATTCATTTCAATCATACAATAATCATATTAAAAAATTCAAGAGTATATCATAACAACATTATATCAGAGTACAAAATCCAAAAATCACATGATGCGGAAATTCATAGGTGGATGCAATACGATCAATTCGGGCCCTTCCCCTTCGATTTTGAAGTACTTGAAAAATAAACTGAAAATCGTAAGCACAAAGCTTAGTGAATTCCCTCAAAATACCACATATCATACATATATAATAGTCAAGTGGAGATTTTATGAATATTTCCATGACACCATAACTTCTTATATAGACAATTTGGACAATTTGTGAACATATAGACTTGTGTGTACTATTTTCAAAACCGAAAATCATGTAATATTCATATATTTGGTTATTAACTTATTATAGGTTCTTATATAGACAATTTGGACAATTTGTGAACATATAAAATTAAAAAAGAGTTTATTAATTTATTATAGAGTAAATTTCACGAATGGTCCCTATGGTTTGGGGTAATTTACGCGCTTGGTCCCTGACTTATTTTTAAAACTCGGAAGGTCCCTACTGTTTGTTTTTGTTACATGTTTGGTCCCTACTGTTTGTTTTTGTTACAGGCTTGGTCTCTGTCTTACCTAAAAAGACTATTATTTAAGTAGGGAAAATGGTGGGTAGGTAAAGTAAGATGATGGGGGTGGGGTTGGGGATGTATTTATTTAAATAGATTAAAAAATCAATGGCAAAATAGTCTTTTTAGGTAAAACAGGGACCAAGCCCGTAACAAAAACAAACAGTAGGGACCTTCCGAGTTAAAAAATAAGCTATGGACCAAACATGCAAATTACCCTAAACCATAGGGACCATTCATGTAATTTACTCTTTATTATATGTTTCATACATGTAGAAGTTAAAATGAGTTTTGGATAGAAGTTTTTAAAAGCAACTTATAGTTGTCCCTCATCGGAGAAAAATCATTTTTTATAAGTTACTACTCCTTAACTTGTCAAAAACTCTCAAACACTTTTTTAGAAACTCTATTTTGATATCGTTATAAGCTAATAAGCTAAAAAGTTAAAGAATGTTTATCGTTTAATAAGGACTCCTAAACACCCCCTTAGAAGCCAATTTTAACCCATTCACACGTGATTTGAATTGATTTGAAATAGCTACATATGATATAGAACTTTATATCAGTAAAAGCAGTCCAAACTTTTAGGGTTTAGGTCATTTTTAATCGCTAAACTTTTTTGGATAATTTATTTGGGAAAATTATACATTGTTTAAGTTAGCATTGGTCAGCGAACTTGTTTATTTTGTTTATTTTGGTCACTCTAACCGGCGATAGCAGGTATATAAAATTGAATATCATTATAAAGGTTATAATTAGTCATTGAACTTTTCTAGATGATTTATTTTAGTCTGTTTAAGTTACCATTGGTAATTGGATTTTTTATTTTTTTCATTTTAGTCACTCTAGTTTTTTTTATTATCATTTACTTAAAAAAATAAAAATAAATAAGTACTAGTATTTTTTTCCTTTTATCCGTAACTAAATATGTTACATCAATTGTTTAGAGTAAATTATATGAATAATCCTTGTGATTTACGGTAGGGTGCATATTTAGTCAATTAACTTTTTTAACCCAAATGCTCCTAATAACTTTAAAAGAAGACTATTATGATTTCACAAAGATTATTCAGATAATTTACTTTAAAATAATTGATGTAACAAGCTTAGTTGTGGAGAAATGAAAAAAAAATTATAGTTTTTTTAATTTTTTTTTTTAATGATAATAAAAGAAAAGAGCGACTAAAATTAAATTAAAAAAGAAAATCAGTGATCAATAGTAGCTTATACAAAGTATAATGATTAAAATAAAACATCAAGAAAAAAATTCAATGACTAATTATAACATTGACACGTTATATAACGACTATCACTGGTTGAGTAATCAAACTAAAAATAAACAAGTTCAATGACTAATGATAACTTAAACAAAATATGATTATCAAAATAAAACATTCAAAAAAGTTGAGTAACTAAAAATGATCTAAACCCAAACTTTTATAAATGTTTACAAAATCATAAATCTCTCCAACGTTTCAAAGCGGCACAACTGCAAAAATAATCAAAAAATTGAATCTAGTAACCATAATACAAAAGTTTAAATTATAAAGCTGCCCAAACTTTTATAAATGTTTACAAAATCCTAACTAAATCCCTCCAACGTTTCAAGGCGGGACAATTACAAAAATAATCAAAAATTCGAATCTCAATAACCATAATACAAGAGTTTAAATTATAAGTGGATTGGACTCTTTCCACGACATTCAACCATGTAAAGTGAGACAAGAGATTAACCTTTTGCAGAAAAATATTAAAATAATTTAATAATAATAGTATATTATTTGTTTATTACTTTAATTTAACTAAATATATTTACTAGATTAGCTATATATGACAAAATTAAACAAAAGATAGATGAACCATGAAACCTAAACCAATCTATATTGACTTCCATCTAAGCCATACATATTATCATATGCACATAATGAATAGACCATCCTTGTCTCGAGCAAGTAAAAAAAGTGTTATACAATACTTACAAGCTTCAACACTATTCTATTAAAAGATTATAATAACAAATTACTATAAAATAGCAAAATAATTATATTCTATATTGTCATTTCAAAGAAAAGACAATCATAAAGATTAAAGAATACTCACCACATCTAATCTCTTGTAAAGCATCAAGATTCATTATTCCTAGGCAATAAAAAAAGGTAGTTCAACTACTAAGCATCTCATGCTCATATCCACATACATTTACTTATATATTTTAAAGAATAAAAAGATAAGAGAGCTTTGTGTCGTAGAATAGAATCAGAACAAATGGCAGTTTCCCCATCCACATAATCCCATAACTCAACATCCCAAATCCAACTTTCCAGATCTCTAAATCCATCATCACATGTTCTCTTGTCTTGAGTTAATAACCCACTCAAGTCTCAACACCATAATCCCATTCCCAATCTAAACAATTCACTAATAATATACCCACAAACATAAAAAAAACCAAAGATAATCTTTATGTGTTTCACATTCTATAAAGTCCTAATGGAATCCTATACATTTTTATTCTTATTCCTTAACATCAAAAACCACAACCAAAGCATCAATAGATCCAAATCAGACAAGAAAATGAAACTACGTGCAAAATTCGACAATAACAATGAAAAGGGATATAATAATATTAATTGAAATCATTGATTGCTACATCAGTTATCATAATCCTCACCTCATCCTTTCAAATTTCTAATTCGCCCAACAAAAGAGGGTGAAAAAGGACCAAAACACTTGAGATCTACAACACCCACCACACATGATTACATCAACACCTTGAGTTTCTCAAGAAGAAAGGAAAAGGGGGAAAATTTTACTGTTAATAATAAAATATATCAGAATTAAGATTTGGTAGTTTTCTTAGAAAATTTCCTAAACTGGGCTACCATTTTCAAAGCACACCCAGATTTTTTGTTCTAAAGTTTCTAATTTTTTTCTTCTGCTTGTATTAATTAAAAAAAATAATCAAGTTTCTTAGGAGAAAAAAAAAACTCGTTTGTTTTTTTCGCTCCTCCTTTGTCGCCAACTTTCAAGCCCAAAAATCAAAACCGGAAATCGGATCGAAACCATGTTATTTACCTACTTATCAAGATTTCAATTCTGTTGAGCCACAAGTTGATCAAGCTGCATTTGCTCAATCCACGCACTCAATGCAGATTGATCCATTTGTTCAATCTGCGCATTCGAATTCACACCACCACCACCGCTGCTACTACCACCCCCACCACCACTACCAGAGCCGCCATAAGCCGCCGCCAGCTTTTCCTTCATCTCTTGAGGCGTTTCTTTCACAAGCGATTGAACCCATGACAGATCTGGCTCCTCCCCATTATTGCCACCATTTTCAAAAGACGATGATCTTCGAAGCTTACCAAATTCATTCTCATTAACCCCCCAATCGGGTTTTTCAGACGAACCCCACTTTGACCACGGGTCAACCGAACCACCACCCACAATAGAACCAGATCTAGATCCAAGTTCCCGTGAACTCAAACTTCTAAACTGTTGTTGATTCTCACGTGCCAACATTGAAACCCTAGAACTCATGGGCGAAATCGGATCAACACTTCTTGGCGACATCCTCCCGGGTGAATTTTGAACCCCAAAAGACGTATTCTTTGGCGAAAAATTCGTATTAATTGGCGATAACATGCTCTGTTGTTGCTGAAACTGATTAAAAACCGATGAATTATGCCTCGGTGAGAAAACCGATTGATCTGAAAACCGAGGAGACGAGCTTTCAGCTGCAAAAATATCATCCAACTTTGTCGGGGTTAAAATCGACTGATTATGAACAGCTCTTTGTTGTCTAGATAACTCATTCAGAAGCTGAAGATTCAAATCTTGATCAGACATATCTCGCGCATTAAGAGACGATCTTAATCTACTCGACTGAAGATTACTCCCCGGTAAATGCAAAGACGGGACATTTGGTTGTGGCCAGTTCATATTCGACATTCCGTTTCCCGACGGCGACATCGGCGGTGTAAAAGACGAAAGTGCCCCCGGCATCAAACTCATGGCTGCTGCAAAATCCAACGCGGATGAGGAAGATCGCGGAGATGGGACCGCGGACCCCGTTGAAACAAACAACGGGCGAAGCTCATCTTGTGTGTGAGCAAAGAAACACACCCGGCGGTTACAGCCGGTCCCGTCTTTACACAGACGGGTCCGGTACTGCGCCGGGTGTAACCAACATTCGAATACGCCGTGCGCGTATTCGCACATGTCGCCACGGCGACATGTCCCTTTCCGGAAATCCGGACACGGGACACAGCTGTAATGGTACTTCCGTGGGTCCCGCCTCCGCGCGTTTTCGCCAGGGTGGACAAATGGGCATTCCGTCCAATCATGGGAGTAGGCCCGGGAGCATGGACGGACTTTAAAGGAATACATTCGGAATTCGTCGGTTGAATAAATGCTGTTTTTGATATCGGGTAATGACGGGTCAACCGGGTATTCTCTCTTGGAATCAAATGTTGAAATTTTAGGTGAACAAAGAAGGTCGGTTTCTGACACCGGAGAGTGGTTTTCCGGTGAGTGGTTTTCCGGCGACAATGGGTCTAAAATGGGCGGGTCACAGTCGGATCCGAGAAGATCTTCGAGGGTTTTTTTCATCTCCGGGAGCTTTGGAGAGACAACGATCATATCCACGGGTCGAAGCCCGTTTACATCGATTAGATTCGGGTCGGCCCCACTTAATAAAAGCAGTTTTATAACGTCGACAGCATTTATTGATCCACCTGACGCAGCACAGTGAAGGGCGGTTGTCTTGTCAACTCCACACAATCGATTCACATCGACTTTTGATTGGGAAAGAATTAACTTGAGAACGTCTATGCTTCCATACATGGCTGCCACCATTAATGGAGTTCTGTGTTCAAGAACCATTTGTTTTGACCCCTTTTGTCGGCCATACCATAATCCGACCTCGTCAATCCCAGATGGGTCGGATTCAATTGATAGGGCGAACCCCTGGATGTCATTATTCGCAGCAAGTTCAAGTAAAGTAGTAAAAGAATCTCCAGTTTCGATACTCAATTGGCTCATATTTTTACACCTGCTAAAGAAATTAGAAACCAAAACAGGATTTAGAATCGATCTTTTTTAAGGGTAAACTATAGATACACCAAGATTATTGATGTTAATTGGACAATTTCACATATAAATACGAATCAGTTCTTGAAAGATATAAGACGTCAAAGAACTCTATTACACGAATTGGGGAAAAGGTTAAATGGAAAAGCGAAGTTGCTGAGTGATAACAAACATAGTATGAATAATTGAAGATGTAGACAAGAAGATAGATTAAATCCTTGTACATAAATGGGAAAAAATAAGTTGGGGCCACTGGTAGATGATAATATGCACTTGAAAGAGAATGAAGACAAAATCTTTAGGTTTTTAGAATAGCATGATTGATCACCAAACTAGCCAATCAAAGTTTTCCATAAAAGAAGATTAATTTGGTAGCGAATTTCACTCTGATGTTTCTTATTTTCTTCAATTTACATAAAATCAAAGCAAAATGGAGTGTTTTGAGTTTTGAATACCTAATTTTTGTTATTTGTTATCAAGAAAGCATGAAATACATCAATGGGTATTTCAGAAAGTTGATACAGAGTCAAAATCAAAATGAAAAGCTGAATCGTTATTCAGTAATTAAGAACAATCAGTTCTTTAAAAGAAGCCCCAAAAACCCATGAGGGAGATAAATATCATAATTTTGAAATGGAAAACCAAAACCCCAAAAATCGTGCTTCGGGAAGGTGTTGTACCACATGCTCACCAAGTTGTACCTTTTTTGCTCTAGAAACTATGAACATGCTCCATCGATGTCATTTCTCGTCAAATAAAACACAAAAATAACATTCCTCAACCGATCAAGAAGAAGATAAATAAGAACAAGTTACAGAAACATACCAAAAGGGTGTTTCAAGAAGTGATAAATGGTCAATAAATTTTCATCTGAAACCAACGGACTGTGTGTTTTTGTGCGTGTACGGACATATACAGATAGAAACAGATTCCAAAAGGGTCTTCAGAAAAACGAAGATCGGAGAGTTTAAGCAAGTAAAAAACACAAGTTTTTCGCCAGAGAACAGAACAGACTTACCACTGATTTTGCTTTACTTAATCATCGAAGGTTTTGAGGGGTTTTCAGATCTAAGAATCGAAGAAAGTGATAGAGTGGGAAGAGAATCAAAAGTAGTGATTTCTGAAGGGATAATCAGAAGAGAAGAGCTTCTTCTTGCCTCTTCGCCATTTCCTATGCTCTCTCTCTCCCCCTCTTCCTCAACTGAAATAAATTATTACATCGAAAAGAAGTTTCAAATAGGGCCTACATTTTGAAAAGATGGTTACTTTTCACACTTTATTTTATAAAATGACATTACAGCCCCTCTTTCTTTTTATGTATTAATTTAATCCGTTAATGTCATTAGTGTGTAAATGAATACCAAAGTGTTTGTTTTATTATAAAATGTCATTATTTTAGAGATAATTTCATAAATAGGTAACGCACTATTTGTTTTGTTTATAAAATATGTTTTTGTTTATAAAATATGTTTAAAAAACCATTATAAATTTAGAATTTATTGAACATCAAAGTAATTTTTTTAATGAAATCCATGAATTCGACCAATATAACTCAATACATATCGATTGAAGGTAAACGGACAATAAACTGCGCCGCTAGCCCTTTATGGATGGCAAAACCAATTCTTTTGAAAACAACATTTGTGGATCTAGGTGATATGACATTAGAATGCATGACTCGTTGGACTCTGTTGAGGAGCTTCACCGCCTCTGGTGCGAGAAAACCAAATGTATCGAATGCAAAAGGTACAAACACATGTTGATTTTCTATACATGCATTCTCGTGCTTTACCACTTTGCACGCAGCGGCTTTCAAAGTGATGCCCTGCTGTGAAACCCTCACTCCCTAAACCAACTAGAGAAGAGACCCCAGTAAGATCCACGCACGCATGCTTCCCTCATATCCATCCAAAGACTAAAATATCAGTCAGTCTAAGTGTGGACCTTCCATCTTTCGGGTCCGTCAAAAAGTTCGAACTTCAAAGTAATTGAACCTTCTAAAACAATCGTGTCTTATGAAAAAAAAATCTGCTAACCATTTATAACATCAACTATAACTTAAAATATATAAACACATAAAGTAGAATTTTACACCGGTATATATTTGTTTGTTTTAGACATAGTATATAACATCTTTGAAAGAACATAACAAGAAAAATCTATCTATGGTATTACAATTAAATAGACTTAAAATTCTACCAAACTAACTACTTAATGACAACTATCAACATAATATTTTAAATAAATTTCACATACAAGTGAACCAGTTTGATTCATTATGATTTTTTATTACATAAGCTAAAGATGTTAAACATATATACATAAACAATATTGATGATCTATAAAGTTTTATATCATCTAATGTCAAATAATGTCTTTCTAACCTACTAATCTTGTATTGCCTTATTGTAACAACATGCACGTCAAATGCACAATGAATAACCGAAGTATATTGTTTTATCATATGGTTTTAATATGATTTAATTATTTTTTCATTTATGTCCGTCGTATTAACGAAAAATTATTAATAATTCTTCATTGTTTGTATTACAAAGTCAATCTTTATATATTTTCAATATATATCTCTAGTATTCATTTATTTTTAATAATAATGGTTGAACATGAAACATGGTGCCATTCACTTGGCCGATAACTTACTTTAATTTGGTATTTTGGTCGTTAACTTATTTTAATTAGTTCCATTCACTTGGACCTTGGTTATAAGGAGATTATGCACTTTACATCTCATAATATGCATTTTGTCTAGTATACTGTAATAAAAGGGTGTTTATTTATTGTTTTAGAAGTATAGGGGTGGTACCTGAATTTATCCATACATAATGCTCTCTTTTTATTTTGTTGAAAGAAACGCCTACCCAATAAAAGCGGGATTATGTATTTCTTGTCTTTTTCTTTCTTTATTATTTTCGGGATTATTTGTGTACCTAAATAAATAGTCTGAGCAAGTGAAAATAATAAGTGTATTATGTGAATACATATTTTGAAAATATACTGTTATTTTTTATTTTCTTTTTTTATCAAATAGTGACAAAATTAAAGAAGGGCTAGCAGATAGATACATCGTTTTTCTCACTTTTTGTAATTAATAGTAGTTTAAGAAAATCCAATACAAAAGTACAAATTTACAAAATTCGATCCAAAAAATTATAATTAACTTACATACCCATTTCATAGATGTTTTGACTCTATTATTGATGACAAATATAGTGTTACGATTGTTAAGAAACATGACGTTACGCTACTTATTTTATAAAGGTGTAATAATGTTTTGGCATAATTTTACTTTTTTGTAATTTAAGGTTGGTTTGTCTTTTAATATTTAAAGTTTACCCATTAAGAATTAACTTTAAGCTTTAGAGTTTACTTTTTGAAAATACAGTTTCTAGTCATCAACTTGCTTTTTTTGTGTTCAAATGGATACTATTATTGACTTAATAGTTCATCAAAATTTTGTTTATGGGGTCCATTTTTAAGCCTACATAACACTAAAATAAAAATAAAAGGTAAAATCATCTGCAGCTTATTTTCATTTTTAATATTAGAGTAAAAATAATGTAAATAGTATTTTAACTTTGATCATATTTCGTTTTTATACCAAAAGTGAAATTTATAATATATTCCTTTTTTTTTGTAATTTATATATATTACGAAAAACATTACTTTATTAAATATCTTTTAACAAATATATATTA
Organism: Lactuca serriola; assembly: GCF_051521515.1. Lineage (NCBI taxonomy): Eukaryota > Viridiplantae > Streptophyta > Magnoliopsida > Asterales > Asteraceae > Lactuca > Lactuca serriola. Next base: position 322,731,164 of record NC_136412.1, on the reverse strand, counting down.
TATCTTTCTTAAAATAATATTTATAGCTTATATTATTATAAAGTTATAACAAATTAAATTTCTCCTATAAAATATGGTAATCATGTGATAATTTTTAAAACGTTATTTACAAGTTTATTTGAATTTGATACATCAATATTAAATTTTATATTCATAGTTATGTTAGTGCATCCCACATTGGTGTGTTATGGTTTTCTAGTTTGCTATGTGTTGGAGTCTCTCTTCTTTCTATAAAAAGTGTCTATAATGTCTATTGGTTAAACATTACAATGCATCAAACGTTGAACCTACATATATAACCTTAAGTAACACATATCTTTTAAGCAAAAGATAAGCATAAAGAAGAGATAATGACAAGATAGATATAATCCAACTTCTGATAATTATCATTGATAACACCAAGAATAATGTTGGTTCCATTACTCCTCTTCAAGCTGAAGCATGAAGATTACGAATGTCCAACTTGATCGTTAGAGAATGTAGACGTTCTGAACCCAACGGTTTGGTTAGCAAGTATGCTAACTAATAACGAGTGTGAATTCGAATTGGTGTGATTTCTTTTGATTATACTCGTTCTCTTACAGAGTAAAAATCCATATGTACATGCTTTTTTCGCTCATGAAATACAGGGTTTTGAGCAACGTGAAGTGTCGACTCATTGTTTCGTAAAAGATGCGTTGGTTTATTCATGTTCACATTAAAATCTATTAACAACCATCAAGTCCAAAGTATTTCACTAACGGTGGTAGCATTGCTCGATATTCAGCTTCAACTGATGATTGCAAAAACAACCGACTGTTTCTTTGACTTATAGGAGATTGGTGTGCCACCCAAGATCAATAAGTATCCAGTTTGTGATTGTCGAGAAAAAGGGCATCCCAGGCAATCATAATTGATATAGGCAGTCAATTTTGTCCTTTTTTCTTTTGGCAACAATATTCCTTGACCCAAAGAGTTATTAAGGTATGTAAGTGTTGGATTAGTGTCTAAGTCCATAACTATTTTGGTATGTACTTGACCTGATGGTGCATGGTCCTTTTGGGTTACCTTCACCTAAGCTGTAACGACCGAAAAATACAACCAATTTTAAAATTTTCAAAAACAACTCAATTCCATTAAATCTTTACAAAAAGGTTTTAAATACAAAACATTTAACGTATTCCCAGAATCACATTACTACAAAATCATGAGGAGTGGTACGATCACGCCTTCGTCTTGCCACGGTCTCCTGAAGAACCTGAAAAACATAAAACCACAACTGTAAGCCCGAAAGCTTAGTGAGATATCCCCAAAATACCAACCACATATACCATACACGCATAACATGCCATAACATATCCGATCACTGAACAGCCATGCACTTCGGGTCTACTGTGTGACTGGTCCGCCGCACCGGCCTACAGTCCACCTGGTCCACCCTCTGAGTCTAGCCATAAACCTCGAGTCTACAGTGTGATTGGTCCGCCCGCACCGGTCCTTCAATCCACCTGGTCCACTCTCCGAATCTAACCACATACATTGAGTCTGCAGTGTGATTGTCCGCCCGCGCCGGGCCTTCAATCCACCTGGTCCACTCTCTGAGTCTACAGTATGACCGGTCCGCCCACACCGGGCCTTCAGTCGGCCTGGTCCACTCTCTGAGCCTCGGCACGTCTGGTCCGCCCTCTTGGGGCCTACAGCCTATCCGGACCGCTCGTTGGGCCTTCGGAACAACCGGTCCGCCCTGGGTATCTTGGCCTACAGCACAAAGCAGGACCCGCCTCAACCCAACTCCAGTCCAAACAACCATGTGCACATATACATACAATCATATAGCAATTCACAGTCAACAAGCAGATCAAACAGATCACATAACATATCATCATCCTAACCCGGATACCGACCTAACCGGTCACTAGCATAGCATCACTTTATCTCTCTGGATACCGATCTCAATCAGGTCTCTAACATATACCATCCTAGCTCTCAGGATGCAAACATATCAAAACAATAACATAACAACAACTACCCGGATCTCAATCCGATAAGGGCCGGCCTTGGTGCCTTAGACCCTGTTGATATAGTGAGGATAACTCACCTCGATACTGCCGACTGAACAGATAACCCAAGCTACTCCGACCACTGATACGATCTCCACCACTGGACAACCACCACGGCACTGAACTCAAAACAATAACCAACAATTACCAAAATGCCCCTGGAAACCACTGGCCAACCTTTGGTCAAAGACAAGGTCAAAGTCAACCCCTGACTGACTCTACTCGCCGAGTCAACCCGATGACTCGCCGAGTCCCCATACTCAGAACTTCCCTCAATCCGCGACCTAACTCGCCGAGTCACCCCGAGACTCGTCGAGTCCAACAACTCTGAGTCCACTCGCCCACAACTCACCGAGTCATCCCTTGACTCGCCGATTCTCGACTCTACCAGAAAATATTGGGACTCTTCGACAAGACTCACCGAGTCCAAGAACAGACTCGCCGAGTCTAAGGCTATCTTCAACCTACTCGCCGAGTTGTTCATACAACTCGCCGAGTTCCAGGCCATCTTCATCCAACTCGCCGAGTTGTTCTTCCAACTCGTCGAGTTCCAGCTCATCTTCAAGCAACTCGTCGAGTCCACCCATGTGACTCGCTGAGTACCATCGGTCTGAATCCATACAGAAGCACTCCAGGCCATGCATTTGATCCAAAACATAGATCTAGCCTCCTACAACCCATCCATCACGTAAAGTGGCAAACTTTACGTGAATCCAAAGAGATCTATGCATTTTGCACATTAGGGCTAGGGTTTGGGACATGATAGCTTCACTACACACTCAAACACAGGGACTTTCAGGTATTCCAACCCTTCTCCATTCCAGATCTGAGGTAGCAACCTCAGATCTAACCTCTAAACTCCAAAACACCAAAAGATAAGCTCCCCGCAAACCCCATAATGAAGAATCCAAAGAGTAACAGCCCAAGGACGAGATATTACCTCAAAAGAACGCCCCAACTGCAATGGAACTCGAATCCAAGCAAAGCCCCTTGCTCCAAGCCTCCTACCCTTCAAGATTTCCTCAAAAATTGCTTCTCCAAGCTCCCAAATGCAACTTGATCCACTCTCATACGAAGGTTAGGGTTTCTGGACTTGAGGACGAGTAAAGAGGCTGGGGGAATGGATGTTATGTTCTTTATATAGGGCTCAACCCCGATAATTAGGGTTTTCTCCACTCAGCGCCTACTCGCCGAGTCCATCTTACTGACTCGCCGAGTCGGTTACTTATTACGTGACCAAGTCGCGACTCTACTCGCCGAGTCGCTCTTTCCCAATTTACTCTTTTAGCCCTTCAACTCTACTCTTGATATTTCGGGATGTTACATAAGCAACTTAATAGGATGAATTATGGAGAGAGGTGATTAATTATGATTTATTAATATATTATGAGAATAATATATTAAAGGATAAATCATATTGTTTAATTAATATTAGTCAATAATTAATTAAGAATTAATTGTGTGGCTAAAAAGAGGTTAATTAAACTTAAGGGGACTGGAATTGTAATTATAAGATAATTGCAATTGGGCTATGGATCACCTAAGAATAATAGGTTGGACGAATTCTATGGGAAGCCCATTAGGAATTCGTCCAAGGGATATTCTAAAGGGGTCCATGGGCTGCTTAGGGCTTAAGCAGTCAGATTAGGGTTTCCTAGTTGTAAACCCTAATAGCCATCATATATAAGGAACCCTTATGGCCCCAAAACCGTGGTGAATACTTCCTTTAGGGTTTCCACCCGTTTTTGGTGCCTCCTTTCTCCTCCCTCTTCATCCTTATTGCTTATGGTGTTTGTGACTCCATTAGAGGTGCAACACTTGAGGCACTAAGCTTTCTGAAGCAAGGAATTGATTGTTATTACTACATAACAATCAAAGGTATTTCTCTAAACCCTAATTCAGTTTATAATATGTTAGATCTAGGGTTTATAACTTTGGATACTCAATTTCATGTTCATTAGACAAACTAGATCCAAAAGCTATTAGGGTTTACATGTACACCATAGGAATGATGTATTGCTCAAATCCCATTAGTGGTATCAGAGCCTAGGGCTGTTTGTTAGTGAATTTGATGCTTATTTGATCGAATTTTGGTTGAAATCGTATTTTTGAGGTTTTTCGTCTTGACTCGCCGAGTCAATTGGGTGACTCGCCGAGTCCATAGTGAACTCGACGAGTCCAAGCCTGACCCGACGAGTCAGAGAGTCGGAAGGAGCAGATTTCGGGTTTTTGTGCCTGTTTTGTTGTGGGATGATTACCAAAACGTTTTTGATTGATAAAAATCGAATTTTTATGATATTTGGTGAATGTCCTTGCCAAAATAAGAGATAATTTCATATTAATTGAATAATTACTTCCTTATATGATAAATTTTGATTATTGGAGTTATTTGATAAATTATCTTGCAAATAATTGGACTAGGTCAAAATTAGATAATCACCAATTAATTGTTAATTGCCTTATTTGAATTTATGATCTAGAATGTTCTTTATATAGTTTTGAAAAGTTTCAAAACTTGCCCTCAAGTTTTGGAATTTAAATTTTTGATTAAAAGGTTTAATTTTGAAATATTTAATTTCTAAACCCTAATGATTTGAAATGTTTCAAAACTTGCCCTCAAGTTTTGGAATTTAAATTTTAATTAAAAGTTTAGTTTTTAAAATATTAGATTCTAAAACCCTAAGTTTTGAAAAAGTTCAAATTGCACCCTATGGTTTTACTAAATTCATTAAGTGTATAATTAAAAGAGAGTTAATAAATCCATAGTGATATGGTTTAGATTTAATTAAATTAAAAGTGTAATTTATTAAATTAGACCACCTAGTATTTTAAAAGTGTAAAATACACACTTATACTATATATAACATTAAAAGTCTAATATTATATATGTATAACTTAAACTGCTAGTCTTACTGTTAGTAGACCTCATTCACGAAGTCAATCTATAAGGGGGGTATAAGGTTATGGCCTATAAATGGCCGTTTAATGGGTGTCCACTCTCACCCACCGCTTCCTTGATCGGTGGAGGGTCGTTAGCCAAACGGGTAGGATAAGGCAAACCCTTTCCATTAAAAGTATAATGAAGTATAAAGTAACTAAATGTTTTTACAAAATTCTCAATCTTAGTTACTTTAGGCAAAAGTGAATTTGATGCAATCCCATGAAATTACACTTTGTACCCTTGCAAAGATGTTAGTGGAGCGTGGGTGGTTAACCGGCACACTAAATGGTTCTAAACAAAGGTTGCAAAGGGTGACTCGATGTTTGTCATAGTTCGGTGGAGCGTGTGTGGTTAACCGGCACATCGAATAGGCGATTGTAACATTGGGGGCACCATGTAAGTTTGCATGGTTATTCAGATCCTCGGCATCCCAGTCAAAAATCGAGGGGCATATCGAGATTTAAACATGCCATTAAAAAGTTCAATGAATCTTAAAGGATCTAGGAGTTTTCAATACATTTAAAACTTAATCTCTTTTTCATTTTTCATGGTGGAGAATTAGTGAATCGTCATTCACTTACCTTCAAATGTTCTGCAATTTGGGTTATGGTATCCCTCTTCCAAGTTGTAGAATATTGTGTTGGGTCCTAGCCTTAATATCTCATTTGGGTGATTTATTAAGGACTCAATCAATCAACTAACTTGAATTTTTCTCCCGTTTTGTAGATGTCAAAGTATGACAACTATGGTCTTTCGAAATCTCGTGGAACAAGCTTTCCACATGAAGATGATATTCCACGATTCGATCAAGGAACACGAGATCATGCTTTACTTCCTCCACCTCCTCCTAGTTCGAAGACTTGAAAAGTTAAAGGCCACTCAAATCCTTATTGGCAATAAGACACAAAGATGGAAAGTCTGTGTGTGCACACGTCTTAAAGATGAAGTCACACATTGACCGGTTAAGGATGTTGGGTATCGATGTCTCAAGGAAGTTGGTTGTTGACTTGGTTCTTCAATCACTTCCCGAATCATATAGTAAGTTCGTTAGATAGTACTATATGATGGACCACGACGTAACCCTCATTGATTTGACTTATTTGCTTATTGCTGCTAAATCATAAATGATTTGGCGCACTGGTCGAGCAAATTTGTCTGATAAATCAACATCCTAACCTTTTATGCGGATGGAAACATTGGAAGTCCATAAAAGTTATCTCTATGCAAGAGAAAGGCTAAGTATGAGATAGTCCTGTGTACCATTCCAAAAGAATCCATATGTACTGCCAAAAGAAGGGGCACTGGTTACGAAGCTGCCCTAACTACCTAAGAGATCTAAGAGATGGGAGAGTCAAGAAGTATGGCTCTACTTTAGGTAAAATCCACTATCTAACTGTAAGTCCCCAAATCTGCTTGTGTATCAATCAGATCCGTTTGATGGTGCGGAATCCCAATCAAACGGATAATGTCAGATCAAATAAAAGAAAAGGAGAAGAAGAAGATGATGATGAATCTATGTATTATATGATTAGAATGAAGATCCGGATACAAAAGATTCACACACACAAAACTTCTCTCTAGTTTCTCTCTCTAGAACACCTTCAAATGCACACACACTTAAGCTCTCCACTAGTGTTCATCACACTACTCCTCACCCCTTACACCTATATTTATACATAAGAAACATGGGCTTGGTGGACATGGGCCGTAAATGGGTTTACGGCCGTAAACACAACCGTAAACACGTATATGACCGTAAACACCAAGTTGTTTACGGTCCAAGACACAAAAATACATTTTCCTAGAAAAGTAAAGTATAAACCATATTTTTGACCCAACATTAACTCCATTAAGTTCCTATTCATTGATTCTAAATAACATAATGTGATAAGATTACATTTGGTGTTTTGAAGGATCAAAGAAAAGAGAGGAAGCTTAAAGGAAGAAGCAAGCTAAGTCTGATCGCAAAGAAATGGATTACGATCGCATGGATTCGATAAATCGGACTTTGAGCTGCTGCTTAGAGTTATGATAGATCGCTTAGGAATATGTAACAACATAGTTTTCATTTGCATTGTAAGGATATATTTTTCCGCAATAAAATAATTTTTGATTTTGTCTTATTTATATTTCCTTGCAATGGCTATTGTAAAAAATGATGTTTGTATGTTTCTATTATAAGCAATATTGAGTGGATGTGATTCATAGTTATGTTATTTATGGTAGTGTCGTAATTTTCTAAGTAAGGAAAGATTCTCATCGCCCATGTTTCAATTGGACAGAAACTTGGAATCATACAACTTGTATTGTATGATGTATGGAAATCTTGATACTTAGGAAATTAAGACTAATTCCTTGATCACAAAGTATCTGAGTCAAGTAAAGGACTAAAGGAATAGAACACAATGTTGTGCACCAGTCAAGTCCACCACAAGTAACAATAAAACTATTCGTCATAATTTACTAAAAGTCTAGTAAATGTGGTTATGCTTACAAGATTAAGTAGAATTCTGAATCGTTGAAAAAGTTTCAATGAATGGCAGAACGAATAAGAAGAATCAATGTGACATCCCTATTTTCACGGCCAGAAAATACCAATTTGTTTATGCTTTGTTTTATAAAATCAGAGTAATCTTTTAAAGAAAACAGTTGCGAAATTTGTTCCCAAAACAAAATATGATAAAAATTATCAAACCATTTCTTTAAAGAAATGTATTTTCATTTTATAACAAAATCTCGGGATGTCATGTTCAATACAGACCAAAAGCATAAACAGAACAAAATAGACCTTACGACAATTATTCATAAATATTGGCCTATAATCCAAAATCTCTCGTCAAGTCCACTAACTTATACTCCTGTGCCATTACCTGTAATGCAAAGAAAACTAAGTGGGTCAGGCTTGGGAGCATGGTGAGTATATAGGGTTTCAACCGACAATAATATAATTATTATATTTAATTATCAACAATCAATTCAAATACCCACCCCCATTATCTCCATTTATTTCTTAAAGATTTATCCTAAGAACCGATTACCCTTCTCTCATTCATTCATAAGGATTGCCCTAAGGAACTGGCACAAAGTCTAGTGTTGCCAAGGTTCTTAGATTACCTCTGGTGAACACGCAATTCACAATAATTAATGAACACCTAGTTCAAGAACACCTAATGAACATTTAGTTCCAATATTACCCAATGAACACCTAGTTCACAAACACTTAATGAATACTTAGTCAAATATCCCTGATGAACACTAAGTTCAAATATCTAATGAACACTTAGTTCGAATATCCCTGGTGACCCCAATCACCTAAGGAACACAGAGAATGAAAGCTCTTAGTTCAAACAACGTGATAATAAAGTATATCTCCATCCTGCGAAACCACTAATGTTATAAACACATATAAATTATATTTCTAAAACAATATATCCCATCCCGTCGATCCCCACATATTGACCCTATACAATGATCTTACGAGATCTAGCCTAAGGAATCGATATGAACCACAAACTGACGAAGCTGCTTCGGAAATTCCCTGACAGCAAACGAGGATCAATAAAGACAGTAATTTAGGGGAATGGAATAAGTTTCACCACGAACCTTCGTTCGTAAAAGAAAGACCACAAGACGGTTAAGTCAGGGGTAGTTATCAAGATAACAATGCCTAGGTGTGGTTCGACTATCATGAGGTATTATACCCCCAGACTCTACCTATCCCAGCATCGAACTTTGCCTAGCAGTGGCTGAATACATGAGGTATTTCACCCCCAGACGCACCCTATCCAGTAATATAACACCAGACATACCTAGCAGTGGTCTATTACCGACACACTTTATTAGGCAGTCTACGAAGTTCCCTTAATTAATTCGTGAAAGAAAACGCTGACATATGAAGCTTGGTCGATCAATTCATAAAAGAAACGCTAACTCCAAAGCTCTCTCAAAATAAAAGTATAGGAAAATACTAATATAGTACTCCCGTACGCTCCCGTAGCCGACACACAAAATTATCAAAAAGACTTTGTACATGATAGTACTTCTGGCACCTTATAGTACTCTGGTATGCGAAAGAATCATACCCGAGAACATAATAGTACCTTGGCACAAGCAGCACCCAAGACACAGAGCTTTGAAAAATACTTCATACATAAAATGTACTTCTGTACGTAGGACGTACTCCACCGATCATCAATCTCACAACACATGTACTCTTAATAAGAGGCTACCCAATGTCCAAACTTAATTGAACTAAACATCCCTATTTAAGTCTTAACCCATCACTAGGCAAGCCTACAATGCTTATAATCAATTTTCGATATTAACTCCGTTTAGGCAATGCTAACTAGTGTATACTTAACACAAAGTTTTAAGTAATAATATCATATATTCACATCTTAACACATATTGAACCATAACTGATTCGCACGTTGTATATCATCAAATATATCTAACCCGTATTTCGGACAATAACAAATACTTTACATACATATGTATATTTCATACTTTAGTCGATACACGTATAAAATTCATGTTCCTAAAAGGGACTATACGCATGATACCTTATCGTATGAACATGTAACGCCTGTGTTTCCAGGCTTGCCATTTTTAGCAATGTAATAGTCTAGGTTAACCTCTGTAACCCGTTTTGAAATAATAAAGATTGTATTATTTAAGTATTGTGTGTTTTGTGCTTAATTGCTTAATTATGTGGTTTGATTAATTAAGAATAAAAATAAGCGTCAAAATTTAAGTGTAAAATAAACTTAATATCTTTGAATAATGTTGTAGTAGTTGAAACGAGGTTTCCGAATATATATAGAACGCCCAACTCTGACTTCGTATGAGGAAGTTATGATTTATCGAAGTTTCGGCTTAGCGGTGTGTAGCCCGAAATACTCGATTTGAGATCGAGCGGTTTTTAGCCGAAGTAATCTAAATGAGGATCGAAGGTCTCGTTGTTGGTATCGAAGCAATAAAAAGTTAGGCGAGAACGGACGTCAAACGAAGAAGTTATGAATTTATAACGAAGTTTTTCTGTCCCGGCCTATTAAAAATAAATAATAAAAATAAATTTAAAATTAGCCGACGGAGTCTAAATGAAAGTTGTAGAGCGTAGTCTCACCTTCGCGTGGATATAAAGAACGTCGAAAACGGAGTTCGTATGAAGAATATATGAATTTCCGAAGTTTATTAAATAAATTGTATTTAAATTAAATCTTTAATTCGGAGGCATTATCCGAAGGGGAGTCAGCAATCCGATCCGAAGTACGCCCCGCGTACACCGAAGATGTCGACACTCGCAGCAAGTGGCTCGGATGCGTAAGCAGTGACGTTTCTCGGACCAGTACGCCCCGCGTACTCCGAGGCTCCAGCCTCCTATAAATAGGATGCGAGGGCAGCCGGTTCTTTTGTTCATTTTCTCTCTTCTCTCTCCCGTTTTGCATCGATTTGCGTGCCATAAATACCCCAAAGCCCCGGTATTATTCTCGAGCCCCGAAGCAAGTCCCGAGATCCCAAAGATCCCGAGAAGTGCGGTTCCCGAGCCGAAGCTCTGCCCGCGAGAAGTTCGATTTTTGTGAAGATCTTCCAGATCTGCTGAGATTTACTACTTCTGCAAGTCGTAGTGTTGTCCGATCATCTTCTGATCAAGTGAGTGTATACTACCTTTCATAAACAAGATAATAATACAAGTATGGTTTGAGTGTATTAAGTATATTGTTGTTTATATGCGTGAATGTGTATTCACTTTCTTTTATCTCATAGATATGATTTATTCTCTATGAAATACGTGTTATGTGTGTGTGTGCCTCATCTGTTATGTGGAATATGTATTGATTAAAGCATGCTATACAGGTTTTTAAACTATGTATAAAAATGTATATTTTTATCTACTAATATGTTGGGTAGAACATGGGTAGATAGTTGGTGTGTAGTAAACAGATGAGAGGCCTCGTTGTTGTTTGATTTAGTCATCTAGCGGAGTTTAGATGACGACCACGGGCTATTCTAGACAGTCTTGTGGAAACATTAGCAGGTTCGCCACCTGTAGGTGTTAATGAACTTGGGTGTTCATTCGTTGTACTCCATCCCCCTCATGGTTGCCTTATTTGACTTATATTGCTGAGGAACCCCCGAAGCATGTGTTGTCACCCCGATGAAATATTCTTAGACTAGGTCCCTTATGTTAATTGTCTTAGGGACATAAAGTGAGAATAACGGGAATGGGTAATTGGGTTATTGTTGGCTGGTGAAAATTAAATATGATTATTTATTGTGGGTTGAAAACCCTATATGCTCACCAGGCTCCCAAGCCTGACCCACTCAGTTTTATTTGTATTACAAGAAGTGGCGCGAGGGCATAAGATGGATGAACCATCAGTTGTTTTGTTTACAAGTCTGTATATGTATATATTTGTTGAATGACTTGTAATGTTATCGTTTATGCTTATTGGTCTGTATCGGAACATGACACCCCGAGTTTTGATTATATAATGAAAAATATATTTCTTTTATGAAATGCTTTGGTAAACATTGTTTTATCATGTTTTGTTTTTGGGAACAAATTCCGCAACTCTTTCAAATCAAAAGGATTTACTCTGAAATTATTTTAAAAGCATAAATGAAATCGGTCTTTTCTGGCCGAGATTTTGGGGATGTCACAGAACACATAATTCAAAAATACATAATCCGTACTCCCGGATCTAAAATTTACCTCCTTACCTAATCCATATTCCCAGATCTAAAACTAACCTCTTGATTTGATCCATACTCTCGGATCTAAAACTAACCTCCTGACCTGATCCATACATCCAGATCTAAAAAAGTTTATCTCTTTATCCTTTTATCTCCTGGTCCAACCCACCTTTTATCACCTACCAACAACTTCATCTACTCATGTTCTACCCAACATATTTTTAGATACAAATTACGTATATAGTTTAACTCATTAAAACTTATATAATTCATCCATTCCACAATCATCTCAAATAAACAACAAAATATTATACACGTAGCACGTATTTCATAGCAAATACTTAATATTTATGTGTTAGAAGAAAGTGACCACACACTCACTTGATTAGAAGATGATCGGACAACACTACGACTTGTAGAAGCAGTATTCTTCGGTAGATCTGGAAGATCTTCACAAAAATTGGCTTCTCGCGGGCAGAGCTTCGGCTCGGGAATCGCACTTCTCGGGATCTTCGGGGCTTCGGGACTTGCTTCGGAGCTCGGGAATGATACCGGGGCTTCGGGATAATTCTTGCACGAAAAACGATGCAAAAACGCGAGAGAAAGGGAAGAAATGAGCAGAGAACTCGACTGCCCTCGCATCCCTTTTATAGGGCTGAACCCTCGCACGTACGCTGGGCGTACTGCCCTTACGCGGGGCGTAGTCCTCGGATCGTCACTGCATGCGTCATTGGAGCACTCGAGTCCAAGGCAGTGCATGCATCAGGGTACGCTGGGCGTAGTTCGGATCGGATCGATGATTCTCCTTCGGATAATATCGGATTTAATAATTAAATTAAATACTTTAATTATTTAATAAACTTCAAAAATTCATATCTTCCTCATACAAGCTCCGTTTTCGACGTTCTTTATATCCCCGCGTAGGCGAGACTACGATCTACAACTTTCATTTAGACTTTGTCGGCTAATTTTGAATTTATTTTTAGTAGGCCGGGACAAGAAAACTCCGTTATAAATTCATAACTTCTTCATCCGACGTCCGTTTTCGCTTATCTTTTTATCGTTTTACTACTATTAACGAGATCTTCAATTATCGTTTAGATTGTTTCGGCTAAAAACCGCTCGGTCTCAAATCGAGTATTCGGGCTGCATACTGCTAAGCTGAAACTTAGAAAAATCATAACTTCCTCATACGAAGCCAGATTTGGACGTTTTTTTATGCACGCTCACGGTTTAACGATCTCTACGACTTTCGTTTAGATTGATAAGGCTAAATATCACTCTAACGTAAATTCACTATTTACGGCGCGCTGTATCGTGCCGGTTTTGTCGCGAAACTTCGACAAATCATAACTTCTTCGTTATAATTCGGATTTCGGCGTTCTTTATATGCACAGAAACCTTGTAACATATACTATAACTTAATTAAGATTATTCATTCTAAATAATATTTCATCAAAAATTCATTTTTGACGCCCATCGTTTCTAAATTGACTAGCCATGATCTACGGGCGTTACAATCAATTAGGCAGAAAGATAAAAGTTTCCCCAATCTAAGAAGAAGGGAGAGCACTTTTTTATCGGCTTTTATGATCGTCGTAATGATTAAGAACCATATCACAATTGATCCTCTAAGGACATATTAGTGCACTGGTATGGCTAAGAAGAGAAATCAGAAATTGTTGAAATGGTTAAATCAAAAGGACGAGTCATACTTCGTTCCAAAATCAAGTCTTAGAATCGTACTCCAAGATTGTGAATTGAGTGACACACACTCATCAAATGTGAAGTAGAAAATTGTTTTTACTAATCTTGCACGTTTGAAATTGGTAAGTTGTGATGTCTTGGAGAAGACAAAGACCAACTAAAACCAAATGTGTGTAATGTTTTGATATAGACACACACTAACTCTTGGATATTTGTTTTGTGAAGAAATGTTTCTTGATAAGAGAATCTTATATGTCAAGAGGTCAGTGGGAGTCTAAATGATCTTGAAAAGTTTCAAGAACTAATCAAGAATAAACCTATTATTAAACACTAGCACACGACTTGGGGTTTGTAACCTATCGTGTTGACAAATTTTATTTTTGTGCCAATCCAGTTGAGTGATTATGCATATGAGTTCTACGAGTTCTCAATAGGTTGCATATGGGCAAACACCTTGTTCAATGAAAGTACATTGACTGGCATAGGTGAACTGCTAGATAACTTGGAAGCAATGGTGGGACCCTTGATGGCAAGAAATTAAGAATGAACAAGTTATGTCCATAAGAGTTTGAATTTGTCACAAGCATTATCTTTCGATTATGGTAATGACAAATTCACATGGATAGGAAGACATACACCATAAAATCTAAGTGTCATAAGGTTTCTCTCCTTCATGAAAAATGATTGTGAGGAACCGTTTTCACTAGGAGAGATTTTAAGGAGATAGCGGTTATGTAAATTGCATTCTCAAATTCGATTATGATTACGACATCCTTTTTCATAGTTCGAATTGTGAGATTTGGCAATTAGTCTGAACATTTAGGACTTAGTAAAATAAGTTCTGAATTAGTTTAGACACACATATGAGTTGTCTAAGGAAAGGTGTGTGATTTTTGAGAAGCTTAGATAAAGGCTTATCGAAGCATATCGTATTAGAAACAATGAACTTTGGAAGTCAATAAGTATTGATTCCTAGAAGTTTAGCTGGTTCCTAAATACGTGTCAAAGCTAGTGGGAGCATAAGTGTTATGCTGGAATGAATATAATCATCATGTTAGTGGGAGCATGGTTACTTTTTAAGTATTGCAAGTTGACAATATTAATTATAGAAAAACAAAAGTTTCACTTTGCAAAGTTGCAAGGGTAGAAAAGTTGTTTTTGCTATAATTAAGGGAGAGAATGTTATACTTTGTTTCCAATTTAAAAGCTTAGATCGAGAAAATTTAATTGAATTTAGTCAAGGGTATATTTATTATTTGCATTCTCAAAGTTCGATTATGATTACGGCATCCCTCTTCATAGTTCGAATCTTGAGAACACGACAAATAGAAATATTATGACGATATTGTAGTAAGAAACTGGTAAAGTATCACGTTTTTCATTATGAATTGTATCCCATACGCTTCGGGTATAGGATCGATTGCATATGCTGTAATATTCGACCGTTCTAAAATTTTCCAAATGCCTAGGGCATTTAGAGGGAAAAAGGAAATAAAACCGGTTTTGACTAAAATAATTAAACAACTGCCAAGGACAATCTAAGGTTCGCCAAGGATTGGTCGCTTGTGGACAGTTGGAAGTATAGTCATGGATGGACCATATTGACATTATTATGAATAGATAAGATTCTATTTAAAATGAGTTGTCATATGAAAATATGGAGATGTTTCCATGTTGGGAGTTGGACGTTAAAAACATATGTCTAGATTAGAAACTTTTATGCAAGAAGGATGTTCAAAGGAATGTACTTTGAATGTGAAACTTCATATCTATGGAATTGTATTGTAACAATCTCCAATAGAGTATTCTGTAATTTTGTTAGCCGAGTCTTGGTGACTTTTGTGCCATGACATTACGAAAGGTCTGTTGCATAAAATGTTAGAATCTAACATATTCTAATAGTGGCGAGAATTTTGTATTCTTACACTAATAGATTAGGAATTGTGAAATGATTGTGATTGAAAATGTTATTCAATTATACTATTTCACAAAGTAAGGACCATAGGTAAACATAGTGTGCATGCTAAGAGCACGGGACAACTGTTGTTATAATTCAAGTAAGAAGTTGATTACCCGAAACAACAAATAATGAGTAATCAATATGGTGATTAAATAAAATGTTTTATTTATACCCAAAGTTTGGTGCCATATGGGATTAGTATTATTCTTATGTTTCACTTTGCATGTTTTGACTTCCCGAATAATTAAATTATTTCAGAATAATCAAATTATACGAATGGTCCACAGTCGTTCATATGTTGGAAGTAGGTATGAATAAAGACTGTCGTGAATTGGTGTGTGGATTGTCTAAAGTGTATTAGACATAAGCAAATGTTTGCTGCAACGTTCATGAGTGCTTATGAATATGATTTGAGCATCGGATTAAACCCACGCTCACTTGGATCACTTCATGGATTTTATCATGAGTGATTGGTGATACGATGATATCTTATATTATTGAAACCAAGATGTGTGAGTTGTATCTTGCGAGTCGGTTACACATTGATAATATATAAACGCATCGGTAACTTGGTGTTATAAATCGTATTGTTGTGTGTGATTCGGTGAGTGAGTACAAGCGAGCATTGAGTCGAAGTTTATCCGTTCCTTTTACCCAAAGTGGGATAAAAGCGATATATGTGGGCCCCTCGATGATTTAGTGATGACACCTAAGCACTTGGCCAAGCCGGGACTAATTTGATGTGTTCAATTGTAGTCTGTTGTCAGTCGTCATAAATCGGAAATCGGGAAACAACACATAGACTGAGAGAATGATTTCAATCCATGTCTCACGTCTATATGATATCTAGAATGGAGGAATATATGATCCCTTATCCAAAGGACACGCTTCTGAAAAGATCAGAGTTGACAGCAGCTTTTGAAAGCTACGATTGCGGATCAGGATCTGAAGTCATACGCAGAATAGTTATTAGACTTATCCAAGTGGGAGACTGTTGGATTAGTGTCTAAGTCCATAACTATTTTGGTATGTACTTGACCCGATGGTGCATGGTCCTTTTGGGTTGCCTTTACCTAAGCAACTTGATAGGATGAATTATGGAGAGAGAAGATTAATTATGATTTATTAATATATTATGAGAATAATATATTAAAGGAGAAATCATATTGTTTAATTAATATTAGTCAATAATTAATTAAGAATTAATTTTGTGGCTAAAAGAGATTAATTAAACTTAAGGGGGCTGGAATTGTAATTATAAGATAATTGCAATTGGGCTATGGATCACCTAAGAATAATAGGTTGGACGAATTCTATGGGAAGCCCGTTAGGAATTCGTCCAAGGGATATTCTAAAGGGGTCCATGGGCTGCTTAGGGCTTAAGCAGCCATATTAGGGTTTCCTAATTGTAAACCCTAATAGCCAGCATATATAAGGAACCCTTATGGCCCCAAAAACGTGGTGAATACTTCATTTAGGGTTTCCAGCCATTTTTGGTGCCTCGTCTCTCCTCCCTCTTCATCCTTATTGCTTATGGTGTTTGTGACTCCATTAGAGGTGCAACACTTGAGGCACTAAGCTTTCTGAAGCCAATCAAAGCAAGAAATTGATTGTTATTACTACATAACAATCAAAGGTATTTCTCTAAACCCTAATTCAGTTTATAATATGTTAGATCTAGGGTTTATAGCTTTGGATACTCAATTTCTTGTTCATTAGATAAACTAGATCCAAAAGCTATTAGGGTTTGCATGTACACCATACGAATGATGTATTGCTCAAATCCCATTAGTTAGCACTCTTATAGTAGCTTCCCAATGATTTTGTCTAGGATTAGTGTGACATCCCCATTTTCACGGCCAGAAAAGACCGATTTTGTTTATGCTTTATAAAAGCCAGAGTACCTCTTTTAATAAAAATGTTGCAGAATTTGTTCCCAGTAAAACATGATAAATGCGTTATCAAAGCATTTCCGAAGAAAAGTATTTTTTATTCATTTTAAAAAATTTGAGATGTCATTTTCAATACAGAAACATAAGTATAAACAAAACTTACATTCATTATCACTAGTGATTTATTTCTCCTTAATCTCTCAGTGTAATGTGACTTCATATTAACATCTGTTATATAAATAAACTGAGTGGGTCAGGTTGGGAAACCTGGTGAGTACATAAGGTTTTCAACCCACAATAAATAAGTTTATTAACTTTATCAAACCAAACAAACCCGATTACCCGTTCCCGTTATCCTCACTTTACGTCCCTAAAACATCTAACACAAGGAACTAGTCTAAGGACTTCCATCGGGGTGACAACACATGCTTCAGGGGTTCCTCAGCAATTCATGTCAAATAACGCAACCATGTGGGGTATGGAATACTGTTGGTGAGCACACAGTTCAAATAAACACCTACAGGTTGCGAGCCTGCTAGTGTTCCACTGAACTGTCTAGAATAGTCTGTGGTCGTCATCTATACTCCGCTAGATGACTGGATCATCAATAACATCTATATTGAGGCCTCTCATTGTTTTATTTGGTCACACAGCAACTATTACATCTACCCATGTTTTACCCAACACATTTTGTAGATATAAAATACATATATAGTTTAAAACATTTAAAACATGTATAAAAATTGCTCATCAAACATAGACAACAAGTATCAGACAATATGCACACACAACACGTAAATTATATAATAAATACTTCATATCTATGTGTAAGATGAAAGGGACTATGCACTCACCTGAGAAGGTGGTGACTCGGCACTCGAACAACACTTCGTTACTCTAAACACAATTTTCCTGGGACAAAACCTAGTATCATTACCACTAGAGTTTAGTCTAATACTCACCGAGACTAATTAACAGTGTGGCTATTATTACTATTATATAAGCGTTAAAGAATACTCATATAACTCAAAATAATAGCCCAAGTACTTATTATAAGTTCCTAATAACGTTACTATAATTAAATAAAAGATATATAAAAAATAGCATATGCGTTGCTCACTTACAGCGGGTTTTATAGAAAACCGGGCTTTGCTTGGAGCGGCGTTTCTAAACCGAAATACCCTTTTTCTCGGGACTCCGGGATCCTTAGGGCTTGCTTCGGGTGCTAGGGGGTTTACCTCGGCTTAGAGGGGGAGGGGGGTTAGGGAGATTGTGAGAGAAAGTATAAGGATTTGGTGTGAAAATGGAGGCAGCCCTCGGTCTCCTTTTATAGGCGAGCCTTCGCATTATGCGTAGCGTTCAACTGCTTACGCGGGTCGTTCTCCGAAGATCATACAACAGGTGTCAAGTGGCTGTTGGGGCGACGTGGCTTGTTCTCGGACCGCATGAAGGATACGAAGTACGCACAACGTTCCCTTCCGACACGAGGCGTTCTTCGGACACTGGGCGTTCTACTTGTACGCGCTACGTTTGCGAGGCAGGTCTCCGAATCCAAAGGCTGAGCCGTGATCAGCAAGCGACGGCCCAGATGCTGCCACGTCATCTAGTTCGCATCAGGTTTCGCAAATTGCACACTCGTCTTCTAAAATTCGTAACTTTTGCATACGAGCTTCGTTTTCGACGTTCTTTATATTCACGCGTAGGTGAGAATGTACTCTACAACTTTCGTTTAGACTCCGTCGGCTAATTTTGACTTTATTTTAAATTTATATTTTTAACAGGATGGGACAGGATTGGTCCGTTAAAAATTCATAACTTCTTCATCCGACATCCATTTTCGTCTGACTTTTTATTGTTACACTACTATTAACAAGATATTCGATTCTCGTTTAGGTTGTGTCGGATAAAAACCGTTCGGCCTAATATTCGAACTTCAGGTTGTACACTGCTAAGCCAAAACTTCGAAAAATCATATTTTCCTCATACGAAGTCATATTTGGGTGTTCTTTTTATGGATGCTCTTGGTTTAACATATTCTACGACTTTCGTTTAGATCGATAAGGCTAAAATTTCGCTCTATCGTAAATTCACTATTTACGTCTCCCGGTGTCGTGTCGGTTTTGCCGTAAAACTTCGACGGGCCATAACTTCTTCGTTATAACTCAGATTTCGACGTTCTTTATATGTACGGAACCCTTGTAACATATAATGCATCTTGGTTAAGATTAATCCTTCTAAATAATCTTTCATCAAAAACTTATTTTTGACGCTCACTGTCTCTAAATTGACTAGTCCGGATCTGCGGGCGTTACAATTATCTCCCCCTTAGGATGATTACGTCCCGGAATCATCAACGAAATAGGGGTTGTATAATGATTCCATACGTTATCTCTTTATCCTAAGTAATAACCGTAACTTTGATGTTTCTTCAAACGGGTATCTAACTCTAAGACTTCCTGACTGCAGGTGGTGCTCGATCTTGCGTTTGCTCCCTATCTCGCGTTAGACTCCAAATTATGACCTTCAAGTCACAATCTCGATCCTTACTGGAGACTACTTCTTCTTCTTAACAAACTTAAGATAAGTTATTTTATTACTACAATGGACCAATGTGTCATATTCTAATGACCTATCCTCGTATGTTCCCATGCTTAGACTCAGGTCTCTTAGAGTCTTCCAGAATAGACTATACATTTCTTCATGTTCTAATCACATCTTAAAAGGTATCATTTCTAGCTACAAGCAACTATCACGATACCTCTACCGATCGCTTTGATTATCTTTTATTTCAATCTTCCGGCTTAAGTCAGATGCTACATCAAACTTGGTTCTCTGAACCACGTAACATACTCATCGTAGTCGGACTCAATTCGATATGACCACTAGGGTCGGAATAACAATCATCCTCTTAGTCATTACCAAAATGATGGTAACGACATATTTTAATAAAACGGAATCATCCTCTTAGTCATTACCGAAACGATGGTAACCTTGTGACTTTCCTTGATCCAAGCGTGAGTCATGTGCTTCCGGTAGTATAGGCCTCTACTACTTTTCACACCTACTCATACTCATCCCAAGTATTGTCTCGTAGTTCACCTAAGTCACCATATAAGAAAATCACATAACAACTTGACACATCAGATAACAAAACAAAGGTTTTATATTATTCCTTGAAGCGATTACATAGGTGCTCAAGTTCAACCTATACTACGCCTCTAATAGGCTATACCATGTGGTACTATCTGCACAACTACTTCATAGATCCTCATTCCTGATCCCTTTCATTGCCATTGGCTTCGTCAAGGATCATATGGAACGCTATTGCCTTCGCTTTCGGTGGAATGTTTGGTCTTGCCACCTCTTTCTTCTTCGGGCAATCCTTAGCAACGTGCCCTTCTTCACGACATTCATAACACATCCTTTTGTTGGCGGTGCACTCGTTGACGTAATGTCCGGTCTTCCCACACTTGTAGCAAGTCACTTCCTCGCTACATTTCCCTAAGTGCTTCTTCCTGCACTTCTCGCACCATTTTGATTTGTTTCCTCCTCCACTAAACTCCTTTGAACTAGACTTGATCTTCTTATTGTTGGGATTTGTAGAACCCCAATTTTCCTCTTCTCGCCAACCTCAACCTTATTGGCAGCTCTTCCCTTAATCATATCCCCCATAGACTTAGCAGCCCAGATAGCTGCCTCCAGAGTAGGTGCCTGACGCACTGGCACCGCATACTCCCATGGAAGTCCCTTTGCATACTTGTCAATTTTCGTCAGCTCATCCGGAACAAGACGCAAGGTGAACTCCATCTTCTCTATGAAGTTGTTGGTGTACTCATTAATCGACATGATTCCTTTCTTCAAGGTTAGGAATTGGTTCTCTAGCTCGAGCAAGTTTTGGGCTGAGTAGTACTTGCGTTTGAACTGCACCAAAAACTCTGCTCATGTCAGTTGCAGGGGCTCATTAGGGCTCAGAGTCTTCCCCAGGGTATTCCACCAGCACACAGCACCTCCTCGAATTGACGTACTGCAAAAGTGGTATGTAACTTACCTCTGCAACCACACGTCATGAAAGCTAACTCTATCTCCAAGATCTAATCCATGACTCCAATTGGATCTTCCTTTCTAGTGAAATTAGATGGCTTGCAAGTCAGAAAATCCTTGTACTTGCATCCATTCCTCTCGACTCCGTCATCCTGGTTATTTTGTCGAACTATTGGTGGGTTGATTTGACCAACGGTCCCACTGTAGTTCCCCTCCTTAGACTGCCCTTCGTTCAACTCGGGTTGTTCGATCGGTATGGTAGCTTCCTCTCGATTATGTTGGGGCAAACGTCTGGTTTCCTCCATTTGACGATCCAACATCATCTGGATCATTGCTTGCACTCCGGCCATCGTGATTGGCTCGGGAGCATCTACCTTAACCGGTATTTGCTCAATCATTAGAGGTTGGTTTCTGTTTCCATTTGCATTCCTGGGTCCACTGCAGGTTCTTGCCATTTTGATCTTTACACCGAATAGGGTGGATTTAGATCTTTATTCAAGATAGACGTTTAAATCATCCTTATCCCTCTGAAACATTTACATGTTAGTTCTAATATCGTATTCGTATGTTTAGAATCCTAAACACATAAGGTTTCCAGATCCGGTCGATAATAGACCATAGATCCGAACAAATAACAACATATCAGGCACAAAGCATTTAGCACATAAAAGCATTTTAGGCACAATTCTTAAAATAAGCTAGTGCTCATACCTCACAATCATCGCTTAGCATTCTAAGTTTAAGTCTAGAAATCCTACAAATTCCTAGTTCGCTTAATCTAATGCTCTGATACCAACTGTGACATCCCCATTTTCACGGTCAGAAAAGACCGATTTTGTTTATGCTTTATAAAAGTCAGAGTACTTCTTTAAATAAAAATGTTGCGGAATTTGTTCCCAGTAAAACATGATAAATACGTTATCAAATCATTTCCAAAGAAAAGTATTTTTTATTCATTTTAAAACATTTGGGATCTCATCGTCAATACAGAAACATAAGCATAAACAAAACTCACATTCAATATCACTAGTGATTTATATCTCCTTAATCTCATAGTGTAATGATAAATACGTACCAGTGCCCAAACCCTATTTTCATGGTTTGATCCCTATTTAAGTTGCTTAACTTCCCCAAACCTATTATATTCTCAGCCCCCACCTCTCCAACACCCTCGGTTGAAACCTTGAACCTAGTTTGATCCTTGTGAGAAAACGAAGGTGTTTTTCAGTGCTTTGTGAGTGTTCTTGGTGCACATTGGAGAATAAGGAACTCATTGAAGAAGCATTGGATGCATTGGAGCTTGTAGATTTAGACCTTGTTTACCTTGATCTTTCTTCTGGAGGCATGAATTTTGAATCTTGATGATGAAATTCTTAGATCTAGCTAGTTTTGGGTGTTATGAGCTTTTGGTCACTTTAAGTGCATAAATTTTAGATCTTGAAAGTTTGTGACCTTGTTATGGATAAAGTTGGAAACTTTATCCATCCAAACATCATATCGATTCATATCTGAAGGTTGGAGACTTGGATTTAATGGATTAAGTTGAAAAATATGCACTTTTGGTCCCTTTGAGAACTAAAGACTATATCTTGTTTGTTGGGACC
Organism: Lactuca serriola; assembly: GCF_051521515.1. NCBI lineage: Eukaryota > Viridiplantae > Streptophyta > Magnoliopsida > Asterales > Asteraceae > Lactuca > Lactuca serriola. The sequence goes on along the minus strand of NC_136412.1, from coordinate 322,708,284 downwards.
ATTATAATGGATAAAGTTGGAAACTTTATCTATTATAGATCTATTAGGAACCATAAAAATGTGATATTGGTCCTTCTATCCCTTCCATGCAAGAGTTGTGATGTCTTAATGGATTGATAAGTTAGAGTTTTAGCTTTTAGACCTTCCTTAGCCATGGAAAGTCATAAAGGTGGAAACTTTATGAATTAAGACAATGTTTTAAGGCTATATATAAGTTTAGGTGAAAAGTCCTTAAGGGATTAAGTGCTTAATGAATGAGTGAGATCAGGCTGCGTACGTTGGGCACACGTTGAGTACGCTGGGCGTACTCAACTACCTTGGACTTTGACTTTTGTTGAATTTCGTTGGCAGTTTACTTTTTGACCAAGTATGACCTTGGTTCAAACTTGAGAATTTTGGGCTTTTTTCTTAAGATTTTATCTAGTTTTGGTGTTAGGGATTCGCGGGAGCAAGCAGTGCAGAAGGGAGCATATCACATTCTTTTAAGGTTCTTCGATTCAGGTGAGTTTTCCTCACTGTACTCGTGAGTCGAAGTAACCAATGTCGACCCACTAGATTATGTATCTTGGTTATAGGATAGTGATATGTTATTATATGGCTGATTAGTAGATTTGTATGGTTATATGTATTTTCTGGTTTTGTATTTATGTTTGCCCGTTACATATATTGACATATTGTGGTTGGGTTGAGGCAGTCTTGCTTTGTGCTGAAGGCCAAGATACCCGAGGCGGTCCGGATAGGCCGTAGGCCCTGCGAGGCGGTCCAGTCAAGCCGAAGGCTCGTAAAGTAGTCCATATAGGATGTAGTCCATGTGAGGCGGTCTAATCAGGATGAAGGCTCGTATTTGCATGTTTTGTTTGTTATGTTGTGTGATGGTATTTTGGGGAACTCACTAAGCTTTGGCTTATAGATTTAGTTTATTGTTTCAGGTACTTCTAAGGATCATGGGAAAATAAATGCCTGATCGTGCACATCTTCCTATTTTCATGATATTGGTTTTTGGGACACTTTGATATGACTTTACTTTTGAAACAATGGTTCCTTTTGTAAACAATGATGGTTAATGGTTATTTTCGGAAATTTTAAATTTCTATGATTTTTAGGATGTTACAAGTTGGTATCAAAGCCTTAGTTTGAGAGAATTGGAGGAGCATTCATGTGAATCCAGACTCAAACTTAGGAACTGCAAAAGTTTTTAAATGGTTTTCAAAAGTAACTAAGGAAGGATGTGATGTGTACAATCGGCCGAAGCCATAAAGTATACCCTAAGTTACCACACTCTTATTTGATATGATGTTTATGATAGAAAAACATGCTAGTCATAGGCTAGGGATCTTCAGGAACTGCATGATAGAATTTCCTGATATATGATGCCTAATAGTTTAGGGTTACTTCTTGTATAAAATTGACATCATTATTGTAGTTGCTTAGTATATGCATCATAATTGTACATAACTAAGATTTTATAGCCTGAGAATGTTTGGTTTAACCTTATTTCCTGTTCCTCGTTTGGTTGTGGGCTTATGATAGAATAAAGTATTCGACTGTCTATAGGATCCAATGTTATGTATGATTATCATACACAAGTGCTATAGGGTTGGTGGAAGTTTCATGGATGAGTCTATGTGTGAGCAGATAGCCATATGAGGAACGTTTATCCACTCCCAAGAGAGTGAGGATAGGATGTATGCGTATCCTAATTGTTGTATTTGTTTTGGGTGGTTGGGATGATCCTTGAGACAAATACAGGTAGGTGTGGAAGGTAGTATGGTCCCGTACTACTGAAAGCACAGGACCCGTACGTGTTACAAGGAAGTCACAAACCCCGAGGGTAGTCTTGTAATATGGTTGATGTAATGTGTACTATGGCATTCCGACGCATTTTTTTATTCGATCTAGTATGGAGCTCACGAGGGGATCTGATTCAGGGTTTGGACTTAAGGGCCAGGATAGGCCGCGGTTGATTGTTGATTATATGTAGGAAATGATTACCATTGAGGTTTTATAGATATTGCAAGAAGAATTCTTTGGTATCGTGGATCGGATCATTGGCGGGCTAGTTGCCAAGTTTGAGGAGCGAACTACAACTTTGTAGACTGTAAGGGGGGACTGCTGAGATGATTACCGGGGAAGATAACACGATTTGATACCATGATTTATGACAGTTTTTTCCAAATATATCGGTCTTTGGTTATGGTTGTTCAGGCATTAGAATGAGTATGGTGATTGATTGATCCTTAGTGTTCATGTCAGTTTGGGTTTGAATGGTGCATACCTAGGTAAGTAAGTTGGTTTTGAGGTCTCGAGGGCCTTGCTCGAGGCCATGGCAGTTGATTCGCAGGACTCAAGAAGGAAACGATTGTTATAATCGGCTCGAGGATTGCAGCTGGAAGCTTAGTGGTTGACAGATGGATTGGAATGTCGCTATCTATGATAGAGTTATGTTCTTTCAAATTGTTGTGCTCGAAGGAAAGACAAAGCAAACATGTAATCTTCATAGTTGGGGTGTAGACCCAACACAGGGCTAAATAGTTGCGGTTTTTTACATCATGTATGGTAGTGTGGGAATACACAAGAGGATCCTTATGGCATGATTGCCTTAAGGTGAGATCAAGGGTTTGCTTTCCCGTAGTATCCATAATGAGAATCGAAGAGTTTTTTCTTTTCCCTAAATTTTGTCTAATTTCCCGCTCCATATAATGACTAATGAATGATTTGCGCGTGTTGACTCTTGAGGCAAAAGAAATGTAGACAAGAACATTAAGTCTAATATTATTAACCTAATTTATATTTGGGTCTATACTCAACCTAGTCTAATATATATGCGGAAATTTTTTTGGGCCCTATGATTTAGTGGGCCTTGTCATGAGCACACATGGAACTCTTTGTGGGTCGGCCTTTTAAAGCTATATACAATTACATTATACTAGGTGAAGGGCGCGCGTTGCGCATAAACACCTATATGGTTAAAATCTTTACAAATATATGTTTGTTTAAATATAACAATAACGTTGTTGTTAAATTTGATATAAGAAATTGTATACTAAATTGATAATATATTGATTATTTTGAATTATATGATAATATATAGATCTATTATAACTGCATAATCTCAACCGTTTGAATGACTTCTACCTGTGAGTTTGTAACGACCCAATTTTTACAAAGGAATTTTTCATTTTCAATTAATCAAACCAACCTCATAAACCATAGATTCCCAAAACATTTGTTTTCCAAATCACATTTATTACATCATTGTTTTTCTTTTTGAAAACATCAGAGGGTCCCAAACATACTAAAAAGAGAGATAGAGTACACGCCACGTCATCACACCTTGCCCTTGCACTTGGGCTCAGAAGTACCTGAAACAAATCAACAACCTGTAATCGAAATGCATAGTGAGTTTCCCAGAGCATACCACACACAATCACATACACATATCCTGTAGATAAAGCTATAAACATACCACAGAAACCATGTAATACGATTCAGCAAGAATTCCATGGGCTACCCCACATGGTCTTTACCTAGGACTGCCATAGGCTACCCCACATGGTCTTATATCCAATGCCATGGGCTACCCCACATGGTCTTATATCCAAAGCCACGGGCTCCTCCTAGGGTCTTTCATGTCAATATAATATCACATAACATATCAATTAATAAAAGAATGACACACACATAATATGTTCACATAATGGGCCGACCTTGGTGTCTTAGACCCATAGGTATGGTGAGAAGACTCACCTGAAACGAATGTTGAACTAACACTCTGCGACCAAATATGCCCCACGTGCTGCTCCAACTCAACTGCCTAAACGTGTCATACCGTAACTAGTCATTACCCCCTCCCCAAAGTCAACCCTGGCCAACTTCAGTCAAGGTCAAGTTAACAGTCCATGTTGACCCTAACTCGCCGAGTACAACTAGTGACTCTCCAAGTTTCTCGGGATATAACCCACTCGCCGAGTCCTCGGGGTGGCTCGTCGAGTTCCTAAGGTTTGATTGAAATTCTAAGGCCACCAGTCGAGTTTTCCCCTCTTGTGAATCGACAAGATCACATGCATAATCAACTGGGGAAAACCTTAACCGACTCGCCGAGTTGTTCCTTCAACTCGTCGAGTCTACGACAATCTTCATCGGACTCGCCGAGTTGTTCATCCAACTCGTCGGGTCCAGGCCTATCTTCATATGACTCGTCGAGTCCCTACAGTCCTTAAGCCATACAGACTCTTTTAAGCCATGCAGTGGCTCCAAATTACAGATCCAAGCTTCTAAGGCCTACTTTTCACGTAAAGTTGCAAACTTTACGTGCATGCATGGCTAAAAGGCTCTTAATGTCAAATCTAAACTCACAATGGGGTTTCACACTCAAGGAAGGATTCATTCAAGGAGGGTCCAGATCTGAAGTTACAACTTCAGATCTAGTTCATATCCCACATAAACCTCTCAATCAAGCCATAAAAACCCTAAATCTCAACCAATAGAGGTCTAGAAGGAAAATGAAGTGAAGGTGGCGACTTAATACCTTCAATAATGCTAATATGAGGTAGACTTCTGATTCCTTGCTCCTAGCCTCTTGCCCTCCAAGCTCTTATCCTCAAAGATCCACTCACCGAGGCTTAAAACATACAAGGAAGAAGTACCACACGGATTAGGGTTTTCTTAGACTCTCACAGGATTGTAAAGAAGCCAAAGGAGGCTTATGATTCCTTAAATAGGGTGCTCAACCCCGAGATTTAAGGTTTCATCTGCCAGCTCCTACTCGTCGAGTCCCCTCTTGGACTCGGCAAGTAGGTCATAAAACTTCACAGACCAACCCACTACTACTCGACGAGTAGGGAGACAAACTCGTCGAGTAGATCTAAAAACTCAAAGGATTCGATATTATTAATACCTGAGAATCGGGACGTTACATAGTTACTCATGAATATAATTAAATATAATATATGATTTAATGTTATTTATAGTTGTTTTTATTGTTAATTAATTTTATAAAATTTATTTGTTTAACGTTTTAATGTCTATCATTATAATTATTTAAAACATCAAACATTGTTTTTTGATTTTAAAGGTAACAATATAATCATTTATATAGAGTTATATTTAACTATTGTTATTATAAGTTATTTTAAACTACGTATTTGAAAACTTTTAATGATTATACAAATATTTTTAAGAAATATTTTGGTTAAATTGAGATTATAATTCAGTTTTTGCATTTAGCACTACAATTTATCACTTTTAACTATTCACAAAATATTCATTGCATTTTTTAAGTGGAATTGAAATTTATATTTAAGTTGACACTGTAATGTTATATTTAAATTAACAATTTAAGTAATTTGTCCAAACTGCTCAAAAGCTGTTGTTTTAAATTGATAATGATTTACATACAACAACATCTTAACCTAATAAATTAAGTATAATTTGTTAAAAATTAAAGACATAACTTTATAAGTAGAAGTAAAGATGTTATTTTAATAGTGAAATTTAGTTTATTTATGATTACACTTTAGGTTTGATATTTATTTAACTTTATTAACCAACTTATAATCATTATTAGAAAGACACTACAATTTATCACTTTTAACTATTTACAAAATATTATTTGGGTTATTTAAGTTAAACTAAATTTTATATTTAAGTTGATCCTGTAATGTGATATTTAAATTTATAATTTAAGTATTTTATATAAATTGTTCAAAAGTTGTAGCTTTAAAATGATAATGGTTTACACCCAACAATATATTAAAATTAATAAATTAAGTATAATATGTTAAAAGTTAAAAAACATAACTTTATAAGTATAAGTAAATATATATTCTTTTAATATTGAAATTTAGTTTGTATATGATTACACTTTATGTATAATATTTATTTAAGCTTATTAACCAACTTATAACAATTATTATGAAGAAATTGAAAAGTCATAGGAGTTTCAAATGAATGTGGTGAAAGAAAAAATGCATGAGAGTTTCAAATGAATGTGGTGAAAGTAAAAATGTTAGGTTTATAAGATACTCGGCGAATCCCCGCGCGTTGCGCGAGAATAAAATTTATAGTTAAAATAATAACTTTTACCAAATTATTATTTAATATTTCTACTTTGAAGTAAAATGTTAGTAGTAAAGCAAATATATAGTTAACATATTAGTTTTATTAAACATTATAGTTTTATTAAGCATTATAGTTTTACTTGAAAATGTATATTTAGTTTGAAATAAACATTATTGTGATATATACAATTATTTGAAAATTTTATAAACCGTTTAAAATTGTGTAAATTATATATCAAATGAATGATAATATAACGGGTAACGAAACGTATGAATAAAAATATGAACTGCAACTTTTAGTAACATAAAAATAGAAAAACATCTATTATAACATTTGTATTAAAAAAGATATATATACAACGAATAATAAAAAATATGAAAAATAAACACTATAACTTTTAATAACATAAAAACACTAAAACATCTATTATAACATTTATATTAACTCTTCATATTTAAACCACAAATCTCTTCAAATACATTAATGTTTTTAATGAGAAAAACTTTACAACCTTATAAAAGAAAGGAAGATAAAAAGTTATTAGTGATTACTAATTAATAATCATAAGTTAAAAACTCTTGAGTTGTAATTAATAAATATACATAAATTAGAAAACTCTTGAGTTGTAGCGTGAGTTTCAAATGAATGCGGTACTTGAAAATGTATATTTTATTATTATTATTATTATTATTATTATTATTATTATTGGTTTTGATGCATAATTTTAATCCATTCCATTATTAAACATAAATATATTTAATTATAAATTTATAGCATAAATAGGTGCGTATACATGTTAAACAAATCATATATATATATATATATATATATATATATATATATATATATATATATATATATATATATTCGTAAATGTCATATGTAATCTTGTCGTAGTAATATGAATAAATTAGTTTCATATGAAGACATATCATGATAATTCTTTCATAATTACATATCAAATGTTCAAAATTATGTTATCTTTCAAATATTATCTTTTAAATATGTTGTGTAGGATAACCCAACAAAAAAAAATAAAAAATAAACATAATCAAAATAGAAAAACTACAATCAAATAAATAAGAGCATTGGGTGGTTGAATATATAAATAAAGATGTTACATAAACATATATTTAAATCAAAAGAAAAAACTAACATTCGTCAACTTTGCTCAAACAAAAAAAACCTATATCCATTTTATGAATCTTCTTTCTTCATTTAACACCATTCAACCATAGAAAATTGATGACAATTCTTCACTAACCTGCAATCAAAATATTTTTCTTGAAAAATAAGAATTAGAAAGATATTCCAAGCAAAACATTAATTTTTGGAGAGTCACATTCAATATTGAGTAATACACACAAATGACATATAAAGATTAAATGAGAAACTGGATATAAAGAATAGAAAAGCTTCATTTGTTTTGGTTGAAAGAAAAAATCATATTACCCATTTTTCAAATCATCATATTTGGATCATGAATGCTTCAACTATATGAAAACTTTTGAATCACAATATCTTCAAATCCTTCTTACATGTAAGATTTTATATAACACAAAAGACACAAAAGTTTGACATTTTTATAGTAAACTTTTCACTAAATGCTAATTAAACATAATATAAGTTATAAAACTTTTGAGTGTTAAATCATAATTAAGAAAACTTTTGAGTTGCATTAGTTAAAAAATGGAGTTTCAAATGAATGTGGTTTGAGGAAGTTAAAAATGGGTGTTTCAAATGCATGAGATTCAAGAAAAAATGCTAGCTTTATAAGTATGTATGATTCGCGCGTTGCGCAGAAGCAACTATATAATTAAAATCATTACAAATATAAGTTTTTTTTAAATATAACAATAATGTCGTTAAATTAGATATAATAATTCGTATACTAAGTTGATATAGTATATTGATTATTTTGAATTATATGATAATATATACATCTATTAAAACTGCATAATCTTAATCTTTTGAATGACCTCTGCCTGCGGGTTACTCATGAATAAAATTAAATATAATATATGGTTTAATATTATTTATAGTTGTTATTGTTAATTCTTTTTTAAAATTTATTTGCTTAATGTTTTAATTTCTATCAATGTAATTATTTAAAACATCAAACAATTTTTTTTTGTTGATTTTAAAGGTAACAATATAATCCTTTATATAGAGTTATTTTTAACTATTGTTATTGTAAGTTATTTTAAGCAACTTATTTAAAAACTTTTATCGATTATAAAAATGTCTTTAGGAAATATTTTAGTGAATTATTACAATTTAGTTTTTGTATTTAGCATTTATCACTTTTCACTATTCACAAAATATTCTTTGGGTTTTTTTAAATGGAACTAAAATTTATATTGAAGTTGATCATTTAATGTTATATTTAAATTAACAATTTAAATATTTTGTCCATACAGTTCAAAAGTTGTAGCTTTAAATTGATAATGGTTTACGTACAACAACATATTAAATCTAATAAATTAAATATAATATGTTAAAAGTTAAAGACATAACTTTATAAGTAGAAGTAAAAATATTATTTTAATATTGAAATTTAATTTATTTTTTATTACACTTTAGGTTTGATACTTATTTAACCTTATTAACCAATTTATAATCATTATTAGAAAGACAATACAATTTATCACTTTTAACTATTAACAAAATATTCTTTGGGTTGTTTAAGTTGAACTAAATTGTATATTTAAGTTGATCCTTTAAGGTTATATTTAAATTAACAATTTAAGTATTTTTTACAAATTGATCAAAAGTTGTAGTTTTAAAATGATAATGGTTTACATACAACATATTAGACCTAATAAATTAAGTATAACATGTTAAAAGTTAAAAACAAACTTTATAAGTAGAAGAAAATATATATTTTTTAATATTGAAATTTAGTTTGTATATGATTACACTTTAGATTTGATATTTATTTAACCTTATTAACCAACTTATAATAATTATTAGAAATAAATTGAAAAGTCATAGGAGTTTCAAATGAATGTGGTGAAAGGAAAAAAATGCATGGGAGTTTCAAATGAATGTGGTTCAAGAAAAAATGCAAGATTTATAACAATCAAAATATTTTTCTTGAAAAAGAAGAATCAGAAAGATATTCCAAGCAAAACATTGATGTTTGGAGAGTCACATTCAAGATTGAGTAATACACACAAATGACATATAAAGATTAAATGAGAAACTGAATATAAAGAATAGAAAAGCTTCATTTGTTTTGGTTGAAAGAAAAAATCATATTACCCATTTTTCAAATCATCATATTTGGATCATGAATGCTTCAACTATATGAAAACTTTTGAGTCACAATATCTTCAAAGCCTTTTTACATGTAAGATTTTATATAACACAAAAGGCACAAAAGATTGACATTTTTATAATAAACTTTTCACTAAATGCTAATTAAACATAATATAAGTTATAAAACTTTTGAGTGTTAAATCATAATTAAGAAAACTTTTGAGTTGCATTAGTTAAAAAATGGAGTTTCAAATGAATGTGGTTTGAGGAAGTTAAAAATGGGGGTTTCAAATGCATGAGATTCAAGAAAAAATGTTAGCTTTATAAGTATGTATGATATTGATATATATATATATATATATATATATATATATATATATATATATATATATATAGAGAGAGAGAGAGAGAGAGAGTTACGTTCAAATGTTTCTAGCAAATAGTGTATGCCTAAATGTACCAATGAAATTCCAGAATAATAAATGATTTAATAAATTTAAAAAGGGTATAATGGTAAACTTCCTATATCTAATTATGGTAAAAAATAATTCAATTAATCTCCCCTTAATTATTTTAACCCTACAAAGCCAACATCCCTAACCTTAAAGAATACGACGACTTCCTCAAATCATCGATACCTCTATTCCTCCTTTCTACCAGAAATCGATCCTTACATCCGAGCACCACCGTCAGCCTATTATCCGCCATCATGACAACAACTTCTAGATCCTCTATTCAACTACTCTTCTTCCACAACTTCATGTTCGTTGGCCTATTGTGATCAAAAGAGGCTATAAGTAAGGGTTCGGTGGTGTTGGTGGATCGCTAGCATAGGCGATGGAGGGGGGCCGGCAGCGCAGGGCTGCTCCCCTCGGCTCCATTCTTCTTCTGGTCCGATCGTCTTGAAACACAAGGGTGGTTGCAAATTAGGAGTTGTAAGGCGACGGTAAGTCGTATGGGGAGGTGACAATCGGCAGGTGGGTGGAATCGGTGATGAAGGAAGCTGGGCAACAATGATTCAATCAATAGGTAAAGGCTCCTTCTTTTCTTTTTGTTCTTGTTTGATTTGGTAGAACTACGTAGGTGTTTGTTTGATTAACAATCGATGAATGTTTGTAGAAATACCTCAAAGAGAATTTGGCAGCTTTGTTGTAGAAATGGCCTGAAAGAAAATTTGATTTCTATGTTGCACGCCAGGTGTTTGTAGAAATGCCTCAAAGAGAATTTGATGTTCAAATTCTTGAAGCACAAAAATAATTCTAACTTGGTTGTTTGTGTTACTTGGTTCTAACATGTGGTATGTTTATTTGTTAATTTCTCGAAAGAGTATTTTTTTTATTTTCTTCGTTAAACCTTTTGATATGTTTTTTTTGCTGTTGTTATTAACTCCTTATTTGTTAATTACCTGAGTAGCATCAATCTTTGCTATTGGTATTTGATTTTTGTAATCAATTTAGGATGAAGATTTGATTAACGGTTTATAACAGATTTTCACAAATTTGAGACAATTTAGAACTTAAACATCGTATGAATGAGAAAACTCTTCTCAAAAGCATTTGTAATCACTTGATTAAATAAGCAATATGTGGAAAATATCAAAATCTAACTGTCTAATATTTGAAAAATATTAAACTTAATATGTTCCACAGTTCACAATTTTATAATCTTGATTTAGTAGCAAATTTTATGTATTCTGTCAGAATGTATTCTATGTATTCTATCATATTTTATGTATTCTTCCAAAATATATAAAGTTCTAGGAATTGCAAGTAACATTCTGGTAATTCTGACAGAATGCATTTATACATTCTATGCTTTAGAATGTTTATATATAGAGATACAATTGCAAATGGCAAATCACATGTTTTTAATTCTTTATAGTGGCATGTAAAGTTATAACTAGCAGATTTTATTCTATGTATTCTGCGAGATTGTATTCTATGTATTATGCAAGATTATGTTCTATATATTCTACCGGAATGAATTATATGTATTCTGCCAGAATGTATAAATTAATAGGAATTGCAAGCAACATGTTTTTAACCATTATTAGTTTTTGTTGCATTTGTGATAGAAATGGTCGGAAGAATGATTTAAAGACCTGATAAGAATGATTTGAAGAATGAGCCAAAGATTGATGACACTCACAGTTTAAGATTGTTCTTATTTTTTAAGAATTACACTTGTATTTATTCATTAACTGTATATTCAAGAATGCTGATTTTTTATGATATTCTTTTAGAATATGTATAAATATATTAAAATGTATAATGCTATTAGTATGTAAGAATATGTATGAATTTGTATTTAAGTTCGAATGCATATGAAAATATTAAAATGTTGTTATTCTTCAACTAAGAGTTCAAAAATTTTGTTATTCTTCATTAATATTCTAATAGAATAAAACTATGAAAGAACATCATTCAAACAAAAATCCATTCCGACGGAATAAAATCGGTTACATTTATAAATTATGTTTAGAATTAATTAGAATTAATTTAAAAAATTCAGATTTTTAAAATTAGGAATGTTAATGATCCCTTAAAATCCAAAAATTAACTTTTTTAAAATAAGTTAATTGACCAAAATACCCTTTTGCTGAAATTTGTGTGATTATATGGTACATGCTACTCTATTGTAATATCATAGACCCTCAGATCATGATCATTGATTCTATTCATCCGGTGGTCCAGATATGTGCATTCTGGCACACAATAGTTAGTAAAAACAAAATAACCTAAGCCTATATATATATATATATATATATATATATATATATATATATATATATATATATATATAGGTTAGGTTATTTTGTTTTTACTAACTATTGTGTGCCAGAATGCACGGAGCTGAACCATCGGATGAAATATAATATAAGGTCATGATCTAAGGGTCTATGATATTACAATAGGGTAATATGTACCATATAATCACACAAATTTTAGCATAAGGGCATTTTAGTCAATTAAGACAAATTTAAAAAAGGAAAAATCGAGATTTATGGGATAATAACTGATTTTGATTGATTTTTTCAAATTAATTTAATTTCAAACATAATTTGTAAGCATATACGATTTTATTCTATCAGAATGTCATTTTGTTAGAATGATATTATGTAATTCTATCTGAATGGTATACAACTATGAACATAATATTATAAACACATATTATCAAGATCAATAATTTTTAATGAATACAAATGTTATATAAGACGAAGTTTAATAGTTTAGAATAAATAATTACATTCATTCTTAAAGAATACAACTGTGAACATAAATTACATTCATTCTTGAAATCTCTTGCAAAAAAATATCGACATTTTTGAAAGAATCCTCACTCACTTTCTTATTTCGTTCCTAGATGTCTTGTGTATGTTTGACCTCTAAGCTACTTCAAAATATCTAGCATTCTATGAGATTGACATTTTGTGAGATCTGCATTCTGTCATAATTGTATTGCATGAGATAAACTCGAGGATGGTAAGTGATCCCTTGGCAAAACTTCAAACATCTGAAAAACATAAGAAACAAAAATCATGTTAAGACATCAGCCAATTGCAATACAAGCCTTGCAAAATCATTCTTATGTGATTATACCGAAAATACAATTCTGGCAGAATCATTCATATGTGATTTCCAAGATGATAATACTCTCCACAAAATATTCTTAAAGAACGAAATAATTATTCTTACATAATGAAAAAATTGAAGATAAGAATAAACACCCAATAATTAATCTACATAAATATAATATTCTTATGTGATTTCCAACACTTTATTTCATAATCGAAAAATGATTCCCCCTCTTTCAATATTGAAAGAAAATGAGAGTAATTCTAAATTTAAAGTATGATAGAATAACATAATTCACTGTTTTTATTTTGTTTACCTTAGGAGATGAGATGCACAACAATAAACATTTCATCGCTAACCATTAATACAACCTGAGATTGTCATATTTCTCTTTGGCATTTCATCAAACACTTTAAGGACGCTCCCTAAATCACCACATTTTCTATGAATCATGAATGAAAAAAAATCCAATTCAGAACCATCAACATCAAATTCATATGAACAACAATATATTTCAACACCATTATAAAAATCTAAAACTAAAAGTTGAAATTGTAGAAATTGGCTAGTTGGAAGAACGTACGAAGAAAAAAACCTATTTCTATGGAATGGAATTGCAAGTCTGGTAAATTAAATTGTAGAAATCTCTTTGACCAACTATTGGAGATAGAAGTAGCTTCGATTGGAGATGGAGTCGTCGAGAATAACATCTTCATATTGTCAACGGAATGGGGAAACAGATTTGCAGCTTCTGATCCACGGCTTCTTCTTTATTCGTCAATAAGAAAAGAAATTGGGAGGAGGCAAAAATAGAATACATATCACATGAGAGGCTAGGGTTAAATAATTGGTCAAAGAGATTTTTATGGTAATTTCCATGAATCAAAGGATTTTATTTTAACTGTTATGCTAAAGTTACATAATTACCCTTATAACAATTTTTATTTATTTAATTATTCCTAAATTCCTATTGGTGCATTAATGCACACAATAGTTGCTAGAAACATTTGAACCTAGTTTTTTTTTTCTCTCTCTCTCTCTCTCTCTCTCTATATATATATATATATATATATATATATATATATATATATAAATGTTCATGTGAGATAATGCTAATTTTATGAGACATGAGGACGCGATCCTAACCGCTCATCTTGGAGATCAAATAATAAAATAAAAGGAAAAATCCAAAAATTATTTTTTTAATAATTATTTTTGTTATTTAATAAAAAAAGGAAAAAAATCAACATTTTTTTCGAAATATAAGTGAAATATTCTAATCATATTATACTGTAAATAATCAAATCGAACTTTCAGAATATTAGAATATTTTAACATTCTACAAAAATTGGTAGATATGCTAAAATATTATAATATTTTACTTAAATTGTTAAATTTGTTAGAATATTCTAATATTCTATTAGATTTTTTTAAATATTTATAGTTTAACATTCTAAAAATTCGATTTGAATATTTACAATATAATATTCTAGTAGAATATTTCATGTATATTTTGAAAAAAAAAATGTATTTTTTTATTTTTTGAATAAAATAAATGACAAAAATAATATTTAAACTTATTTCAAAAAAATTCATTTATTTTGCATTTAAAAAATATTTTTTTAATCTCCAAAATGAATAACTAAGATTGCGTACCCATGTCTCACAAAATATGATGGTCTCATATGAACTTATTATATATATATATATATATATATATATATATATATATATATATATATATATATATATATATAATAAGTTCATATGAGACCATCATATTTTGTGAGACACGGGTACACAATCTTAGGTGCTGTTTGTTTTAAAAAAAAAACCCACTTCAGACCACTTATTGCTGCGCCGCGCAGCACACGCGCAACACTTGACCTTTCGCAGCTGTTTGTTTTCCTGAAGACTTATGACTTAAAAACTGTTGCGTGTGTGCTGCGTGGTGCAACACTTATTGCTGCGCCGCGCAGCACACGCGCAACACTTGACCTTTCGCAGCTGTTTGTTTTCCTGGAGACTTCTGACTTAAAACTGCTGCGTGTGTGCTGCGTGGCGCAACACTAAACCAACTGCTTCAAACATCTTCGCGCCTTACTTTAACTTACTGCAACAGTCTGCAGACGTTAAAAAACAAACATATTTTTTATTAAATGCTGCAACCTTTTGTTCCACCTCTTATGCTACAGAGGATTGCAGAGGTGGTTCGCAGACTTAAGACATTTTCGCTTCGAAAAAACAAACAACACCTTAGTCATTCATTTTGGAGATCAAATTTTTTTTTTTAAATGCAAAATAAATGAAATTTTTCGTACGGTCCAGTGCGGTTTTATATGGTTTGAAAATTTTGAAACTACAAACCAAACTGATCACGACATTTCGAAAATTTGAAACTGCAAGCCAAACTATAAAACCAAACTGATGACCGGTTTGGTCGGTTTCACTGTTTGAAACCGAACCATAAACACCATAGTAGAAACAGTTTCTTGGGAGGACATCTAGCTAACAGGTAAAATGGATTTTTTTTGTCCTCATAATGCAATAATAACAAAAATTATAGAACATTAACAAAGAATAAAGCGTTCATATGGCCAAAGCACCATTATATCTCTTAACAAACCTATCAATTTTAGATTGAGTTCGGAGGTCCAATTGTAAAATTTCATCTTGTTAAGCTAAACGAGGCTTTTTTTTTCTTCATGTAAACTGTTTAGTTGGGCCACAACTCTCTATTGGAAACATTTCGGGCCGGAGTTATATAAATTGGCCTAGGGTTTTTATATCATCTCCTGCCGTCTACTGAATATCACCACTGCAAGAGGTAAAGAAGGTAGAGTCGCCGTCGCCGTACTTTGTACCGGAGTAATCCCGCTATCTCTACACGTTTATATTCCGTCCGTTTTTATCAGCTCCTTGTATATGTAATCATACATGTTATGCGTGTCACTCTCTGTTATTTATGTATTATTTATCGAAGGATTACAATGTCTACGAGACTTTGTTAGTAATGATGTCTGCATACTTGTTTCAAATCATGTTGAAGTTGTACTGTTTGTATGTTCTTTTGTGGAGGTTAGACGTTGCGTAAAAATTAGAGTTTCATATTTGCCTTCGTATGCTGATTACATTTCCTTTTGTCTATATAGCATATGTTGATTGTTCTGTAGTGTAGAGCTTTAATACTCATTTGATCTTATGCTGGATCGCATCATTGACTAAGGCTGTGATTAACAGTATCTAGAAGATGGCGTATGCAGCGATGAAACCAACAAAGCCAGGGCTAGAAGAGCCTCAAGAACAGATTCACAAGATTAGGATCACTCTTTCCTCCAAGAATGTTAAGAATCTTGAAAAGGGTCCGTGTTCTTTCAACCTCAGTTATTTCAGCAGATCCTTTAGCTTATCTGTTCATTCTTGTGTATGTAGTTATGGTGTTTAGGGAAATTTTTGTTCTTCATTGGTGTACTAACGAAATGGCTGCCATGTTCTAATAATCATTTGATGTCTATATTAGTGATTGTTTAGAAGAGTCTTGACTAACTTTTTTGGATTGGGGATTTGTGACAGTGTGTGCTGATTTGGTTCGTGGTGCAAAGGACAAGAAGTTGAGAGTTAAGGGACCAGTTAGAATGCCCACCAAGGTTCTTAATATCACAACCAGGAAGTCTCCTTGTGGTGAAGGTAATTCGACTTTTCATTTTGCTTGTGTTTTACTACAAATTCATCTTTATTTCTAATGAAAGAACAACATTTTGATTTTTGCATTTGATGTTTGTAATAATGTAGGAACAAACACATGGGACAGATTTGAGCTTCGAGTTCACAAACGTGTGATTGATCTTTTCAGCTCACCTGATGTTGTGAAGCAAATCACCTCCATCACCATTGAACCTGGTGTTGAGGTTGAGGTCACCATTGCTGATTCTTAGATTGCTGAGTGTTGTTTGCCTTGCCCTATACATTTACTATGTTTTATCTTTTGGGTAAGATTTCATGTAGGATTAAATACTTTTTGCAATTTTGGAAGTATTTCAAATGAAGATATTCAGAGTTATGTTTATCTTTAATCTATTGTATTTTTATCAACTTAGTGCATTTCAATGTTCATGCCCATTTTGATATTTTCTATTGGTGTGTAGTTTCATGTGAGATATTGAATCCAATTACTAAAACCATTCAGACTATTTAGAAGTAATACAAAATTGGTGATCCTATTTAACACGTAGATCTTTTTTTTTTGACAGTATATTTTAACATAATTATGAATCCACCCAACGACAATATCCTTAAAAAAGACTCGTACTAATTTGATTTTTTTGGAGCTTTTTGCTAGTAGTAGCAATTTTGTAATTTGATGAAATTTTGAATTAATCCACTACACAATGAGCGATCACTCTGTTTAAAAGGTTAAAAAAAGTTCGAGTTTGTTGATATAAACGTGACCACTGTGGTCATATTTTGTGATTATTCCTTAATTATATTTCTTGTACTAGTAGTTACACATAAGCGGTGACCTTAAAAGACATTCTACAATGGCGTGATTTATCTATTTCTCAGTCGACCTCAATCATGCATGAATACTCTTTTCTCGTGAAAAGTATGGCCTTAAAACCTAATTTTATTTATTTTATCTCTAGCCCTAAATAAAAACACCATATAAAGTAGAACAAAAGAAGATTAGATACAAATAAGTGAATAACTACATATGTGCAACCCTCCGCAGATTTACAAAGAACACTACCATCTTCACATAGACCCAATCTTTGAAGTCATCAAGAAACAAAAAAAAGCTACGTCCCACACGGCCGTTAAAAAGTAAAGCACCACATGATATCCAAAACCCAGTAGCAAAACCAGCTCCCCCACCAATATAGAACCATACCCAAAATTCATCTAGACCTTCTCCATCACCCTTACTTTTACCAATGACAGATGGTATTTCATCTTCTTCGTCTCCAGGACATTTTGTAATAAGGGGAGGTCCACATAATCCTTTGTTTCCATCGTATCTTGAAGGCTCAAAGGATTGGAGTTGAGTGCTAGATGGAATTCTACCCGACAAATTATTACATGAGACGTCTAGGTAATCCAATAAACTCATTTGAAACATGCTTGATGGTATATCTCCCGACAAATTGTTTTTAGATAAATCCAAAGCTAAAAGTTTTTTCATCGGACCCATATTACGTGGAATCTCTCCACGAAGAGCGTTCCCTGATAAGTTTAATGCAATGAGTTCATAAAGATTGGTGATCTCATATGAGATTTGTCCTGTTAAATTGTTGCTTGACAGGTCAATGCTCTTCAACAATCTCAAATTGTTAATGAATTCACGCTCATCTCCTAGCCACTCAACCATTGCATGGTCAGCATAAGCAACACCATCTCTACCTAAATGGAAATACGATGAGTAATCATATCGTAGATCTTGTACTTGTGTGAATCCTTCTTGAACCATGCTAGTAAGATTGTTCAAACATGAAGGAATGGTTCCATGGAGATTGTTTATTGACAAATCCAAGATTTGAAGGTTTTCTAATTGACATAATTGTAAAGGCATGGTTCCGAAGAAATTGTTTGATCTTAGGATAAGAACATACAACCCCAATAAGTTTTCCCCAATCCAAACAGACACGTTACCCGAAAACTTGTTGCCCCCTAAATTCAATGAGTTTAAACTCGTGCAATTCTTTAAAGACATGGGTAATTCTCCAGAGAAGTTATTGTCGTATAAATACAATACCTTGAGTTTGATCAAAGATTCAACTGAAGTAGGAATCCTTCCAGATAGGTTGTTGTGTCCCATATTTAGAACTTTTAGCTGTTTGAAATTCCATAAACAATCTGGAAGTTCCCCGGTTAAAAAGTTGTGGGAGAGGTCAAGAACTTGTAAAAACCCATCAACAATTTGGCATAAAAAGGAAATCCCTCCATAGAATTTGTTTTTCGAGAGATTTAATGATGCCACAGTGGAAGAAACATTAGGTATTGGACCATAGAAGTTGTTGGAACTCAAATCTATGACCGAACCAAAGTCAAAATTCGATGACAAATTTGGTACTTTTCCGCTGATGTTATTGGAAGAGAGATTGAAATAATGTAATCGTGAAGGCCATGTGTCCCAAAAATCAAGAGGAATTGTGTCTGATATTCTAGTGTTAGAAATATCAAGACGAGTAAGATGTTTGAGATTTTGAATCCATTTTGGGAATTGAGGCCCTAAATTGCAAGAGCTTAGATCAATCGCCTCTGCATAAGAAAGGTTTGACATGGGATCTATGGAAGGAACTCCTTCGAGTGAGTTTTTTGAAAGATCGATTATAGAAACCTTTGAGTTTCCAATGTTTACAGAGATGACACCTCTAAGATTATTGAAAGAAACGTCAAGGGTTTCAAGCTTGGGTAGTTCCCACACTTTCTCACTTATAGTTCCATTTAAGTGATTATGAGATAGACACAAGTATCCTAGGTTTGAAAAGCTTTGGATCTCATTGGGTAATGACCCTGTAAATTGGCTCCTTGAAACTGACAACCATTGTAATGTACGTGATGTGCATCCAGACAAGTTGTTCAGAAAATCAGGAAGGTTGACAATAGCAAAGTTGTTTTCCAATCTAAAAACTTCCAAACTACAGAGGTTACCAAGATATTTTGGTATCCCATCTAAGACGTTGTTAGAGAGCAAAAGAAAGCGGAGCTTATTGTTGGTTAATGGGAACAACCAACTATACATGGATGAGGTGAGATTGTTGTTTCTAAGATCAAGGAATTCAATAGATGAAGAAGAGTTGACAAAAGAAGAATATAGATCCATGATTTGAGAGAGCTCACATTCTTGCAAACTTAAATGTGATAGTTTTCGAAGACCCAAAACTACATTAACCCAATCGTTTGCTTTGGACATGGAGATCCCATCCATCTCAAGATGTTACAAATAAGATAAATGAGACATCCATTCCAGATTTTCAACTCTACATATTCCAGCATATCCAAGGAGAAGCTCTTCTAAGTTGGTGAGGTTTCCAAACTCTAGAGGAATGGTTCCATAAAGAGAGTTATGGGAGAGGTCAAGGTAACTTAATTCGGTCAAGGAACCAAGTGAGGCAGGAATGATTCCATTAAAACCATTTTTGCTAATATCAAGGTACCTTAATTGAGTCATGGAACCAATGAACGTGTGAATGGGTCCATGAAAAGAATTGAAGGAAAGTTGAAGATGATTCAAGTTGCTTAAGTTAAGCAACGAATGGCTAATCTTACCTCCAAGACCACTGTGCCATAGTTCGAGCTCTGTGACATGACCAGTTTCGTTGTTGCATGTGACTCCGAACCACTTACAACAATCGTCTTCTTCAGCTTTCCATGTATAGAGATGACCATTGGGGTCTTGAATTCTATCTTTGAAATCAAGGAGAGCATGTCTCTCTTTATCAGAGCACTTATTGACAACACCTTTATCATCTCCTCCTCCTCCTCCTCCCACTGCTACCAATTGGTTAGTAGTTGTAGTCTCAGTGAGTAGCAAGAGAAGTGAGAAGATTATAAACACACAAGGGTTCATGATGTAAGTGCACATGTTGGTGATTTTTGGTTTGTATTGATGCATATATGAAACGCCACACCCCCTTAAGGTTATAAGAAGAATCTTTCATGTGGATTATACCTCAAATTGGCGCCTATTTGTGTGGACCACACAACACTCAAAATTGTGATGTTTGAACGAAAGTATAAGACAAATTAAAAATGAATAAATGCAATGAGTTGCCCAAGTTAGACGTCAAAGACTTGGAAATTTGTATTTATTTTAAATATCTTTTCCAAACTTGTGGTAGATTTTGGCCCTCATAATATGTGATGTAACTCCCAAAAATTAAAAAAAAAACTATATCAAATACCATAAATATCCATGAAATTTGGAATATGATATTCTTTTGAGTCTAAGAATTTAATGAGTAGGAAATGAATTTTTCCTACTTAGACTAAATAGTTAACTTGTATAATTCAAGCCGACTTGTTTAAGTGAACCCAAGTTGGTCCATTTGGATTTAGCCCATGGTGTTTATTGTTTTAAAAAAATATTTTAACTAAAAGCGCTAGCTATGACTCAAAATTTTAAAATGATTAAAGAAATTTACAAATTTATTATAACCTTTTTAAGAATGTAGACTTGATTTAATTTATGATCTATATTAGGGGCGTATTTCTTTCTTTATACATGTTGTGCCTACAAATGGTAAAAACACACGTATCTGATGGATACCCGACATTAGGATTGTAATTGACTGAGGACGGGCATAGATACAATATGCCCGAAGTTAAAAGATAGGGACAAGGACAGGGAAAGCATACCCCTAGTTTAATCGAACCCGAACCAAACAATATGACGTTGTTCACAAACAATATCAATTTCATAATATCAGAATTTCACAAGCAATATGAGTATTTCACAAACAATAGAGTATGTGAATTCACACCTTATCAAGATAGTATTAGGTTTGATATAGTGTTTGATAAAACTAAATAATAAGTAGCATTCATTTGTCATTCAAAGGAGAACATACAAGGTCCAAGTAGAGGCGCACATGGTCCTAGTAAATTTGGTTTTAGATTTTTTTATATCCGGATCGGATATAATCAAATCCAGCCAATTTCAGATTTTGGATAATCCAGACTAAATTTTAGTTGGAAATTATAGGATCCGGTCGAAACCCATGGATAGATTTTTTTTAGATGTTGGTGGGAAATTATTTTTTTTTAGATAAAAAGGTATCCTACAGAAAATCCTATTGGATTTTTTTTTGTAACCAAATAAAATAATATAGGGGTCGGATTATTTTACAGATAAAAAGCTTTGGATCCGTTTTGTGCACCTCTAGGCCCAACTGTTCCTATGAAACTTTGATCATGTAAAGCATACCAGACGATAGACGTAATACCATCCATGGCGTGAGAATTAAATCGTGGAATGCAAATAGTTAACGAAGCTGTCTAGGTTTTGAACGTAGGCCTCCATTTTAAAATTTCATTTCCCAACCATTAAGCTCTATGATCAACATGCATATTGATTTAAATATGTAAAACACGTATTAAACCTCAAATGTTATCAAACAAAACTGTACACAAGAATGTTACAAACTTCTTAACGATTGTAAACCACTTTAAACACTCACTACTCTTGTCTTTGTTCATCAAAAACATACAACATTAATTGCACCTAAAAATTCGTTTATCTTTAGTACAACACCTCAGAATTGTCACCTAGCCTTTTGGGTACTCTTCACTCCAAAAAACTTACATGGCTCGGGTGCATGCATGCTTAATTATTATATATAATTGTCGTGCGATAGGCCTTAAAAGAATGAATGTTTGGCAGGAGCTCGGCCAACAGCCCTCATCAAATTAGCCACTTCCAAGATCCTTGCCACTTTCGTCCCTCTCTTTGCCTCTGCAGTCGCTCTCCTTTCTTCTGCTTTCCTTCGAGCTTTTGCTATGTCATTCTGCATTTTCTCCATTGCTTTTGCTCGTTTCTCCTCCAGTTTTCTCTACACCAACAAATATCATGTTCGTATAACATTTAAACAATCTTTATAACGACTTTGATTCAGCATGTAGCTTAATATATATATATATATATATATATATATATATATATATATATATATATATATATATATATATATATATATATATATATGAAAAGGAAATCAGTTAATCTTCTCACATCGGATCTTTACTATCCACTCTCCTATCTCAAAATCGGGAATAAAAATCGCTATCTGAAAATCGATTTCAGTGCATATAAGGGTTGTACTATGTTCATTTGAAGTTGTGTCCGAAGATAGATTAGTACTACAGGGTTCTCTAAAAGTTTAAGTTGATTTTTAGTACTATTGCATAAAGATAATGTATTAACAAAATGACAAAAACTACTGCTATGATTACCAATTAAAAGACTTTTCGTTAACACCTAACAGGATACGTGTGCATGCTTTGACCAGTAAGAAGAATCGTACGCACCTCAACTTTCTTCATCCACAAACTGGATTTCTGAACCTGTTCATTCTCCCACCCGTTGATGATCGCATCATCACGTTTGAATCGATTATTGATCTTTGAGATTTTGGCGTTTTGCCAAGCGGATATCTTCGATTCGACCTCATCTTTCTTCACCCTCTGAACGGACACCTCGCTATGGTTTCCACCGGCGGTGATCATGGAACTTGTGCCACCCTGTGGTCTAGTCGGCGGCGCCATAGGATTATTATCTGGCACGATCGCTAACGGATTAGTTTCTCTCATATCTTCCTCACCAATCCTTTCCAGATTACTGCTTCCATTGTTGGTGTTCATACTGTTCACTCCCTCGCTGATTTCGCTTCCGTTTATGGCAGTTCCGGCCAAGACCAGGGCATTAAACTCTCTGCTCATGGTGGTGAAGTTTTCACTTTCGGTGCTGGTTACTGAGAGGGATGAGGATCGGTGGCTGGTGGTTTCCCAGGGCTCACGGTGAGGGCGGTAGGGTGGTGGTGGAAGTGGGGAGGTTAGAGCATGGATTTCTCTAATGTTTTCATCATCATCGCCTTGTTCTTGATCATGTGAAGAAGAAAGTGTTTGATCATTGAACATGTTTGTCTTCTGGGAAGATAACAAAACAGAAAGAACAAGAATTAGAGCTTGGAGAAAAAGGTTTGGGAAGGAGAGAAAATGGCGTAATCACAATATAAAGTATGCATTACGATGGTATGATTAATGATGTTGGGTTAATTAAGCAAAAGAAAAAAAAAATACTAAGCAAATAATAACCACAAAAAAGAAAGATGACTTTGCATGGAGTGTAGACTCAAACATCTCTTCGGTAAGAAGTACTTATCATGTTTTCCTTATTAAATTTTTCTAACATATTTATTTATTAGAGGTGATAAAAATCACAAGCTATGTTGCTCGTTTTGGTGTTATAACATCTTTTAAAAGTAATTATTATTAATATCAAGATGGACTAATGAGTTCCATTTACTTAGCGAGACAGGAATATATTCGGAGTGACAAATATGGACTTAGGAATACGAGATCCGGTGAAAGCACCCATGGGTACAAGTTTCTAAGGGGCAACACCCTTTGTGTGGTCTAGGGGCAGCGCCCCTTGCGGGGTCTAAGGGGTAGAGCGTCTGACGGTGGTTACATAATTATGATGTAATAATCAGTTATGTGCCAACGAGGGAACCTTGCCTGTCCACATCTCGTGAGGCGTTTTGACAACCTTCTTAGTTGAGACTAGATTAAGGATATTGGCGGCAGTCTCTAAGATATACCCCCAAAATGAGATATGTAACGAAGGTCGACTCATCATGGAACAAACTATGTCCAACAATGTTCGATTGCACCTCTCAGCCACACCATTGAGCTGTGGTGTTCTAGGTGGCGTCAATTGTGAAACAATTCCACATTCCTTAAGATAGTCGTGGAACTTGATACTAAGATACTCATCACCCCTATCAGATCTGAGCATCTTTATCTTCTTGCCCAATTGATTATCCACTTCTTGTTTAAACTCTTTGAACTTTTCAAAGGTTTTCGACTTGTGCTTGATTAAGTAGATTTACCCATATCTGCTATAATCATCCGTCAAAGTCACATAGAAATGGTTTACATCCCTTATGGTGGATCTGAAGGGGCCACACACATCTGTGTGTACGAGATCCAACAATCCCTCACCTCTTTCACAAATACCAGTGAAAGATGATTTAGTCATCTTTCCAAGTAAACAAGATTCGCACGTGTCTTCTGACTTTAGCTCAAATGACTCCAAGACTCCATCCTTTTGGAGTTGGGCAATGCGCTTCTTGTTGACATGTCCAAGATGAAAATGCCAAAAGCATGCATTGTCTAAACCATTAGACGAATCAATATGCAACACATTATTTCCTAAGTTATCTACTACCATCACAGTTTCATATATACCATTACAAGGCAATGCTTCAAAATATAAAGTACCATTATAGAAAGCATTAATAGAACCAACTTCATTATTAAATGAAAATCTAAAACCTTGTCTGTACAAACCATGAAAAGAAATAATATTCCTCGTCATCTCGGACGAGTAGCAACAATTATTCAACTCTAATCCTAACCCACTACTAAGCACTAAAGAATAGATCCTGGTCTTGGCGACAAGCGACAATTTCCTATTCCCTATTATCAGGTTCATCTTCCCATGCTCCATATCCCTACTTCTTCTTAGGCCCTGCAAATAAGAACAAATGTGAAAACTACATCCTGTATCAAGGACCCAATAACTAGCATGTGATGAGTTATTAGATTAAATAATATAAATACCTGCGAAGGAGGGCTTTATCTTCCCATCCTTGATGTTATGCAAGTATTTCAGGCAGCTTTGTTTCCACTGCCCCTTCTCGTGACAGTAGAAGCACGTTGCTTCTTTAGGATCGGATGATGGAGTGGCAGAACCGACTTTACTTTTGGATCCATTAGAAGAGGATCCATAATGGGACTTTCCCTTATGGCTCTTAGAGGGAGCTTTCCTCTTTTTCCCTTTACCATGTCCTATAGCGAGGACCGGGGTAGCAGCAGTAGGGGTGGACTCAACAGCTTTGCCTTTAAGTCCACTTTCAGCAGTTCTTAACAAACCTTGAAGCTTGCTCAAGGTGACTTCCTCCTTGTTCATATGACAAGTCATCTTGAACTGATCATGGCAAGGAGGTAAAGAGTGTAGAATTATATCAATCTCTAACTCTTCGTCAAAGTTGACATTCAACTTGAGCAGGCGATCCACATACCTTTGCATCCTTTGCAAGTGGCTCGTGATGAACTCTCCATCTTTCACCTGGGTTGTTATCAACGAGGCGACAATCTCATACCTTTCTTGATACACGCTTTGATGATACTTTTCCATCAAATCTTGACACATGTCATAAGGCCAGTAGTCCTCGTAGAACCACTGTAGCTCAGGAGTCACAGTGGCTACCATAATACACGACACCTTTGTCGCGTCCTCTTCGTGAGCCCTATACTCAACTATTTGTTCAGCAGTAGCTTTAATTTCATCTATCTCTTTCAGTTCTTTGTCGAGGACGTATTCTTTCTCATCGTATCGCAGGGCCATCGAATGTTGCGAATTCAATCATTAAATTGGATCCATAGAAAGCGACCTACCCACAAATGTTCAAAAGAGAAAATGAGCTTGAGGAGTTGGAGTTCGAGCCAGAAGCGTTGTTTGAGCCAAACATCTGAAAAAGAAATGGAACAAAGATTTGATTAGATAAAGAATCCTTAATATAACACCCAAATGAAATATTAAGGCTAGGACCCAACACAATAATTCACAATTCGGAAGAGGGACGCCGTAATCCAACTAAAAATTATTTGAAGGTATGTAAATGACGATTTACCCATTCCACCACGAAAAACGAAATGAAGAATTAGGTTTTAAATGAAATGAAATTCCTAGATTCTTTTGAGATTCATTGAATTTTTAATGGCATGTTTAATCTCGATTATGCCCTTCAAGTTTGTGACTGGGATACCGAGGATCACAAACAAGGTGTGAATAACCATGAAAATTAGCTTGGCACTCTCGATGTCGTTTACCACCTAATCAATGTGTCGGTTAACCACACACGCTCCATTGATCTATGGTAATTCTCGAGCTACCCTTTGCCACCTTTGTTAGTCCAAGTTAGTGTGCCGGTTAACCACATACGCTCCACTAATGACTTGGCAAGGTGTAAAGTGCAATTTCATGGAATAACATCTTTTTCATATTTTTCCTAAAGTAACTAAGATTGGGAATTTATAAAAACATTTAGTTACTTTATAATATTCATTATACTTATTAATGAGGAATTAATGTCGTATCCTACCCGTTCGGCTAACGACCCACCACCAATCAAGGAAGCGGAGGGTGAGAGTGGACACCCATTCAACCGCCATTTTATTGGCAGTTTTCTTATACCCCCTTATAGATTAGCTTCGTGAATGAGGCCTACTAACGGTAAGACTGACTTATCTTATACATACACACACACACACATATATATATATATATACATATTAATCTTTTAATATTATAATAGTATAAGGGTTGTATTTTAAACTTTTAAAACACTAGGGTTTTAGAATTGAATATTTCAAAATTAAAACTTTTAATCAAATTTTAAATTCCAAAACTTGAGGGAAATTTTTGAATTTTTTTCAAAACTTCTAAATCAAATTTTAAATAATTAAACTTATCACATAATTTGAACATTATCTTAAAATTTGACCATTATCCTTCAATTAAATGAGGATATTCATGACCATTACAAAAAATTTATTTTTAAATAGATAAAACAATTTAAGGTAATGATCCTTATCTAATTTAGGCTTGAAATCCAAAAAATCTGCAACAGACGAACCGAATCGTTGAGTCAGGGCATGGACTCGTCGAGTTGGTCCAACTCGTCGAGTTCATCTTAGAACACGTCGAGTTCATCAGGCAGAGACCAAAAACGAATTTGATTCAGATTTAAACAAATTACAATTGTATCATATATAACAGAAAAACACCCTAAGCTCTGATACCACTGATGGGTTTGGAGCATTACAACATTCCTATGATGCATATGCAACCCTAATTGCTTTGGATCTAGGTTTTTCTCAAGTTATACATGCAAATTAATTTTCCAAAGCAAAACCCTAATCTAGCATACAAGAAAACAAAATCTAATCATATTAGGGTTAGAAGAATACCTTTCTTGTTGATTGCTTGATCTTGGCCTTCAATTGCTTAGTGCCTCAAGTGTTGCACCTCTAATGGAGTCACAAACACCACTTAGAAAAGGATGAACAAGATAGAGTTGATAGAGGCTTCAAGATGTCGGCTAGGGTTCTCTAAGAATGCATAGGGTCGAAATCCTCAAGCCAAGGGTTCCTTATATAGTTGAGCTGCTCGAGTTTTAGGAGGAAACCCAAATTCTCTGCTTAAGCCTTAAGAAATCCATGGGATCCTTCTAGAAAGCCCATTGGAAGAAATCTCTATGGGCTTCCCATATATTTTGTCCACTCTTTCCTTTAGGAGTCCATCAGCCCAACTTGCAACCATCAATGATTTGCAATATTAGTCCCCTTACTTTTAATCAGTCTCTTTTGATCACTTAATTAATTTCTAATCAATACTAATTAAATATTATGATTTCTCAATTAATATATTATTCTTATAATATATTAATAAATCATTAATTAACCTCTTTCTCCATAATTCATCCTATCAAATTGATATGGTGAAGGCAACCCAAAAGGACCATGCTACTATCAGATCAAGTACATATCAATTATAGTTATGGGCTTAGACACCTAATCCAACATGTCCATGGGTTACTTAGGGTTTTGGATGGGAACTAGGGTTTCCTTATTCAAGTCCAGCTTTAAGATTTAAAACTAGCCTTATATAAACCCCCAAGTCATTAGAATTTCGGCCTAAGCAAGTATTCATAACCCTAGCTAATTTTCAAGTGTATCTCTCCTCTCATCCTCTTGCATAGAGTGTTTGTGAGCCATTAGAGATGCAACATTTGAGGCACTAAGCTTTCAAGAGTCAAGGATCTTGAAGATTGTCTTGTTATTACTACATAACAAGTGAGGTAATCTTTTAACCCTAATTTCTTTATGAATTTCGATCATATGACTAGTTTCTAGGGTTATTTCTTTGGTATTCAATTTGCATGTTCAATTAGTGAAAAACTTAGATTCAAAGCAATTAGGTTTGCATGATCACATAGGATTGTTATTATTCCAATAACCCATTAGTGGTATCGAAGACTAGGATGTTTTTCAATTGAATTTGATGTGATAGTGAAATATACAAAGAAGAAGCAAATCGTTTTTGCAATCTGTTCTTGGAACTCGACGAATTCATATAGGAACTCGACGAGTTGGGTCCAGCTCGCCGAGTTCATAGCCTGACTCGACGAGTTGACTCGCCAGATCCCTGATTTTTCAATTTTGATATCTTCGGTTGATTAGGATGAATGCCTTAATTCGTTTTTAATGCTTAAAACTGAATTTTCTGAAAGGTAATATGATATCCTTATCATAATTAAAGGATTTGGTTAAATTTGGATAATGATAAGATTATTTTGCTTTTAAAATTCAACCTAGTATCTGGAAAAGTTTTAAAGTACACCTTTTTGTTTTGTAATTTAAATTCTAAATTAAAAGTTTAATTTTGGAAATTTAAATGGAAAACCCTAGAAGATATCCTCATGGATTTTATTAATAATTTAATTAAAAGATTAATTAAAGGATAATTAATAAATCCATGTCTGGTTTAAATTTAATTAAATTACAAGTTTAATTTATTAAAGGATTAAACCCTTAGTATTTTAGAAGTTTAAAATACACTCTTATACTATTATAGAATTAAAAGTTATATATATATATATATATATATATATATATATATATATATATATATATATAGAGAGAGAGAGAGAGAGAGAGAGGTAGGTTGAAATGTTTCTAGCAAATAGTGTGTGCGTAAATGCTCCAATGAGAATTCAGGAATAATAAATCATTAAATAAATTAAAAAAAGGGTATAATGGTAAATTTACTATATCTAATTATGGTAATAAATAATTCAATTAATCTCTCATTAATTTTTTTTAACCCTACAAAGCCAACATCCCTAACCTTAAAGAGTACGATGGCTTCCTCAAATCATCGATACCTCTGTTCCTCCTTTCCACCATAAATTGATCCTTACATCCGAGCACCACCGTCGGCCTATTATCCGCCATCATGACAACAACTTCTAGATCCTCTATTCGACTAATATTCTTCCTCATCTTCATGTTCGTCGGCCTTTTGCTTTCCATAAGCTTGCTAGACGCTAACGGAAAGGTCCCGGATTTGGATCTCATGTTTGACTGCGTTGAGTGGCCAGTTATCTTGAAGAAGTACTATCATGGCCCTAATGCAGTTGCTCGATTGTGCGCCCCAATCTACCAGGTATTTAATACTTTCTCTCTTCGAATATGAATATCTGAATATTGCTATGCTCTTGTACTAATCATAACATGTTTTTTTATTTGTATCTCTAGTTCCTGACCACCAAGAAACTGAATTGGTAAGACTCTCACTATTTTTTTTTGAAGAAATTGAAGAAGCACACCACGTGTTCGATAAAATACATAGTTGAAATCTAGGTTTTTTAATGCATCTTGATGTCGATCATTCTTCTAAAATGGAATATCGAATTCTAATTTTGTCAGAATAGAATATTGAATTCATTGTCAACTTAAGCAGTGAATTATCGTAACCAATTCCGCCAGAATAAAAGTGGTTTATATTCTTGTTATTGGTCTCTATTCTTATGGAATAACATCCTAAATAATGAAACATTACATTCTTTCAGAATAATATACATTGCAAGTTTAGGGATGACTGTTAATGTTGGTTTGTAGAAATTATAGTTATATTCTATTTGAATGTATATCACATTTTATTAGAATTTATTGTTTTATTCTATTTAATGCACTAAAATTTTTAATATTTGAAAGTTGATTATGTTTTCCTTGTGAATTTAGGTTTTGAAGAGGTTGCCATTAATGTGGAAAATGAAGAAAACATGGAGAACGATAATATTCTTTCGGAATAGATTAGTGTTTTTATTAGATTTTGATATTTTTTCTTTTTTAACCATTTTTAGTTTTAATCTTTAAGAATAAATGTAATCCTTAAACCATTATTAGTCATAATTTTTTTTAGAATGATTGTAATAATTGTTTATAGTCTTTATCTTTACGGATGAATGTAAATAGTGATTCTTAAAGAATAGAATTCGTATCCTTTAGAAAATATTATTCTTGATAATATGTTGTATAATTCTTTAAACATGTTTAATATAAAATGTATCTTGAATGAAACAATATTATGCAAGAATAAAACCGCAAATATATTTACTAGTTTTATTGTTGACTTTTTGTCATTTTGACAGAATAAAATTAGTTATTATTAAAAGTAATATTAAAATTTAATTATAATTAATTTTAAAAAAATCAGATTTTTTTAAAAATAAGTGAATTAATGATCCCTTAAAATCCGAAAATTTCCTTTTTTAAAATAGGTTAATTGACGCAAATACCTTTTTGCTGAAATTTGTGTGATTATATGATAAATGCTACCCTATTGTAATATCATAAACCCTCAGATCATTATTGTTGATTCTATTCATCCAGTGGTCCAGATCTGTGCATTCTGGCACACAATAGTTACTAGAAAGAATATAACCTAACCCTATATATATAAGAAGGGTTTTGAGCATTCTAACATTCCTAAGGTGTACATGCAACCCTACAAACCTTGGATCTATGTTTTACTAAGATACATGTAAATTGTTTCCCAAGGTTCTTAACCTATCTAGCATAGCATGGGGAACTTTTAAACATAAATGCTAGAAGAAGAACATACCTTTTGTTGTTTGGATTCCTTGAGAACCTTGTGAGCCTAGCACCTCAAGTGTGATGCCTTAAATGTCTCACACAACACCACAACACTTGGAATAACCTTGAGAGAAGTTCACTTATACTCAAAATTCGGATAGCCCTCTTATACTTGCTTGTAGTGCCGATTTTGCTAGTCTAGGGGTCTTTATATAGTTGTGGTACAAGTAGGGTTACACCATGTAAACCCTAATTTCCATGGCTTTCCATCTTCCATGATCCATGGGTTTGTAACCTCCATGGACTATCCATGGATCACCTTATGGGTTTTAACCCAATCCATACAAACCATCGATCATTAGCCCACTATACAAGAATAATTGATTTACACAATCAACCCCATATATTTAGTTAGTCTCTTTTTGATCACTTAATTAATTCCAAATTAATGCTTTGATCAATACTAATTAAATAATATTATTAATATATTAGAACTTATAATATATTAATAAACCTTAAGTGTTATTCCTCTCATTTAGTCTATCTAAATGTTGCAATGCCATGCAACCCAAATGGACCATGCTAATCGGGTCAAGTACATTCCAGTAATAGTTATGAACTTAGACACCTAGTCCAACAATATATATATATATATATATATATATATATATATATATATATATATATATATATATATATATATATATATAAGAAAAGCCAATCCTACCGTTAGTAGGCCTCATTCACGAAAATGGTCTATAAGGGGTGTTTGAGGAAGCGACCTATAAAATGACCGCCATTGGGTATCCATTCTTACCCACTGTACTCTTGACTAGTGGAGGGTCGTTAGCCGAACGGGTAGGATAGGACACTAAACTCTCATTAAAAGTATAATGATTTATAAAGTAACTTAACACTTTTATAAAATTCCCTTCGTCGTGCATTGGTGGAACTGGAAATCATACTTATCTTCCTCCACCTCCTCCAATGATTCTCCCTGACCCACAATTTCGTCGACTTGAAAAGTTCAAAGTCACTCAAGCCCTATTGGTATGCAAACACCAAGATGGAAATTCTGTGTGTACACACGTCCTCAAGATGAAGTCTCACATTGACAAATTGGGAATGTTGGGTGTCATTTTCTCAAGGAAGCTAGCTGTTGACTTGGTTCTTCACTCGCTTCCTGAGTCATAGAGTCAGTTCCTTAAGGACTACTACATGACTGATCACGATGTGACCCTAATCTATCTAACATATTTTCTAATTGCTGCTGAAGTAACAATGCTTTGGCGCACTGATCAAGCAAATTTTTTTGGAGGATCTATCTCCCAAAGTTCCATGGACGTTGGTGATGGCAACGGTGATAGTCCAGAAATGGTTTCTCCTCCTAAGGGAGAGAAATCAACCAAGGTCAAAAAGTTTGACCATAAGAGAAAGGCCAGTTTTGAGATAGTTCAATGTGCCGATGCTAAAGAATTCATTTGTTTCTACTTCCAATTGAAGGGACATTGGAAGCGAAGCTGCCCAGAATACCTGAGAGATCTTAGAGAAAGTGAAGTCAAATTGTATGACTCTACTTCAGATACGTCCACTATCTAAATCTTTATTAAGTTCCTGTTCATAGATTCTTAATACATGATGTGATAAGTTGCATTTTGATGTTTTGGAGAATCTAAGAAAATGAAGGAAGCTTAAGAGGAAGTAAATGTTGATTATGATATGAAGAAATGGATTTCGGTCACATGGGTCAATGATCAGGATTTGGAGCCGCTACTTAGGAGTTATGATAGACTGCTTAGGAATATGTAGAAAAAAAGTTTTCATATGTATTTGAATTGTAAGGACAAGTTTTCCGCACATTATCAATAAACTGAATTTTTTTTATCTAAATTATTTTATGATTACCTGCAATGGCATTTATGAAAATTGGTGTTTATATTTCTATTATTAGCAATATTGAAAATGGATTTGATTCTTAGTTATATTGCTTGTGGTAGTGTCACAATTTACCAAGCGAGGAAGGATTATCATCGCCCAAGTTTCAATTAGACAGAAACTTGGAGTCATACAGTTGATTGTGTGATGTATGATAATCTTGATCTTTGGTAAATTGAGACTAATTCCTTGTTCACATGTATATGTGAGTCAAGTGAATGACTAAAGGATCTAGTACACATTGATGTGAACTGGTCAAATGCACCACAAAGGACGATAAGTCTATTCGTCATGATTTACTAATGGTTCAGTAAATATGGTTATGCTTATAAGATTAAGTGTAATTCTGATACCTTGAAAGATTTTCAAAGTATCACAGAACAATTAAAAAGAATCCATTGGGCAGAAAGATAAAAGTTTCTCTAATATGAAAGGAAAGGAGAGTACTTTAGTATCATGTTTTATGATCATCCTAATGATTATGAAACCATGTCACAATTGATCCTCTAAGGATAACTTAGTGCATTTATATGACAAAGAAGAGGAATCAGGTATTGTTGAAATGGTTAAATCAAGAAGATGAGTCATACTTCATTCCAAAATCAAGTTTTAGAGTCATACTCTAGTTACTCCAAGTTGTACCTTGAGTAACATGTTCTAAGTAGGTTTATAACACCTCATGAAAATGTGGAGTAGAAATATTTTCTTGCTCTAGCACATTTGAAATTGGTAGTTGTGATGTTTTGGTTAAAACAAAGACCAAGTAAGACCAATTATATGAATTCTTTCTTGATAAGAACCCACACTAACTCTTGAATATTTGTTTGTCGAGGAATGTTCCTTGAAAAACAATCTTATATGTCAACAAGTCAGTAGGAGTCTTGTTGATCTTGAAAAGTTTCAGGAGACAATCGAGAATAAACCTTTTGGTAATCACTAGCACATGACCTGAGGTTGATAACATATCGTGTTGACACATTCTTGTTTCTGTGACCATTCCAGTTGAATTGGCAATGCTTAAGAGTTCTATGGTTTTCATTTGACTGCATAAGGCAAAGCACCTTGATCAATGAAAGTACATTGATATGTATGGGTGAGCTGCTCAATAACTTGGAAGCACTGGTAAGCCCTTGTGCTACCGGATGGCAAGAAATTAAGATTAAGCAAGTTCAGTCCATATGAGTTTGAATTTGTCATAAACTTGTCTTATGCTGGTGGTTGGAAATGAAAAATTTTTCATGGGTAGGAACACATACACCATAAAATCTAAGTGACAAAGGTTTCGCTCTACTTCATGAAAATGATTGTGAGGAAACACTTTAACTAGTAGATTTTAAAGGATTGATTAATGTCATTAGAGTTAGCAGTTGTGATAATTGCGTTCTCAAATTTGAGTATGATTACAACATCCCTTTTCATAGTTCGAATTGTGAGAAAAGTCAAATAGTTTGAACATTCGAGATTTATTGCTATAAGTTATGGAAGGGTTTGAACTCACACATATGCTATTTAATGAGAGGTGTATGAGCTTGATAAGTCTAGATAAAGACTTTTCGGAGCACTACGTATCAGAAATCTGAACTTTTGCAAGGAAATCAAAAGGTATTGATTTCCAAAAAGTCCAATTGATTTCTGTGTACATGTCAAAGCTAGCGGGAACATAATTGTTATGCTAGTAAGAACATAATTGTTATGAGAATTATCATTATGATAAGTGTTGCGAGTTAGCAGTACTTTTTATAGGAAACAAAGCTTTCAATTTGCAAAGTTGCAGAGTTTGGAAGTTGTTTCGCTATAGTAAGGGTTAAGGGAGATGTCACTAATACTTCATTTCAAATCTAAAAGTTTAGATTGAATTTTTAATGGAACTTAGTCATGAACATATATGAATATCATGTTGAAATGTTTCGACATAGGAAATTCGATATATGGAAATATTATAGCAAGAGACTGGTCAAATATCAGTTCTTTTAGACATTATGAATCGAATCTCATATGCTTCAAGTATAGGATCGATTGCATATGCTATAATATTCACTTGTTCTGATTTTCCAAATGCCTAGGGTATTAAGAGGGAAAAAGGACTAGAACTTGATATGACTAAAGTTGTTCTGAGGTTTACCAAAAGATTGGTTGTTTGTGGACAGTTGGAAGTATAGTAATAGATGGACCATATTGACATAATTATGGATAGATGGAATTCTGTTAAGAATGGATGTCAAATGGCAGTATGTAAATGTTTCCATTATGGGAGTTGGATATTGAGATATATGTGTGAGTTAGAAACTTTAATGCAAGAAGGATGTTCAAGGAATATACTTTGAATGTGAGACTTCGTTTCCATGGAATTTTTTTTGTAACAAATCTTAAATGGAATGCTTTGTAATATCATTGGCCAAGTCTCTATGACTTTGGAGCCTCGACATTACAAAAGGATCATTGCATGAAAGGTTAGACTCTAACACATTCTAGTAGTGGAAATAATTTGGTATTCTTACACTTGTAATAAGGATTTAGAATTGTGAAATGAGCATCATTGGAAATGTGTCCAATTGATCCGTTTCACAAAGGAAGGACCATAGGTAAACATAGTGCGTGCTTAGAGCATGGCATGACTAATGTTTTAATTCAAGTATTTAGTTGATTAGTCAAAACATTATACAATGAATAAAGTCTAATTTAAAAGGTGATTAAATAAAGACGTGTTATTTATATTCAAAAATTTTGAGACCATAGTTAGTTAGGTTATTCTTGTGTTTCACTTTGCATGTTTTACTTCCCGAATAACTAGGTTATTCAAACGTCCACAATCGATCATACTTTGGAAGTAAGTAGTGAATTAAGATTGTCATGAATCTGACTGTAGATTGTCTAAAAGCTTAGACATAGCAAATGTTTGCTGCAATGTTCATGAGTACTCTTGAAATAGGAATTTGAGTATTAGATAAACCCACGCTCAGAGAATGTCACACCCCCAAACCAGACGGCGAAAACGTTCGAGGGCTCGTGTGACTTAAATTGAATATCATCACAATGAATATACATGAAACATAACATAAACATCACCATGCCTTAATACATTACAACTGACATTGTTCACATCAACTAGATTGTCTAAATATTACATATCCATAGCATAAATTGTTTGAAAGTTTTCAAAGCATAACATCTTAACATACGTGGTATTACTCTTTAGCTTACCTGTTACCTGAGAATACAAGTTATTTTGAAAACGTCAACATATGGAATGTTGGTGAGTTCATAAACAGGGTTGTTATGAAAATGTTTTGTGCAGTTAATAAAACCCATAAAATCCGATATTTTTTGAAAAGACAATTGTTTATACTAAAGCGTGAAGATCCATAGGTTTGTGCATGAATGATTTCAAAGCGTGTATAAACGAGAAGTTTTGCATTATAGTTATTGAAAAATACAAGCGAATGGTGTTGATTTCCTTGAAAAACCCGATGTTTTCCGATAATATAATATGATTGTTTCGAATTATTATACCGTCACATCGAATGATTATGAATTCCCTTGATTACTCAGATAGCATTGGATTTATTTATGTGAGTCGTTATAACCATGCATGATAATGACTAGTTCGTCTGTCTTGGCATTCTAGCGAACACCGAAATTGATCTTAAGATTTTGTCACCCTAGACTAGTCGAGTCTAACTGTAGCAAACAACTGAGGTGTGGGGGAGTCACCCCCATATAGATCTATACACAAACTCTCGCTCTCCATCCAGGAGACTTTGATTATAACTACAGACTACGACCGACACTTAAAGGTTTCGACTGTTATTACTCACTTAATCCAATAGAATTTGATTACCATTAATTAACGCCCTAAATTTGTTTACTTGAATTGAAGGTAAGCCTAACAGACGAGAAGAAGAGGATTACGAGGTCCTACTAATTACGTATGTTATTTAAGACTGTTGGGTATACGAAGGATGCGTTGGCCCATTTCGCATTTGATTTATTTGGACCTTACTAGCATTGCTAATGGGCCACTGAGGCCCAATAGCACATAAAGCCATTGAGGGTCCCTTAAGCATGTAATTGGGTCGTAGGAGGCCCAATAGACATGTAGTATTATTGCTAGGCCCAAAAGTCATGTTAATGGGTCACAAATGCCCAATAAGCATGATTAGAATCTTTCAAGCCCAACGATTTTAATATTTACTTGTTTTAGGTATAGTATATTTGTCGGAAGTTTTGATTGAACAATTGTTAAATCGCAAAGGCACGAAGCTTGTCGATTGTTTATAACGATATTTGAAAATATATGTATATTCTTCGTTCTATTTTCATAAGTTATAATTTGGTATTTTTGACCCAAATATCTTAATAATAAAATAATTGACTCAAAAATATTGGTTTGACCTATTCAGCACTTCTTTAATAAAAATGACAATCTTAGTCCGTTTAAAAAAATGACATTCTAGGCCCTTAAACTATTTTCTTGACATTTTTGGCCCACAGACTTATTTAAATAATGTTTTTAACCCAAAATTTACTCTTTGGCAATTTCATCTCCTTTAGTAAAGAATTTTCATTTAAAGTCCAAACTTTTCGCAAATTTTACAATTTTGAACCAAAATCCAAAAACTTTGCATTTTTGATCCTTTTTTGGCAAAAAGGTCATTTTAACCCCTGAAATAGATTTATTTCCCCTTTTATCCACTGTTTTAAGAAATTTATCATTTCAACCCCTTAAAACACATTTTTTTCGCAACTTTGGGCCTATGGGCCGAAAAGCCCAAAAATTGGCCCATTAGGCTACAATTTACATTTCTAGTCCTTTGAAGAGCATAATATTCATAAAAACATCTATTGTAACTGTTTTGACCCTTTTGGTCCTTATGAAAACCGTGAATAACAACCTTTAACCCAACTTTTGTTTATTTGACAAATATAGCCCAAAAATGAGTTTTATGTTGTAATATGTTTAATATAACCTTAGTGGGTAATTTTTCTTGACTTGTTTAATGTAATATATCTTAGATCACGTTTATTTTCCTCCTTGAGCTATAGATCTCGAGATTTCTTTCCTTTTTGGCACATATATACCACATAAACACATGAAATCACACATAACATAGACATATACATAGATCTACACATTTTACTTGTATTCTCCCTTATTAAACTTGTGAAAACAGAAAATAAAGGGGTATGAACTCATCTTTGCTTGTTGTTTTCGATTTGAAGAAGAAATGGAAGAGTTTGATGTTGTTTTCGGCCCTAGAAAGCTTCTTGAGAAGACTTTGGCTTAGATAGGTTCTAAGAAGCATGATCATGAACTTTCATGAGTTAGAAGGAGATTTATAAAAGATTGAAGAAGCTAAACCATGGATCTAAGCATCAACTTACCTCGGATGATGATTTTTGTGGAAGAACCTCCTTGAAATGCCCTAGATCTCGAAATTTTGATGTTGGAAAGGAAAGTGTTCTTGAGAGAATTTGGAATGAGAGTTTGAAGATGTGTGTGTGTGCGTTTGGTGATTCTCGGCCGTGAATAAAAAGGAGAGGGAGAAGAGAAATAAATTGAGTTGACATGCATGGAAGTATGGGAAGGATGCATGGATACCCTATGGACAATTTTGAGGTGGCACCATTAAAAGTCAACCCTTCTTCCCTTTTTTTTGTAGTTGGGCCGAGAGAGAGAAGGGAAAGAAAGGCTTGGGCCTTTTGTGCTAGAGTCCATAATATGGATCCCAATTAATGGTTTTTCGGCCCATTGGCCCTTTTAGAGAAATCCACGGCCCAATTTGCATCATGTGTTTTATAACCCATTAGGGCTAATTAGATTTATTATGGCCCAATAAGGCCCATTAAAAATAACCTAGTTCTTTTTAAGCTTATAAGGCCCAAAATGCTAAGTTTCATACAAATGGGTCCAATTAGAGCCAATTTAAGGGTTCTAAGCCCAAAATAGTCAAATTGGAAGCTTATTGGTCCATTAGGCCCAATAAGGAAGTCCCAGTCCAAAATGAACTTAATCCGGGATTTTTAGGGTTTCCAACCTTTTGTTGACTATTTGAATGTTTGTATAGAGTATTTGATGGAATTTTGTTGTCACTGAATAAGCACCATACATGTTTTCAAGTTTTGGCTACAATGTTATCTTTGTTAAGGGTTTTACAAAGCATCAGAATTCGTAGTTGTGACAGAGAATTATTTCATGGATTTTATCACGAGTAATTTTGAGACGATAATATCTTAAATTCTTGAAAAGAAGAAAAATGAGTTGTTGTTTACAAGTCATTTGTGCATGGACAATACATAAACACATCAGTAAATTGATGTTATAAAACGTATTGTTGTGTGTGATTTGATGGGTGAATAGTGCAAGCATATGAGTTGAAGTTTATCTGTTCCTTTTGCCCTAACAGGGAAAAACAATATTTATGGGCCCCTCGATGATTTAGTGATGACATCTTAAGCGCTTGGCCAATCCTGGACTGAATTGATGTGTTCGATTGTAGTCAGTCGTCACAAATAAAAAATCGGGAAATAAATCTTGGACTGAGATTAATTATAGTCCATGTCTCATGTCCATACGATATTGATATGTGCATATCTAGTTATATATTTTGTATAGAATCTTAATAATTTTTGGCTATTTTATTGCAATTAATGAACAAAAGGTACTTAATTATGTTTAAATTGTATTTTCAGCCTAAAAGACGTGCTCGGATGCAAAAGGAAGCGGGAATAGCAATCGGAAGCTCAAGAATTAAAGAAAGAAGAAAAAGAGTCAAAAACCTGAAGAACTCGGCGGGTTGGACACCTACTCAATGAGTAGACACGAAGATTCGCGAACAAGTCATGCCTTGTCGTACACGGGTGTGACATCCCCAAAATCTCGGCCAAAAAAGACCGGTTTCATTTATGCTTTTTAAACATTTTCAGAGTAAATCCTTTTGATTTTTAAAAGAGATGCGGAATTTGTTCCAAAAAACAAAACATGATAAAATAGATTTTTATCAAAACATTTCATAAAGAAATATGATTTCATTTCATAATCAAAAATCGGGATGTCATGGTCCGATACATATCATAAAGCATAAACGATAACATTACAAGTCATTCAACAAATATATACATATACAGATTTGTAAACACAACAACTTGATGATTCATCCATCTTATACCCTTGCGCCACTTCCTGTAATACAAATAAACTGAGTGGGTCAGGCTTGGGAGCCTGGTGAGCATATAGGGTTTTCAACCCACAATAAATAATTATATTTAATTTCAACAATCAACAATAACCCGATTACCCATTCCCGTTATCCTCACTTTACGTCCCTAAAACAACATCTATTATAAGGAACTTAATTTAGGATTTTCATCGGGACGGACATTACTGCAGAGGGGCGTCCTCAACAATAAGTGTCCTAAGGCAACCATGTGGGGGATAGAGTACACCGGTGAACACATCGTTCACAACACCTACAGGTTATGAGCCTGCTAGCGTTCCACAGGACTGTCTAGAATAGTCTGTGGTCGTCATCCATACTTTGCTGAATGACTAGAATAACACCAACAATGAGGCCTCTCATCAATTTATTTTATTGCACACCAACTGTCTACCCATGTTTTACCCAACATATTAGTAGATAAAAATATACATGTTTTATACATAAATTTTAAAACAAAAACTGTATAGCATGCACTTTCGATACTCCATCCAAATAGCAAGAAATACGTATACACATAACAAGAAATTTCAAGGAGAGTCATATAAGTCTATGTGTTAAAAGGTAATAATAATACCCTCACACAACCTGTATTCTTAAATACATTCAACGATTACTTGTATAATATCGCGTATTGAAAGGGACTATACACTCACCTGATCAGAAGATGATCGGGCAGAACTACGACTTGCAGAAGTAGTGTTTCTCCGTAGATCTGGAAGATCTTCACAAAAACCGGGCTCCTCACGGACAGGGCTTCGGCTCAGAAATCTCACTTCTCGGGATCCTCGGGGCTTCGGATCTTGCTTCGGGGCTCCGGAATGATATCGGGGCTTCGGGATATGATTGGCATGCAAATCGAGGCAAAAAATAGAGAGAAGAAAGAGTTTGAACAAGAGAAAATGGCTGATCTCAATTTCTATTTATAGGCTGTTGGGTCTGGGATTACGCTGGGCGTAATTTCCAGGTACGCTGGGCGTAATTAGGTTACGCTGGACGTCCTTTGACGTCACTGCATGCGTCAATTGGTGGCACTCGAGTATTGGTCAGACAAGTTGCACCCCTCTGAGTACGCTGGGCGTACTCAAATTACGCTCGGCGTAATTTGACTCGTCAAACTTCTAAATTGCGTAACTTTCGCATACGAGCTCCATTTTTGACATTCTTTATATCCACGCGTAGGTCAGACCATACTCTACAACTTTCATTTAGACTCCGTTGGCTAATTTTGATTTTTTTATTACTTATTTTTAGAAGGCCGGGACAGAAAAACTTCGTTATAAATTCATAACTTCTTCGTCCGACGTCCGTTCTCGCCTAACTTTTCATCGTTTTGCTACTAACAACGAGATCTTCGATTCTCGTTTAGATTGTTTCGGCTAAAAACCGTTCGATCTCAAATCGAGTATTCGGGCTGTATACTGTCAAGTCGAAACTTCAGAAAATCATAACTTCCTCATACGAAGTCAGATTTGGGCGTTCTATATATATATTCGGAAACCTCGTTTCGGCCACTACAACTTTGTGCATCAATATCGGGCATATCTCACACTTTAATTTTGATGCTTATTTTATTCTGAATTCATTAAATTATAATAATTAAGAAAATAAACACATAATTCACATAATTCACAAATAATACTTTCTTATTATTTCAAATTGGGTTACAAAGGTTAACCTAGACTATTACATTGCTAAAAATGGAAAGCCCAGAAACACGGGCGTTACAACGGGTTTTAAGTGATGAACTCGTCGAGTTGGTCACTGGACTCGACGAGTAGCCCTGTTTTCAGAAAACTATATAAAGGGCATTAATGTTCGAGACCGGAGGCTTGGAGAGAAACCCGTAGAGACTGAATTGCGATTGGGAGTGCTGCTGGAGCTCTAGAAATCGAGAATCAACCTTAGCATTCAATTTTGAGGAGATCGAAAGGTACAATTATATTATCTTTTCTTAATCTAGTGTTTACATCAAGTTTGAATCATTAGGTTTAGTTTGTGAGATATTTTCTGCTATGAATATGAGCTAAACACTTATAACTTCTGTTTAGGGTAGACTAGCTTGTTAATATGGTTTGAATTTTATGGCTTGGATTATTTAATTTGGTGAATTTTGTTTTCTTAAGCTTGTTAAAGATCCTCATGTGTTGACAATAACTATTTTCTATTAATTATCAAGTCTATTAAGTTGCATGAACATCTCTTAATTACTTGTCTTATATAATTTATGTGAAAACAATATTATATGCCTAGGAATAGTGAACATGAAACTACGGGTTAACTAGAAAATAGGTAAGTCAATGTGTGAGCTTGTGTGACGAACAACCATACAAGAAGTTAATTGAATTAGTAATTTAATTAGCTAACTACGAGTCTTACTTAACCCGAATGAATAAACTAGGAAACTCATTAGTTTAACCAATTGGCCACTGTTTAAATTGATTTGTTTTCTAAGGATTAGTAATAGTGAACATGAACCTAATCACATTAATCGGTAGCCAATGACAAATTAATCGATTGCACTTGCCATAAAATCAACCTTAGGAATAAGTAAGTCGAACCTGAACTAAAGTCTCCTTTATTATTGAATTTAGTTGATTTTTATTTGCTTTAGCTGTTAATTGTTTTGTTTGAGTGTTAGTTAAGTGCTTAAGTTTCTAGTCTTGCAAAACTAGAGAAAACCTCTTTTCTTTTATTATTTGTTTTTTAGATAATTCTAGTAGTTAGCTTTATATTTGTTGGTCCCTGTGTTCAATACCCTGTTTGCTTAAACTATACCACTAATTGACAGGTACATTGCCTTTTGTGTGTCTAAATTGTATTAAAATAGTAGGACTAAAACTAGTGCATTCCACACACATCAAGTTTTTGGCGCCGTTGCCGGAGAACGGTTCTAAAATAAATTTTAATTGCTAGTGTTATCGATCATTTGTGTGAAATTTATTTTGCACAAAGTTACTCTTTTTAGTAAATTAGTTAATAGGTTTGAGTTTTAG
This sequence comes from Lactuca serriola, assembly GCF_051521515.1. Classification (NCBI taxonomy): domain Eukaryota; kingdom Viridiplantae; phylum Streptophyta; class Magnoliopsida; order Asterales; family Asteraceae; genus Lactuca; species Lactuca serriola. The sequence continues at coordinate 322,664,802 of NC_136412.1, read as the reverse complement.
TTTTTCTGTTTTTAGAATTTTTGTTCTATTTTTTTTTCTGTTTTACCTTTGAACTCGTCAAGTCCAGTCCCAGCTACTCGACGAGTCCATCGCAATATTTCAGTATCGTTTTTAGTTTTGTTTTGTTCTTTTTACGCGTGTTTTTCTGTGTCTTGTAGTTTGTTTATGACCCGAGGATCAGACACACCCTTGATCCCGCTGTTGGGTTTTGAGCATTCTAACACTCCTAAGTGTACATGCAACCCTAAATACCTTGGATCTATGTTTTCTCTATTATACATGCAAATAAGAACATCCAAGGTATTATCCTAATCTAGCATATAAAATAATGAATATAATAAGATAGAATACACACCTCTTTCATGTAGAAAGTCTTCATGAAGCTTGAGTGCCAAGTGCCCCAAGTGTGACACCTCAAATGGTTCACACAACACCAAATACACTTGGAATAACTTGAGAGAAATCTACACTTCATGAAATCGGCTAGCCCTTCATATTCACACACTAGTGGCCGATTTTGTCAAGAATAAGATCTTTATATAGTGTTACAATTAGGGTAAACCCTAATTGTCATGACTTTCCATTTCCTTGGATCCATGGGTTCAAATACACCATGGAGCATCCATGGAGCATCCTGTGGGTTTTAGCTCAACTTGATTATCCATGGAGCATTAGCCCACTATACAAGTATGGATGATTTACACAATCAATCCATATATTTAATTAGTCTTCTTTTGATCACTTAATTAATCCTAGATTAATTCTTGATCAATACTAATTAAATAATCTTATTATTCTTATTATTAATATACTAGAACTTATAATATATTAATAACCATAAGTGTCTTATTTCTCTCATTATAGTCTATCCAAATGCATGATGCCATGCAACCCAAATGGACCATGCCGTGTCGGGTCAATTCTTACCAATTATAGTTATGGACTTAGACATTAATCCAACAGCTCCCACTTGGATAAGTCTAAAACTATTATTGCGTATGACTTCAGGAACCAACTGGCAATTGTAGCTCTCAAAAGCTTCTGTCGAACTCTGACCTTGTAGATGAACTCTGACCTTTGTCAATGACTTGTCCATTAGATAAGGGATCATATATTCCTCCATTCTAGATATCATATGAACTGAGACATGGATTATAATCATTCTCTCTGTCCATTTGTTGTTTCCCGATTTCCGATTTATGACGACTGACTAATTGAACAAATCAAATCAGTCCTGGCTCGGCCGAGCACTTCCATTTGTCATCATCAAATCATCGAGGGGCCCAAAGATATCGCTTTTATCCTGAAGGTAAAAGGAATGGATAAACTTCGACTCATATGGCTTGTTCTACTACTTGTTGAATCATACACAAAGGCACGTTTTATAGCACCGAGTTACCAAATGCGTTTTCGTGCAATAAATGTACAACCAACTCATAGTAACAACTCATATCTCTAGGTTTGAAGAATATAAGATATTATCGTCTCATGATCACTCGTGATAAAATCCATGAAGTGATTCCAATGAGCGCGGGTTGAATCCAATACTCAGAACTTATGAGCACTCATGAGTGTTGTAGCCCTTTGTCCAACACCTTAGACCTCTACAAGCCAACCCATGACAGTCTTAATTCATATCTACTTCCAACATATGACCGACTGTGGATAGTTTGAATAACTTAGTCATTCCGGAATAATAACCCAGTTTATTCAGGAAGTCAAAACATGCAAAGTGAAACACAATAATAATTGAATCCAATATGGTATCAAAACCTATGAACATAAATAAAACACCTTTTATTTATCACCATATGATTACACATTATTCATTGTATACTATTTCAGCTATCAACTTTATTCTTGAATTTAAAACAATAGTTGTCCCATGCTCCAAGCATGCACACTATGTTTTCTAAACACTAGTCATGCCATACACCAAGTATGCATACTATGTTTGTCTATGATATTTACTTTGTGAACTAGATCAATTGAACATAACTTCAATGATTCTCTTTTCACACTCCCAAATCCTTACTGCAAATGCAAGAATTCCAAACTCATGTCATTTACTGAAATCTGTTAGATTCTAAACTTATATGCATTGATCCTCTTGTAATGATTATGCACAAAGTCAGAAGGTCTTGACAACAACCATTACAGACCATTCCAAAGGAGATCAGCTCCTTGGGAACATCCTTCTTGCATTAAGTTTCCTAATCTTAAACAGATTGAAAATTCTAACTTTGAAACATTTCCAGATTCCATTTTGACTATCAGTTCTGAACAAGAGTTGCCTCCTTCCAGATTATGTCAATATGGTCCTTCCAGAATTATCATTATACTTCCAACTGTCCTTGAGCAACCAATCTTTGGTAAACCTTAGATTGTCCTCGACAATTGTTTAATCCTTTTAGTCATATCCAGTTCTAAACCTTTTCCCTTCTTAATGCCCCAGGCATTTGGAAATTTTTAGAATGGATGAATATAGCCCATGTAATCGATCCTATATCCAAAGCATATGGGACACGATTCATGATGTCTCACATAAAGACTAAACCAGTCTTTTGCTATAACATTTCCATTTCAATTTGCCAAGTTCTCATAATTTAGATTATGAAAAGGGATGCCGTAATCACAATCGAATTTTAGAATGCAAATAATGGACTCATATACAAAATTTCCTTATGTTGAGCCATTCCAACATGAAATTCATATATATCCTTGACTAAATGATTAAAACCTCACGATCTAATCTTGTAGATTTGAGATGAAGTATAATTTCCTCTCCCTTAATTATAGCAAAACAACTCTTTCCCAATTGAAACTTTTGTTTTCTATAATTAACATTGCTAACTTGCAATATTTATCATAATTATCATGCTCCCACTAACATGATGATTATTAGCATAACACTTATGCTCCCACTAGCTTTGACATGTACTCAAAAATCAGCTGACTTTCTTACCAAAGTTCAGATTTCTGATACTAGATTGTTTTGATAAAAATTTATCAAAATCATACACCTTCCCTTAGATAGCACACTTGTGTGTCTAAACAATTATGAAGAGGGATGCCGTAATCATAATGGTTAGTCCTTTTTGCCTCTTCTCACAAGTCCAGGTTAGTGTGCCGGTAAACCACACACGCTCCACTAACGACTTTGAGAATGCAAATATCACAATTGCTATCTAGCTAAAATCTACTTAGTGAAAGTGTTTCCTCACCATCATTTTCATGAATCGGAGAGAAACCTTATGAAACTTAGATTTTATGGTGTATGTGTTCTTATCCATGTGAATTGTCAAAACCATAGACACAAGACAAGGATAATGACAAATCCACACTCATATGGATTGAACTCAATCTTAATTTCTTGCACCTGGAAGCTCAAGGTCCTGCCATTGCTTCCAAGTTGTTGTGCAACTAATTGAGAACTCTAAGAACTCAAATGCAAAGCCAACTTTAACTGGAATGGGCACAGAATATGTCAACACGATAGGTTATAAACCTCAAGTCGTGTGCTAGTGAAGAACTTGAACTTCAGGTTTTATTCTTGATTAGTTCTTGAGACTTTCAAGACCTTTAAGACTCCCACTATCCTCTTGACATATAAGACTTCCTTGTCAAATATTCCAGGGATAGTGTGGATTCTAATCAAGACAAATACTTCACACAATTGGCCTAAGTTGATCTTTGTTTTATCCAAAACATCACAACTTACCAATTTCAAATGTACAAGAGTAGAAAACTTTTACTCTTACATTTAACAAGTGTTTTAAACCTTCTTTAAGACATGTCACTCAAGTTACAATCTTGCAGTATGACTCTAAGAATTGTATTGGAATGAAGTATGACTCATCTTCTTGATTTAACCATTTCAACAATTCAAGTTCCTCTTCTTAGTCATAAGAATGCACTAAGATTTTCCTTAGAGAACTAATTTTGATATGGTTTCTTAATCATTAAGATGATCACAAAACTGATACTAAAGTACTCTCCCATCTTTTCAGATTTGAGAAACTTTTATCCTTCTGCCTAATTTGATTCTTCTTATTCGCTCTGCCATACATTGGAACCTTTTCCAATGTCTCAGAGTTACACTTAAGCTTGTAAGTATAATCACGTTTACTGAGCTTTAGTAAACTATGAAGAATTTTGTGGTGGACCTAATCAGTTCACAAGAATGTGTACTCGGTCTCTTAGTCCTTTACTTGACTCACAAATCCATGTGACCGAGTAATTAGTCTTAATTTTTCCAATACTTGAAAGTTCTCATTCATCATGTTATACAACTTGCATGATTCCAAGTTCCGGTCCAATTGAAACTTGGGTGATGAGAATCTTTCCTTATTTGGTAAATTTAGACATTACCACAAATGAAAGAATCAATTTCATACTTCCACTCTTGCTATTGATGGAATCTTATAAGCAACAAAAATTTCCATAGATGCCATTGTAAGGATATTTTAAAATAAATAAAATCAAAAATTTCCTTTTATTTTAAAAACTTTGCGGAAGAACTTGTCCTTACAATCCATATGAAAACTTGTTGTTATCTATTCCTAAGCAATATCTCATAACTCCTAAGAAGTAGCTCAAGAATCCGATCTTCAAACCATGCGATAGAAGTCCATCTACGCGATCAGATTCAACATATTCTTTCTTTAAGTTTCTTCACTTTTCTTTGATTCTTAAAACATCAACATGTGACCCAGTCACGTCATGTAATAAGAATCTCAGAATAGAAACTTAGCAGAGTTAGATAGTGGACTTTACCTAAAGTAGAGTCAAACTTATTGACTTTAACACCCTTAGGTAAATTGGCAGATTCGCAACCAATGCCCCTTCGTTTGGAAATATAAACATATGGACCCTTAGGTAATGGTACACGGGACTATCACAGACTTAGCTTTTCTCTTTACCATTTGGTCAACCCAGTTGACTATGGTCGATCCCTTTCCACTGGGAGAGAGAGCTTTACTAAATATCCAATGTCATCATTGTCAATGTCCATAAAGTTTTAGGAAGTTGATCTTATGAAATAGATAAGATCATTAAGGGTCTTGTCATAGTCTGTTTCATAGGTGTTCCAAAAGAACTTACTATGTGACTTAGAAAGTAGTTGAACCACCAACTTTCTCAAGACTTTGACACCCAACTCTCCCGACTTGTCAATATTTGACTACATCTCCAAGATGTGATCACACCTAGACCTTGCCTTGCCAATAGGGCTTGAGTGACCTTGAACTTGTGGGTTAGGGAGAATAATTGGAGGAGGTGAAAGAAGTATGATTTCCATGGGACATCATCTTCATTTAGGAAATCTTGTTTCAAGAGATTTAGGAAGATCATAAATGTCTAAACCAGACATGTTTTTGGGAGATATTCAAGATAGTTGATCTTAATTCCTTAATATGACACCCAATATGAAATATTAAGGCTAGGACCCAACAAACTATTTTATAACTTAGAAGAGGTATGCCGTAATCCAAGCTATAAAATATTTGAAGGTAGGTGAATGACGATTCAACAATTTCCACCAAGATAAACGAAATGTATTATTAGGTTTTAATTGGTTTTGAAACTCCTAGATCTTTGAGATTCATTGAACTGTTCAATGGCATGTTTCAATCTCGAGTGTGCCCTTCAGGTTTTGTGACTGGGATGCCGAGGATCACAAAACAAGGTGTGAAGTAACCATGCAAATTACTTGGTACCCTTAAGTGTTTACCCCTCAATCGATGTGCCGGTTAACCACACACGCTCCATCGATACTATGATAAACATTAAGTTACCCTTTACCTACCTTGTTAAAAACGAGTTAGTGTGCCGGTTAACCACACACGCTCCACTAACCGACTTAAACAAAGTGCAAAGTGTAATTTCATGGATTAGCACCTTATTAACATTTTCCTAAGTAACTAAGATTGGGTATTATTAAGAGTTTAGTTACTTAGTATTTATCATTAATACTTTTAATGAAGGGAGAATTATAGTCCTGTCAAACCCGTTCGGCTAACGACCCTCCACCAGTCAAGCAAGCGGTGGGTGAGAGTGGACACCCATTAAGTTGTCATTTTATAGGCAACAACCTTATACCCACCTTATAGACCGGCTTCGTGAATGAGGCGTACTACCGGTAAGACAGACTTTACTCTTATACATATATATATATATATATATATATATATATATATATATATATATATATATTATTAACTTATAATATTATAAAGTATAAGGGTTGAATTTTAACTTTTAAAATTCTAAGGGCTAACTTGGAATTAAAGTATTCATAAGTGAAAACTTTTCAAATTCCAAAACTTGAGGGCAAGTTTTGAAACTATTCAAAACTAATTAATTCCATAACGTATGTGTTTAAAGTAGTTTTAATCCAAAAACTCTTCAAGTTCCATAACTTGAGGACAAGTTATGGAAGACTTTAAACTAATAAAAGAATTAACTTTTCTTTATCTTATAACTTATGGAATTAATTAAGGTTACACTTTTTATTTATTTATTTATTATTTAATGAAGAGACTCTTGGTCCTCCATAACTTGAGGACAAGTTATGGAGTCATAAAACCATTTAATTAGAACTAGACTCTTCATTTTTTGTAACCTTTGCCAACTATTATGAGTTTTATGAAACTTAAATGTGACTTTTCATATAACTTGAGGACAAGTTACAAAAACACATTTTAGAATCAACTCTTAGATTAATTTGGATTGAAAACAACTATTTCACTCAACTTTCTATTAATCTAAGCAACTCATAAGAACAAGATAATTCAAATCAAACTTTTTCATGTAATTAGTCTAAACCTTAAACTAATACAAAACATGAATCTATTGACAATTATCTTTGAAATTGGATTAGCATGAACATTACCACATCAAAAACAAGTTTATAAGTTCAAAAACATCTTAGGGTAATGTTTCTAGTCCAATTCCATCCAAAAAAGTCGAATTTATGCTGTCTGGGGGTCCAACTCGTCGAGTGCACGAACCAACTCGGCGAGTTGGATGTTTTTTGCCTTGGAATCGGCGAGTCCATTCATGGACTCGGTGAGTCTGCTGGGCAGACAACATCAAAACTCGATTTTCCAGCTTCTTTTGCATGTATAACAAGAAAACAAGCCTAGGCTCTGATACCACTGTTGGGTTTTGAGCATTCTAACACTCCTAAGTGTACATGCAACCCTAAATACCTTGGATCTATGTTTTCTCTATTATACATGCAAATAAGAACATCCAAGGTATTATCCTAATCTAGCATATAAAATAATGAATATAACAAGATAGAATACACACCTCTTTCATGTAAAAAGTCTTCATGAAGCTTGAGTGCCAAGTGCCCCAAGTGTGACACCTCAAATGGTTCACACAACACCAAATACACTTGGAATAACTTGAGAGAAATCTACACTTCATGAAATCGGCTAGCCCTTCATATTCACACACTAGTGGCCGATTTTGTCAAGAATAAGATCTTTATATAGTGTTACAATTAGGGTAAACCCTAATTGTCATGACTTTCCATTTCCTTGGATCCATGGGTTCAAATACACCATGGAGCATCCATGGACCATCCTATGGGTTTTAGCCCAACTTGATTATCCATGGAGCATTAGCCCATTATACAAGTATGGATGATTTACACAATCAACCCATATATTTAATTAGTCTTCTTTTGATCACTTAATTAATCCTAGATTAATTCTTGATCAATACTAATTAAATAATCTTATTATTCTTATTATTAATATACTAGAACTTATAATATATTAATAACCATAAGTGTCTTATTTCTCTCATTATAGTCTATCCAAATGCATGATGCCATGCAACCCAAATGGACCATGTCGTGTCGGGTCAAGTCTTACCAATTATAGTTATGGACTTAGACATTAATCCAACACCCGCCACTCGAAAACCCGTAATCAGCTCTTGGGAAGAACAAGGACAAAACCGTAGGAGCATCTTCAAAACCAAAGAAGTCACTGTTTAAGAGTTTCAAATCAACCTTTCCCTAGAAAAAGGGCCAGAAAGTTGGAGAATCTAGCACGACACTGAAGGACGACGACACTTTTAGTAATCTAACGAAGGAGTATTCAGAGTACGAAACAAAAAAAGAAGAAAACGACCCTGATAACACCATGAGTAACATCGATGAAATGCCCATGGGTGAATGGAAGAAAAGAATGCGTGACGATACCGACCCAGGTCTCGTGCAACCCGCGATTCCAGCAACTGCCATTTTGAATTGAAAGGTCACATTCTCACTCAACTCAAGGACATACCATTCTATGGGAAGGATCACGAAGATGCATACAAGCATCTCGACGAGGTCAACGACATAGCCGACTACTTCAACACTCCTAATGTGCCTCGCGAGACTATTTTGCTTCGTATGCTACCGATCACATTTAAGGGAGCCATGAAAGATTGGTTGAAATCACTTCCACCAGGATCCATCACCACTTGGGAAAAGATGTGTGAAGATTTTATTGATCAATTTTGTCCTACCTCAAAAATAGCAAAGTTGAAAAAAGCCATAGAAAATTTTGAGCAACAAGCAGCCGAGTCACTCTATGAGGCGTGGGAAAGATACAAAAGTTTGTTGATGAACTGTCCGCATAATGATCTAAACATTAAGCAAGAAGTATCTATTTTCTATGATGGAGTAAATGTGACAACTAGGAAGCTCCTTGACTCACAAGGACCACTCACAAAGAAAGCACCCGCAACTATAAAGGAGCTAATTAGCGAATTCTCTAAACACTCTAGAGAATATCATAACCCAAGGAATGACCAGAGTCGAGGGGTGGTGAACTCAGTTACCGATAGCATGGCGACAATGATGGCTAAATTAGAAAGCATGTACCGTAGGATGACAAAGATGGATCAAACCATCCACGCCATCCGGGTGGGGTGTGAGAATTGTAGAGGGCCTCACCTTACTAAGGATTATGATTTTGACAAGAACGGGAACTGGAAAGCCCAAGTGTGTTACTCAAGCGGTGATAAACATGATGATGATTGACGAAAACCCAAGAAAGAATGGCTACCATATGATGAGTACAAGAAGGCGAAGGAGGAAAAGTATAAGCAAAAATCAAGAGGTTTTTATCAAAAGGAGGAGCCGGTGCAAGAAAATCAATTGGACTTGGAAGATATGCTTACAAGATTCATAGCCGCATTCGAGAAAAGACATAACGATACCGATTGTGTAATAAAAGATCAACAAAACATGTTGAGAGTGCACCAAATTATGATGAAAGATCAATGAGCTCTACTTAGGAATCAGCAAGCCTCCATTCTCAACATTGAAAAGCAACTACGCCAACTTGCACAACAAGTAAACGAAAGACAACCGCGTGGACTTCCAAGTAATACCGAAAAGAATCCAAGGATAGCTCAAGTAAATGCAATAACAACAAATTCTGAGAAAATTTTCACTTCTTTAAGTCCAATCCAGAAAGAAGAATCAAAACCCATGCAAGGGAAAGAAGAAAAAAGTCGAAAATCGCATACAACGACATCGACTCGTACAACTGGTCTGGGTTGGTGGAACACAATCACCAACAAAGTTTACATTCCATCTTCCGCTCAAGAGGGAAGCATTCATTCTCCTATTCACCAGTTGATTCATCGCCTTTTCTCAAGCACAATTAATATGAGAAAGGATGAAAAAAAGGTCCCGTACCTTGATATCTTTTACTTATGGTGTATCATTATGCCAAACACATTTTGCAACATACCTTATTGTTTGGCAAGATATTCGGGGGATGGTGCAGTCAAGGAAAGAAAGACCTCAAAAATATATGGCGGGATGTTTGTTACCCGTTTGGCGAGATCTTATGGTATAATGGAAAGAGGATTCGGGAATATGTTGACATTGATTCCTACACCTCCATTTAGTATTATGATTTATAGGAGGGCGATGATTATTGAAGATTTTGGTGGAGGGACTTTTGCTATCCCACATGACGATGAGGAGGTGGTACCCGAGCAACCGGGTAGACAGGTGAGGCCAAGGCAAGATCAAGCACATGATGACCCTCCGGTAATTTCGGTTGATGAGGAGATACCAATGGATTGGTATAATGAGGCAATATCAAGACGATTTGGGGAGGAGTTTGAATTACAATAACCGGTCATTTGTCCATTTGTTTAGTCATTTGAACATACCACCCATGGATGAGCCCGAATGTCCGTATGTTCGTAGTTGGGAGGAAAGGATTAATGCAAGAAGAAGCGGAGCTGGAGGAAGCGGAATGGGAGACGAAGATTAGATATCTTTTTATTTTTATTTGTGTGGTTGGGTTTGAGACAGTTTTTATGTGTTTTTGTTTGCTTTTGGTTGATATTTGAACTTTTAGTAATTAGGAACTATGTATGATGTTTTATTTGTTTTCATTTCCTATCACTTGTGTTTGTTTTGATCTTTTCAGTATGGAGTCAAGGCTAACAAAAAAAAATCGAGTCTAGGCAAGAAGAAAAAGAGAAGTTTTGAGTCTAATTACGAGTCCGATAATGAAAGGGGTTATTGAGAGCTTATTTACTGAAGGAAAATGAGGGGAAGTATCAATTTGATATTACCCACACATCTGAGCAACGGACCTGGAGCAGAAACAAAGTTTGTCCATACAACGATGGATTCAGCAAGTGCATATACGGGCTTGACGAGTCTAAGTGTAAAAACTCGACTTCTGCCAGCATTATGCTTCAACTCGGCGAGCCACCCTAGAAACTCCACGAGTTGACCCTTATTTTATCTTTCAAGCCGATGATTTGATGACATTTGACACGACAATTGGCTACATTTTTGAAGATCATTTTCCGAGTGATTCCAAGAGTTTTTCCATCTATATTAGGAGCTGTACCACACGAGATTTGACGCCCAAGGCATGGATGAGCTGTTCCCATGTCCAAAGTCAATTGAAGATGGAGCTTTCAATGAAGAAGATCAACCTCGCGACTACTAACCCAGGGGAGTTTGTTCCAATTCCCTCTCTACCTTTATGTTATTTATCATGCATAACATGCAATGAGGACATTGCATGAATTAAGTGTGGGGTAGGGGTTGGTTATATGAGTTGAATTAGTAACATTAGAATCCTAATTTAGGTATAATTTTAATTTTTTTTGCATAAAATTGCTAGGACTTAACTTAGAAAATTTTGGTAAAACAATTAGGATACCATGATAGTATTGTATTTGATGATTTTATGAGGACCCAAATGTTTAGTTGAACCAATATACGTTATAATGCATTTGTGGGCCCCTTTATTCTAGTGAAATCATGGGACAAAACACGACCTCGCTTAGTTTGTGGATCGCAATATGTTTAGCATCGTGTACTTGAAATGTATTCAGGAAAGCTTATGTAGTCATTGTATATAAGACTAATACCTTTAACCAATAAAGGTTGAAGTTGAGCTCCCTTGCTTAAGCATGTAGGTTGTGAGTGAAAAAAAGTGAGATACATGTTAAAAAAAGAGAGAGAGAATTACAAGAAAAACTTGTAAAATTTTGGAGCAGTCAAAGTATGAAGATCAAAAGATCAAAATTCTAAAGAATCAAAAATTTGAAGATACCAAAAATCAAACGAAAAGGTGGCGAGTTCAAGGAAATCAAAGATCAAATTATCAACGAAGTGAGGAATTCCAAAGAGGTCCATTGTGGTATCAAAAGTTGTAATTTTTTCTAGATTATGTATGATTGAGTTGCTTGACCAAAAATACCTTGAGGTTAAGAAAGTTTTCTGCGGATGGATTCGGAGAGATGCATAAAATGAGCGTTGTTCAAAAGAAGTGGGCGAGTGTTTATGAGAATTGTAAGTATTTAGGATTGGGGGGCTCTTAGGAAAATTTTTAGACACAACTGCATGTGTTTCGGTCTTGGCATAATGGCTAGGTTTGATTCAGATTGTCATATGTGATGCTAGTGTGCTAAAATTCAGCTTTGCTTGGGGGCAAGAAAAGTCAAGTGTGGGGTATTTTGATATGTGCATATTTAGTTATATATTTTGTATAGAATCTTAATACTTTTTGGCTATTTTATTGCAATCAATGAAAAAAAGGTACTTAATTATGTTTAATTTGTATTTTCAGCCTTAAAGACGTTCTCGGAAGCAAAAGGAAGCGGGAATAGCAATCGGAAGATCGGGAATTGAAGAAAGAAGAAAAAGAGTCAAAAACCTGAAGAACTCGATGAGTTGGACACCTACTAGACGAGTAGACACGAAGATTCGCAAACTAGTCATGTCTTGCCGTACACGGGTTTTAAGTGACAGACTCGTCAATTCGGTCACTAGACTCGACGAGTAGCCCCTGTTTTATGAAAAATATATAAAGGGCATTAATGTTCGAGACCGGAGGCTTGGAGAGAAATCCTTGGAGACTGAATTGCGATTGGGAGTGCTGCTGGAGCTCTGGAAACCGAGAATCAACCTTAGCATTCAATTTTAAGGAGATCGAAAGGCACAAATATATTCTCTTTTCTTAATCTAGCATTTACATCATGTTTAAATCATTAGGTTTAGGTTGTGGGATATTTTCTGCTATGAATATGAGCTAAACACTTTTAACTTGTGTTTAGGGTAGACTAGCTTGTTAATATGGTTTGAATTTCATGGCTTGGAATATTTAATTTGGTGAATTTTGTTTTGTTAAGCTTGTTAATGATCCTCATATGTTGACAACAACTATTTTCTGTTAATTATTAGGTCTATTATGTTGCATGAACATCTATTAATTGTTTGTCTCATATAATTTATGTAAAAACAATATTATATGCATAGGAATAGCGAACATGAAACTAGGTAAGTCAATGTGTGAGCTTGTGTGACGAACAACCATACAAGAAGTTAATTGAATTAGTAATTTAATTAGCTAACTACGAGTCTTACTTAACCTGAATGAATAAACTAGGAAACTCATTAGTTTAACCAATTGGTCACTGTTTAAATTGATTTGTTTTCTAAGGATTAGTAATAGTGAACATGAACCTAATCACATTAATCGGTAGCCAATGACAAATTAATCGATTGCACTTTCCATAAAATCAACCTTAGGAATAAGTAAGTCGAACCTGAACAAAAGTCTCCTTTATTATTGAATTTAGTTGATTTTTATTTGCTTTAGCTGTTAATTGTTTTGTTTGAGTGTTAGTTAAGTGCTTAAGTTTCTAGTCTTGCAAAACTAGAGAAAACCTCTTTTCTTTTATTATTTGTTTTTTAGATAATTCTAGTAGTTAGCTTTATATTTGATGTTCCCTGTGTTCAATACCCTGCTTGCTTAAACTATACCACTAATTGACAGGTACATTTCCTTTTGTGTGTTTAAATTGTGTTAAAATAGTTGGACTAAAACTAGTGCATTCCATACACATCAGATATCTTGTAGAACAGTGGGATATTTGACCACTTATCTAAAGGACATGTAACTGACTAGGTCAGAGTTCGACAACGGCTTTTGAAAGCTACATTTTTTAGTCAAATTCTGAGGTCATACATGCAATCATAGTTATTAGACTTTTCCAAGTGGAAGACTGTTGGATTAGGTGTATAAGCCCATAACTATAATTGGTATATACTTGATTTGATAGTGACATGGTCGTTTTGGGTTGCCTTCACTCATGCAACTTGACAGGATGACTAATGGAGAGAGAGAGAGAGAGAGTAGAATTTATTATTTTAAATAATAAATTGTTACTCAAAATGATTTTATTAATATATTACAAGATTAATATATTATTTGGAAATCATATTATTAATTAGTGATTAATTAGAAATTAGTCTGTGATTAATTTTGGGATTAAAGGAACTGATTAATAATGGATGGGCTGTTTTGCAAATCATTGAAAGTTGTGAAACTGGGCTTAAGGACTCCTTGGAAAGGAGTGGACGAAATTTATATGGTGACCCTATAAGATTTCTTCCAAGGGCTTCCTTAAGGAGGTCCATGGGTTGCTTAGGGTTTTGGATAGAAACTAGGGTTTCCTTATGCAAGTCTAGCTTTAAGATTAAGAAAACTAGCCTTATATAAACCACCAAGTCATTAGAATTTCGGCCTAAGCAAGTATTTATAACTCTAGACGATTTTCAAGTGTATCTCTCCTCTCATCCTCTTACATAGAGTGTCTATGAGCCATTAGAGGTGCAAAATTTGAGGTACTAAGCTTTCAAGAGTCAAGGATCTTCAAGATTGTCTTGTTATTACTACATAACAAGTGAAGTAATCTTCTAACCCTAATTTCTTTATGAATTTTGATCATATGACCATTTTCTAGGGTTATTGCTTTGGTATTCAATTTGCATGTTCAATTAGTGAAAAACTTAGATCTAAAGCAATTAGGGTTGCATGATCACATATGAATGTTGTTATGCCAATAACCCAACACAAATATAGCAGGGAGGGCCACATTGCTAGGGACTGCCAACTACAGGCACCGCCGGTGAGCACCAGGATTTGTTGCCACTATGAGCTGGTTGGCCATATGAAAGCCAACTGTCCCTTGCTCGTTGCGAGACCATGACAGGGTCCAACAACGACTAATTTGAGGATCACTGATGGATGCCAAGGTAGGGCGTAGCCCTCGCGCGCTTGGGTTCGTACTTTCCTGCTCATAGCATAGGAGGCCAGCGCAGCGCCTAACGTCGTTACTGGGTTTTAATTATTTATTCTGTTAGTTATTTTATGGTATCCTTATATTTATGACTCTGTTAGGTAATTTCTTAGTGAACTCCATGCATGCTCTTGTGCTTTTTGACTCGGGTGCGAGTCTGTCTTTTTATATCTCATTATTTTGGTAGGAGTTTTGATATGGATGTGGGAGAGTTGGAGTGTTCGTTGCGGGTTTCTATCGCCAACGAACATGGGGTTTCAGCATCGAGCATTTATTAGGGTTGTGTCTTAGAGATTTTCGGGGTGTATTATCTTAATGACCTGATCCCTATTCCCATTGGATATGTATGCATGATTGTAGGGATGGACTGGCTGAGTATGTTTGGTGCGATGATTGACTACGAGAGGCAGCGGGTGGTAGTTCGAACCCCAAGTGGGGGAGAACTGGTTATTTATGTATAAGGGTACTAGGATTGGATCAACCTTTTATTTTGCTGCCAGGGCTCGTCAATATCCACACCATGGGTGTGTGGCTTAAATCACGTATGTGGTTGATACTCGATTCGGGAAGGAGGTTTATGTTTTCGGATGTGCATGTAGTTAGGGAGTTCCCTGATGTGTTTTCGTAGAAATTACCTGGTGTACCTCCTGAGAGGCAGGTGGATTCCAGGATCAATTTGGTCCCCAGTACGACTTCGATTGCTAAGGCGCCATACTGTCTGGCACCACCGGAGATGCAGGATTTATCCTCACAGCTTTAGGAGCTGTTGGGCAAGCAGTTTATTATACCAAGTAGTTCGTTGTTGGGAGCACCAATCTTGTCCGTGAAGAAAAAGGATGGGTCTCATCACATGTGTATTGATAACTGAGAGTTGGACAAGTTGACAATGAAGAACTGTTATCCAGTTTCACGGATCGATGACCTCTTCGATTAGCTGCAGGGTGCATATTGGCTTTCTAAGATTTATTTGAAGTCAAGGTATCATCATATGAGGATTAGAGAGGAAGACATGGAGAAGACCGCATTTCAGATTTGTTATGGTCATTACGAGTTTGTGATGATGCCATTTGGGCTCACCAATGTGCCGACAACATTGATGGATTTGATGAATCGAGTGTGCAAGCTAATGCTTGATCGTTCAGTCATCGTTTTCATTAATGATATACTGGTCTATTCCAAGACCGGTGAGCAACATGAGGAGGAACTTCGAGATCTTCTGGGAGCTTTGAGGCAGGAACAATTATATCCCAAGTTCTCGAAGTATGAGATTTGGTTACGGGAGGTCCATTTCTTAGGACACCTTATTAACCAGAATGAGATTTTGGTCGACCCGGCCAAGTTCGAGGTGGTTATGCAGTGGGAGATTCTGAAGTCTTCTCGGAGATCTGGAGTTTTTTGAGATTAGTTGGGTATTATTGGAGATTTATTTAGGATTTCTCCAAGATTGTTGTACCCCTCACTTGTATGACGAGGAAGGGTGTAGATTTTTGCTAGGTCCCTGAGCAGCAGGCTGCATTCAAGACTCTGAAGTGGAATTTATGTGAGGCCCCAGTGTTGACCCTCCCTGAGGGTGTTGAGGATTTTGTGGTATTATGTGATGCATCCATCACCGGCCTGGGGGCAGTTCTTATACAGCGAGGGAAGGTTATTGCCTATGATTCTCGGTAGCTGAAGCCACATGAGGTTCGTTGTTCGACTCATGATTTGGAGTTGGGAGTAGTGGTGTTTGCTCTCAAGATTTGGCAACATTATTTGTATGGGGTCCAGTGTACTATCTACACGGATCACAAGAGTTTGAGATATCTCATGGATCATCCGAATATAAACATGAGACAACGTAGCTGGCAGAACTTGGTTAAGGATTATGACTACGAGATTCTATACTACCTATAAAAAGCGAATGTGGTCGTTGATGCTTTAAGACACAAGTCGGCTAATTCCTCAGTTGGGAGTTTATGTATGAGGATTTCGATTGTCTCGCCACTTCTGTATTGGATTAAGGAGGCGCAGGCTGAGGGGGTTAAGAAGGAGCATTGGAAATAGGAGAGGATCAGGGGCGAGATTGACATATTTTCCACCGATAGTCATGGATTGTTGACTAGGTGTGGTCGGGTTTGGGTACCAGATTTTGGTGGGATCAGAAGACTGTGTTGTAGGAGGCATACAAGTCCAGATTTTCGATACACCCTGGAGCCACCAAGATGTATCGAGATTTGCGACTTAGCTATTGGTGGCTATGTATCAAACGGTAGATAGCCTGGTACGTTAAGAGGTGCTTGACATGTCGGATGGTTAAAGCCGAGAACCAGAGGCCACATGACAAGCTTCAGCCTTTGGAGGTTCCCATGTGGAAATGGGAATAAATCACCAAAGATTTCGTCACCAAGCCACCTGAGACGAATAAGGGGTTCGATATGAATTGGGTAATAGTGGACCGTCTGACCAAGAATGCTCATTTCTTGGCTATTCGAGAGAGTTCCTTGGCCGAGAAATTGGTCGATTTGTATGTGCGCGAGATCGTACCCCATCATGGTGTTCCGGTTTCTATTGTTTTAGATCAGGATGTTCGGTTCACTTCGTGGTTTTGGTTGAGGTTCCACGAGGAACTGGGTACGAGGTTGCATTTTAGCACTGCTTATCATCCGCAGCCTGACGGTCAGAGCGAGCGGACCATCCAGACACTTGAGGACATGTTGAGGGCATGCGTGATTGATTTCGATGGGAGTTGGTAATCCTAACTTCCCTTAGTCGAGTTTTCATACAATAATAAATATCACTCTAATATCGGTGCACCGCCTTTCAAGCTTCTCTGTGGGAGGAAGTGTCGTACCCTAGTCTGTCGGGGAGAGGTCAGTCACAGGGTTATGAGAAAGACTGAAGTAGCCCTTCAAATGATAGAGCTTATTTAACAAACCAGACAGAGATTGTAGACAACTCAAAGTCGGTAAAAGATTTTTGCCGACAGACGTCAATCGGAGTTGGAGTTCCAGGTGGGCAGTGTGGTTATACTTAAGGTATCACCCTAAAAGGGTGTAATACGCTTTTAGAAGAGGGGAAAGTTGGGGCCTTAGTTTATTGTTCCATTTCGAGTGATTGTTAGGGTTGGCAGGGTAGCTTACCGGTTGGATTTGCCTGCGGAGCTCAGTGAAATCCACAACACCTTCCATGTTTCCCTACTTCGGAACTGTGTGACTGATGATTCAACAATTGTTCCTTTGGATGATATTCAAGTTGATGATTACCTAAATTATGTTGAGAGGCTAGTGATAATTTTGGATAGGAAGACGGAGGTCTTGCAAAACAAGGTGGTATCTTCGGTCAAGGTTCAATGGCAACATCGGAAGGGTTCCGAATGGACTTAGGAACCCGAGGCATAGATACGGGAGCATTACCCTGAGTTGTTCACCGTAGCGGACTTCGAGGGCGAAGTCTGATTCTTGTGGGGGAGAATTATAACATCTCGATTTCGTGAATTTCACATTTTGACCCTTGATATGAGTATTGTTTGCAAATTTGGTCCCACATGACATTTTGTAAAATTTTGGGAGTTGCTTGTGTATGCTAGGCATACCCAAGCGTACAATGGGTGTACATGGCCAGGACAAAACCCTAATATTTAGGGTTTGTGCACTATTTATATATCCTTAGCTCTCAAGGCTCCCTTTATTCATCAGCCTCCAGCCTTATATTCAACCTTTGTAAACCCTAATTCATTTTTATACGGGATTTAACAGTCTCATCTTCTTAAAAGTATAACTTTAAAATAAATTCAAAAGTACCTGACGAAGTCTAAATGAAACTTGAAGATCTTGTTGATTTTTATGTGTGGATATAAAACCCGTCGAAAATGGACTCGTACGGGAAATATTGAATTTTTAAAGAAAATAAGAATTTTATGCGCAGCCGCACACATAGACAACAGGCGCAACACGGCCTGACACTCCACCAGTTTTTCGACACGTGTCACCACCCAAATGACGCCACGTCATACCCCGACCAAGTGTGAGACATGCACCTGACCATGTGTGCGGCACACATCCCGGAATCTATCTACGTCTTATAAAGGAGGTCATTCAAATGAATATGGTTCAAGATAAGTTATCTATCTTGAACCATATTCATTTGAAGCCTCCAAACTCTTCAACTTATTCTAGTTAATTCATATATTAATTGAAATATTTCACCTATATAATAACATTATTTCTTATGTTTGGTTACCCGTACTTGCTTTCTTTCTCTTTCTATTTTTGTTATGTAGAATACATAAAAATAGAGAATAATGTTGTTGTTTTCATATGTCTAAAAGAAAGAGGTCAATGATGAAATACGGTGGGTTGGTACGATCTTCTTTGGGTATATCAAAGATTCAAAGAATCAATCCATTTGATTGATTTAAAACATATAATCTTAAAGATTCTAAGTCAAGGAAATAATAAAACTCACTATCTCATGTCTCTTTCTGTATTTAAAAAAAAAAATTTCTTTAAGTTTATTTTGCATGATAGTTTTATTTTTTATATATTATAAATAAATACTATAAATGCATTGTTTTGTTCGAATATAGACACGAAAGATGTTGGAGCAACCAACAATCAATATTGATATATAAATTTCATGATGTTTGATATTTTTCAAGTGTAAAAGTATTTGTATCACGAATCAATAAGTATTACTATGGATATAATTTAATCTTTGCGATTTGTTGAAAATTTATGATTTGAGGTTTCATATGTATCTTTTTTTAGTGAAACATTTAATCTTAACAATTACTATTCTCTAACATAACATGAATAAGCTATGGAATAATAAGATATTGACATGAATATTAAATATTATTTTAGATATTTAATTAACCATATAAAAAAACTTTTTAGGTCATATACGTAAAATACTTTTTTATAATCTTTTATTTATATAAAAAATGTTGTGATTTGAAAATATTTTAAAAAACATTAATGACAAGTAGAAACACATTAGTATTTTAATATAGTTTAAATAAAATTTGGTTTTAACAGAAAAGTAAGTTTTGTCACATTAGTAGTAATGACCGATAATGTTTTATGCAAATTCAATATTGATGTTTTTCAAAAAGAAAAGAAAAAAACATTCAAGTGAAATGCAAAAGAAAAAATGGCAACGAGTTAAGAAATAAATAATGTAAACTAATGTTTTTATTTACAAATAGGTCATTTAATTATTAGTACATTTGAATTGATAGCAAATCAAAACTTCTTTTTATTTTAACGCTGAAAACATAATATTTTTATACCCATGTGGGGCGTGAGGTCGGAAGTTCTATTCCTTTAAACTACCTCTTGTGGTGCCACATGTTGGGAATTTTTCCCTGGAAATTCCTATGGGGGCTGGGTTTGCCCTGTAAAGGAGCTCGAACCCGGGGTGCTCGTTGAAATATTGCGAGTAGGCTCCACTTAATTCGTTTGCTGTTTCCAAAAAAAAAATAACTCATATGTTTATATGAGTTATCATATAAATAATGAACACAAAATATTAGAGACTTATAATTAAATCTCATAAATATCAATGAAGTTCCATAAATAAATTAATAAAACTTCTTGTAACACCCCGTTTATTAAATGAATAAATAGATAAAGTTGAGGAATGGATAGTAGCCCTAAAATCAATAATTTTATAACAAGAGTTGGTCTCGAGGAGTTAATTGTTACAATATTAGAAGTTGGGAGCTAAACGTGCAAGTTTTGGATTGGTTCTGTAAATAATTATAAGGGCAGAGACTACTTGATAATCTATTGGGACTTAATTTGAAGAGATTTTGGAGGCTTAGGGCCTAAATGGTAACATATAGAGTTGAATTGTAAAGATTTTAGATGTCATGGGTTAAAAAGGTAAAATATTGATCTAATTCGAATTAAATTAGAGCTGGAGGGACCAGAGTTGTAATTTTGCAAAAGATTTAAAGTGGTCGGGGATATAACCCGCCACCCTCACCATGTTAAACCCTAAACCTAAAGGTTCCAGCTGCCATGAGTGAAGTAGCCGCCATCTCCCTCTCCTCGTAGTTTTCCGATCTGACCAAGTTGCTATCCACTGTCGGCGACGCTGTGAGTGACAAGGACCACTGAGACCAGGTTTCTGCTCCGTGAACGGCGAAGGGTGAGCTGTGAAGTCGATGTCTAGTTACGAGCGGTGGAGGTCCGAGATATCCTAGTTGTTGCTGTTGTTTGGATGTCGGACGACCACCTCCCTACTGTATTCTTCCTCTCCTTCTCCGCTTCTACCCAACACTGCGACGCTATGGGATCCCGATGAATATTCTGTCATTTTCTGTTCATCTGCTTCACGCCACCGCAGGGATGGCCGGGGCTAGTGCGTATTCGAAGATGGATGTGCGAGTTTTGGTGCTATGGGCGTGTGTTTCTTGGCTGAGAATCAATAGAACCGTCGCCACCACTGTGAGGTGGTGGCTGTTATCGCAAGAGTTGTTGCTGCCGCCGCCATACACCGCCAGACGGGTGGTTGGCTTCTCTTTCCGAGCAAAAGACGTGAAGATGGCTGTGTTGCAGTTGGTGAGTGTATGTGTATATGGATGGAATTCCCGGAAAAGGCATCACCACAACCATAGGGTGGTGGTTGCCGCCACATGCCACCACCGACCACCGTAAGGGTGGTTGCGTGTATGTGTTTATTCAGTGTAGTGTGTGTGTGTGTGTGTGTTTGTGTTTATTTTGGTATCTTCATTGTAAATTGTAAAAAATGGAATAATGGAAAGAAATTGAAAACCACCACCTTAGGGTGGTGGCTGCCGCCTCCTACAGCCACCGGCTGTCGTGTCGGGTGGCGGTGTACTGGCCTCGTTGAGTTTGATTCGTTTGGGGTGCTTGAAACCCTAATGGGCCTTGTAAGCCCTAATGGACCCTAATTGACCCAAATAAAACCCTGATGTGCTTAATGATATTCTAGTGGGCCTAAGAGGCCTAATAAAGCCCTAATTGACCTAAAAGCCCAACAAATTGATAAATGGGCTAGTATTTGGGTTGGAAAACCCTAATGCGAATAAAACCTTAATTTGGGTAATTAACCGGGACACGCGGGAATTATTTAATAACTTGAGATATTAAATAATAATCATTGGAAAAGATTAATCTAAGCGATATTGGACTTAACAGATTAAGTCCTTAGAGGATTAAGTCCTGAATGGTTTAAGTAAGAAACACTTAACCCTAATCGTCATTTATGCGAAACCCTAGTTTCACTTGGGCCTTGAGTTGGGCCTTTTGATTGGGCTTTGGTAATTGGTTTATTAATGGGCCATCCACGAATAATCAAATGGACTAGAGTAATTAGTTGGGCTTTAGGGTAAGGCCCATATGAAGGTTTGGGCCCAATTTGGAAAATTGGGCCATAGTTTGGGCCTAGATTGTTGTATGATATTGGGCCCTTAGAATGAGACATGTTGGACTGGACTGAACAATTGGGCCTTAAGGGAAGTCCATGTAGAGGTTTGGGCCAAATTTGGAAAATTGGGCCATAGTTGGGCCTTGGTCCATTATTAGACTTTTGGGCCTTTGGATTTGGCCTTGGGCTTGAGTCAAGCTAAGTTACGGGGTAAAGTAGTCTTTTACCCCAAGCATGGATTTTTGAATATGTGTTAGAACCCAATTATTAATTGGGTGTTATTTTGATATTGATAGATCGAGAATTTGTCATCGAGCAGCTATAGTTCTGTCAGCGGGACTTCAGCAGTGAGAGGTGAGTTTCCTTCCAGTAGGAACGGGTCTACGGCCACAATGCCGACCCGCTTAGATAGCAGTAGTTTCGGACTTCGGTCTGATGCTTGATGTCTTTGTGATTCAGGCATGTCTATGTGTTACGTGTTCCGGAATGCGGTCCGATGCAATATGCAGTATATGTGTTATTGTTATATGTTATGATTATGTTATGCTATGTTTCGGACTTCGGTCCGATGTAGAGGGCGAGACCCTAGTCAGTTCCAGACTTCGGTCTGATGCAAAGGGCGAGACCCTAGTCAGTTCCGGACTTCGGTCCCATGCAGAGGACAAGGCCCTAGTCAGTTCCGGAGTTCGGTCCGTTGCAGAGGGCGAGACCCTAGTCAGTTCCAGACTTCGGTCCGATGCAGAGGGCGAGACCCTAGTCAATTCCGTACTTCGGTACGATGTAGTGGGCAAGGCCTTACTCAGTTCCAGACTTCGGTCTGATGCAGTGGGCAATGCCCGATATGTGCTTTATATGTTGTATGGTATGTGGTAGTTTGGGGGAGCTCACTAAGCTTGGTGCTCATAGTTTTCAGTTTTGGTTTCAGGTACTGAGTTTTCAAAAGAGGAGCTCGGGAAGATTGTAGTGCACACTCCATTTGTTAAGTCTGGGATGTTTATACTCTGATATACTTGATAGTTGTTATAATATTTTGAGATACATTGCTTATGATTTTTATATGAGGTTTATCGATTATGGTTTTTATTATTAAATTAAGCGAAATTTTCAGACTGTGTTTTTGGGATGTTTCACTTCTAAGTTATAATGGTTTAATTCTACATAACATTTATTTGAAATTTAAAGAGTTTGCACATTAAATTATAACTTCAATATAGTAACATATTAATACTTATATATGGTTTTAATAAAAAATAATTTTAATAGAAGTTTTAGTTTTGACAAAACAACATGGTTTTTTTGAACCCCCACTTTTTAACATCTTTCTAAATTAATAGAATAAATCATTTATCATCTTAATATCAATATTAACTCTTTAGTATTATAATCTTTTTTTAAAAAAAACTTATATAAACCGTATATAATTTTTTAATAATTATAAATGGTTGAAAAATAACTGACAACTATAATAAGTAATAGTAACATAAAAGTATATAAATTGGATAGTGTTATAGATTAAAAAGATAAGTAATAGTAACATAAAAGTATATAAATTGCATAGTGTTATAGATTAAAAAGAATGGTTGATATTTTAAAAAAAATGATTGAAATTAAATCTTATAATACACATGATTTTGAAAGGATTCATTATAAAAGTATTCATTATAATGTTACATTAAATTTAAAATTATATTTATTTTCTTTGTAAGTGTGGTCAAGTATTCATAAAAATAGTAAAAGTTTTTATTCTTTTCTATTTTTTTTAAAAGTAATTGGGTGTAATAAAAAAATATAATATTATTTTTTAGATTTGTAAATTAGTTGTTTAGGTAATATAAACAAAGTAATATATATATATATATATATATATATATATATATATATATATATATATATATATATATATATAGGGGATAGTTAAAAAAAAAACAGCAAATAGTGTGAGAACGTAAAACATTATTTTATGTTATTATTCGATAATGAATTTTGTATCCACAACTTTATGTCATTATTCAACAATGAATAAATAAATAGTTACAGGTTAAAAAAATTAGAATTTAGTACAAAAACACATATACATGAACTAATAATAAAATAATAACATTCTAATGAATATATGAATAATCAAACGTTATTATTCATATTAGAATTATTTCAACAATACACATATACATCATTCATTACAGAATAATAACGTAAACATAGTGTTTTTACGTTCTCACACTATTTACTGTTTTTATTTGAATTTACTTATTTATATATATATATATATATATATATATATATATATATATATACAGAGAGAGAGAGAGAGAGAGAGAGAGAAAGATAGGATCAGGTGATGACTCTTTTTTCGGTGAAGACATCTTAACAAAATTGAAAAAAAAATACAAATCATCAAATTGAGCATAATGCTATATCGGAAAAAAAAAATTGGAAAATTATTTTTTTGGATCATTAAAATTGAAGCATGGATCGTTTTTATGATCCACAATTCATTTTTTATGATCCATGATCCAATTCTTTTTTTCAAAATTTTTTTTCTCTCCGATATAGTACTTTTCTTGATTTCATTATTTTTATTTTTATTTTTCAATTTTTTAAGGTGTCCTCACCGAAAAAAAAGTCTCACTGTAACCGAACCATATATATATATATATATATATATATATATATATATATATATATATATATAGGTTTAGGTTCTATGGAAAACAAAAAACCCTAAAAATTATAAAAATGCATAAAAAAAATACTTAGAGATCACAAAACTTTTTTTTGATTTTTTTTTTTTATAAAAAATCGCAGCTTTTTATAAAAATTCGCTGAAAAAA
Source organism: Lactuca serriola (assembly GCF_051521515.1). Lineage (NCBI taxonomy): Eukaryota > Viridiplantae > Streptophyta > Magnoliopsida > Asterales > Asteraceae > Lactuca > Lactuca serriola. The sequence continues at coordinate 322,639,963 of NC_136412.1, read as the reverse complement.
AATCAAAATTTTTTTGATAAAAAAAAAAGTTTTTTTTTTCAGCGATTTTCTCTAGAAACCTGCGATTTTTTCATAAAAAATGTCAAAAAAAAAGTTTTGTGATCTCTAGGTATTTTTTTATGCATTTTTATGATTTTTTTTGGGTATTTTTAGGGTTTTTTTGTTTTCCAAATAACCTTCCCTATATATATATATATATATATATATATATATATATATATATATATATATATATATATATATATATATATATATATATATATGCATAAAAAAATACTTTGAGTCACAAAAGTTTTTTTTTGAATTTTTTTATGAAAAATCGCAACTTTTTAAATAAAATCGCTGAATATATATATATATATATATATATATATATATATATATATATATATATATATATATATATATATATATATATATATATATATATATATGACAAAAATAAGTTTTTTGTTTCAAAAAAAATTTCAGCGATTTTGTATTAAAAGTAGCGATTTTTTCATAAAAAAATTCAAAAAAAAGTTTTGTGATCTCTAAGTATTTTTTTTATGCATTTTTAAGGTTTTTTTTAGGATTTTTCGTTTTCCATAAAATCTAAACCTATATATATATATATATATATATATATATATATATATATATATATATATATATATATATATATATATATATAAAAGCAATTTTTATTTTTTTTTGCTATAACTTTCAATATACAAAGCTCGGTATAAGTCAAAATATAACATTAAGACCTTATAATTTTATTTGGATTATGATGCGAGCTTTTATCGCAATCTTACATAAACATATGATAGGTTTAGTATATTTTTTTAGCAAAATATGGTAGGCTATGTCATAAATAATCTTTTTCCCACGTTTCTTATCCAAATGAAGTGTATGTTAATTTTTGGTCAATTTCATTGAGAAATTTGTATTTTTATAGTATTTTTAATAACGATACATCAATCATATTCAACAAACGAGACTCGTGGGGTTCAACTGTAATTTTTGTTTTATATTATAATTTGTGAAGTACAAATTTATATATTAAACAATTTAGTGCAAATTGTTATTTTTTATTTTGACTATATTTGTACTTTCCGTATCCAAATTCTTGGCTTCGCTTATGATTTAAACATTTATCCACAACTATTTTGACTATATAATTGTATTCATGCACAACACGCGAGATTACGTCTAGTTGGCTAGATAAAGGCTGCATATCCCATTCTTTCCCTCCACACAATTATCACAACTCTCTCTCTCTCTCTCTCTCTCTCTCTCTCTCGAATTCCTTGCTACTTTAGCTCTAGATTTATCTTAGTTTTAGTCTTCGATGAAGCCCTGTAGTGTTAGATAGCCAGTGAATAGAAGCTCCCGAATCAGATTTCTACGTGTATAATTCCCGGTTTCATGAGAAACTCCCTGTAAGTTAGTCTATACTTACTATGCTTTAAGTGTAGCTTATATTTATATTCATAGTCGTTGTTATGAATGTATAAATATGATTTATCAGTAATTCCATTTATAAAACTGATGGATCTACTTACCGGGAGAGATGTTTAAAATGGTCACGTTGGCTTGGTTGTTGGATTTCAGAAAGGTTATACGTGAAAACGGTCCTGCCTCCTAACTATCCAGCCTGGTTGATCCTTATTCGATAGAAATCTCGGTATTCATTGAGATTAGTGAAGCATCTCGTTTTCATTGCCAGGTCTTCATAGAAATTAATAGGTTAATGTAATATATGTTAATACTTGTTCGGTGCATTACCCACCAAGTGGATCGCCATTAGGATCACCCATATAATTGTCAATCATCTAAGAAATTGCCTAGGTGAGTTATCTCACTATAATATATGTTACAATATATATCCATGTATGTTAGGGCATAGGAGCTAGTAGAATGGAGCTGATTGTGACAACCCGAAATTTCCATTCTGAACAAACCATATCAAGCCAATAGAAGTTTGAACAGTTTCAGTAAAATTCCAAACTTTGGGTATAAGTTTGAGTTTTTCAAGATTTACACTTAAGGAGATATCAGGAGAGTGGATGCACTAGGGTTTTGTGCAACACTGTTATTCCAATACTCTAGGATATTAGAGTTCATTCCGGGAATAAAATATTTTCTGCCCAAAAATCTCAGGACTATATATAGAAATCTGAACCAAATAATTCATTAGTTACATTTCCAATTAGAGAAAAGCCAAATTCTCTCTCACGGATCTTCGGATTTTTATCCCAAATCGTGAGTACTTCTATCTAGTTGTATTATATAGCTTAGATTGTGTTTAGAAACATCAAAATCGGACTAAAACCCCAAGATTTGGGAGTTTACCGCCCAAGAACACTTGGGGAGTAAACTCCATTTTAAGGGACAAAAGTGTCCCAATGACCCTCAAAGCCTTAGAACTCAAACTAGAAGCCTCCATTACATGTTTTAGACCACAAAACAGTTAAGATTCATGGCTAGAAGTGAGTTCACGGCCAAAGAAGTTCTTGGGCCGTGAACTCCATTTTAGGTTGCCAAAATGCCCTAAATGCCTTCATTGAGCCAAGAGACCAGCATAGCACATTACCTTGATGTGTCTAGGACCCAAAACAATCAAAATACCAACACCTATGGGTGTTCACGGCCACAAACACATGGCCAAATGGTTCATGGGCCGAAAACACAAGTTAGGGGTGTTTTGATGCCACAAACACTTCCTAAGGCTTAGGCTTGAATTTAGAAATGTACCCTAAAGTTTTATAGCCTAGAAAACATAAGGAATCACAAGTATTAAGGAGTTTACGGCCAAGACAAGTTCCTGGGCCGTAAACCACTATAAAGGGGACAAATGACACCCAAATTCCTTCCTTATGCCTAGAACCCATCATAGATCGTATCCTTGAAGTGTTAGGAACCTCAAAACATCAAATGGTACTCCTTACCATGAGTTTGAGGCCGTAAACTCATGGGGGAGTGGTCCCAGGGCCATGAACATCAAGCAAGGCCATTTTAAGGCCTTAAACCCACCCAAACACTTGTTTAAGACTAGAAGCTCTTCACCACTTAAGTTGTATTAATGTTAAGCTTCATTTTGTGACCTAAGAGAGAGTTTACGGCCATGAGTTTACTCCCCTGGGCTGTAAACTCCAACATATATGGTCTTTTGACCATAAACTCCCATAAGAGGTCTTGCACCCCTTTGTCGCAACCCGTTAGCCTCCTAGCACTTGACCAAAAGTGTTTTCCTCGCCTTAGGATGTTTATACATGTTTAATTAGTGTTATAAGCACTAATTGTTTATAAACATATGTCTTCATATGTAATTAGGACCATTGTGTGTGTCTAAAGTCTTCGCTTGATACCTAGCAGTCCTACCTCATCAGTTCATCCGTATCACCCACAACAAGTGAGTTCATACCCCTAAATCAATGTTTTAAATGATTTTAAATGCTTTAATGGGGGGAGGGGGGGGGGGGGAATACAAGTAGAAAACAACATGTTATTAAATCATCCATATGTATTTTATAACTGTGTTTTCATTCAGCAGATTTCACATGCATACTACAAAATATGATGCACGAAATGGTTTTCTATCTTAAAAATACTTTGTTATCAAATGTATTACTTTTGAAATGTTTATTATAATGACATCAAGTCATTGTTAATTATTGTTCAAAATTCTTAGATGTCTTACAAAACCATTTTTTTACCTTCTTGAACCAAACTATACTTATACACTTATGTTTCTTATATATATATATATATATATATATATATATATATATATATATATATATATGTATTGATGTTATAGTTTTCATCCTTCATTCAGTTTCCCACACTCTTGTGTAGAAAGGGTGTATAAACTTACTTGAACTACCAATTACCTTTCAGTTAATTATCATAGGGATAGTTAAGAGATACAAAACATTATTCCTATTACAAGGAATCACACAAGAGTCAGTTCATTCATGAGTCTATACCAGTACACTTACATATGCTTACATGATACATGGTTACATTTACCTAGGCTTACATGATACATGAGTATGTTTACATAGATACATTTACCTGAATACGCTTACATGGATACTTGTACCTAGAGTTACGAGGAAGATTTATTAGTACCTTCTGTGTAAATTTTCCTGCCCATCCCAGTTCAAGGGGATGTCTAGACGGGACTAACCATTCCGGAGCCCAACTGTTAGCACCAGTGGGTGATGAACATCTACGAATGCCTAAGGTTACTACTTATATTAGGAGTCAATTACGGGACTAACCATTCCTCCACCCTGCTGCTGCTACAGAGGACAATTGGACAATCTTCGGATGTTCATTTGGTTATACTTTTCGCTTATTGCAATGTTGTGTTAGTCCTAGAACCCAGTGATAACACTTACATTAGTACTTTTTCTGGATAATCTTCGAATGTTCATTAGGTTATACATTTCGCTTACTGCGATGTCGTGTTAGTCCTAGTACCCAGTGATAACACATACATTAGTACTTTTTCCTGTTTACTTTATTTTGTGATACATTCACATAAACGATGATTTAGACTATTTACTGTTTGTAATAGTCAAAAAGGAGGAAAAACCATCATTTTCATAGCAAAACATTTGGGTCTTGGTAGAAGACTATCATATCTTTTCCTATTTTACTTTATTTTGTGATACATTCACATAAACTATGAGTTAGACTATTTACTGTTTGTAATAGTAAAAAAAAAGGAAAAGCTATCTTTTTACTTACAAAAACATTCGGGTCTTAGTAGAAGACTACATTTCATACTTATATCAATTGTTCCATTTAAAGATTTACATGACATTCATAACAGCATTCCAAAACAAGACAATAACACCTAAATACTTATGAATTCACCTGCTTTAGGCTGATACTCGCTTTCAAAATAACTTGTATTCTCAGGTCATCAGTTAGACAGGTACGATGGCCAGGTTTTGAGAAGACGGACCACAGACAAGACTCATCTTATTTTGATTATTCATTTTATTGTTGTACATTATGAAAGAACACACATGTATTAAAACATTACTTTTAATGTAATGGATGATGTTGTTTCTTGTTTACTACTTTACACTGTTATGATACTTCACATGACGTCCTCCACCCCAGAACGTTTCCGCCGTTCTTGGTTTTGGGGTGTGACACTGATAGTATAAGCTTCTATGTGCCTGTATCAGTAGAACTTTTTGTGTAGTTTCTATGTATGGTTGTGTATGTCGGGCGGGGCCTGCCATGTAGTTTGGGCGGGGCCCGTTATGTATGTTGGGTAGGGCCCATTAGGTAGTTTGAACGGGGCCCATTAGGTAGTTTGATAGGGCGAGGCCCATTATGTAGTTTGGGCGGGGCCTATTTGTATGCATGTATATGTTATCTTTGGGAACTCACTAAGACTAGCGCTAAACCAGTTGTTATAAATGTTTTTCAGGCACTTCATTAATTTGTGTGATGGGCAAGGTTCGACTGTACTCACGTGCATTCGCAATCATGTTTCCACATTATATTATGATGTAATTGAATTTTGAATAAATAAAAATGAAAAATTTGGGTTGAACTAGGCATCAATAATAAATGAAGATGATTTCTTTCTTATTCTTTTTCTTGGTTCTAGTATATTCAAGGGATGGGACATCTTCTATATCCTCGATGATCACTTTATAACAAGTGAAATAAAGTAAGCATGTAAGTGTGTTTTTTCTATGTTCAATGTAAACTCGATCCCCTTACACTTGGTAACATACCCAGACAATTTTATCACATCTTGGTTGTTCTCAAGTGGTAAAAGACAAAAGTTAACTTGACTTTAGGTATGCTAAAGTAATAATCACTGATTTATGTTTAATATAACCAGTTTGTTTCATCATTACATTAAGTTCATGTATAGGGAACTCGTGAGTATTAACATAGTCTATGCATGTATAGGACTTTGGAGAACTCGTCAATCATACTGAGTTCATGTTACCTTTCCATGTTCATACTTTCTTCCAGGGACTTTAGGGAAAACCACACCATGATAGATTCTTATTGTGGTTAAATTTGGAAGACCATATGTAAAACAAAACAAACAAGTTAACCCCCCCCCCCCCCCCCCTTTAGTTTCAAGGTTTTAAGCTCAAAAATTACGTCCAATATCTTACTTTAAACCTTATTCGCATCCATAATATTTGATGAACTTCAAAAATTCCATATTATGGGTTAGAACATCTTGATTTCTTGCTTTTTCTGATTGCACTGTTGTTGATGAAGATAAGTATCTGGATGAAGAAGATGAATGGGTTTTTTTTCATGGAAAGACAATGAACTTTAGATTAAGGAGTGACAGTGTAAGTCATATACATAATTAAGAGTTGTAATGATGGTAAGCCATTAAGAGTAGGAAGAGAAAGTGAAAAGACAAAGTCATGATGTCTTTTAACGAAAGTTTTTAGACGGTAATAACGTCATGGACATGCATGCAACTTTTGGAAAACAACATGGATGAGGCGTATCGCTTTTTGAAAACATAGATAGATACTTGTAAATTACATGGACCAAAACTGTAATTTATTCCTTATAATACTTTGTTGCATAGTAATTTTAATATGAAAAAACTGTATAAATGGTCCTTGTGGTTAGCTGAAAATTGTCATTTTGTTCCAAAAAGGTTTGGACTAGCACTAGAGGTCCAAACTTTTCATTTTGTTGCGAGTTTGGTCCAATTTTCTTTGAACTTTTTATAATGATGATTTTGCCCCTCATTAATTTATTTTCCATTTTTCTTTTATTACAAAAATTAAAAAACAATTATAAATAAAACAAAACTAAAACCGATCCTACTACTTGTTTTTTCTTTCTTTCTTAAAATGCTTACTGGAAAAGACCACCACTGGTCACCACTGCTTCCACCACAACCGGTCACTACCATCTAATGAACTAAAACAAATTTTTTTGGATCTACAACTCAAACTCAAAATTATCATATTTGTGAAGTCTCACCATCTATCTTCCTAATTTATACACACATATACAAAGATGGATAAGATGATGATATGGGAACTAGATGAAGATTTGAACCAACTTCTAGAACAAACACACAGATATAACAACCGAACTTAGTTTTTTTAAGCATATGAAGATCAAACATGTCACACAAAACTCATATTTAATAAGGTCAACATAAATGGGCACATAAACACTCCAAAACATCTAAGCAATTAGATTTCTAAACAAGAATAACAATCAAATTTGTTAACCCACAAGAACGCTTGATTATAAGATTTGTAAAATCACAAGTACCAAATTACCAGACTTATATAACCCTAGACTTCTCATATACAAAATCCAGAAATTGACACAAATACGGATTTGTAAACCACACTGATGAACATAAAAACGAATACACACAATCGTTCGAATTTTTCAAGAGCTCCAATGTAACACCCGAGATCAGAAAGGTCAAGAAAAGAAAGGAAAAACCCTAAGTTGAAGAGGGTTGACTCGTCGAGTCCAGGGAGGAACTCGGCGAGTCGGAGCGGGATCCGGGTGTAAAGCAATTGACCGACTCGGCGAGTCGGCAAGTGGACTCGGCGAGTCAGGTCTGGGTTTGGAAACCCTAATTTCGGGACTTGGTATCCTATTTAAGCATCTTATTCTCTTTCCTAGGGCTCAGTTGCGGCCTTATAGTCCAGAACCAGGAACCCTAAGCCTCCATTGTTGCTCATTCAAGTTTTCTTGCCTTCGAGTTGAGACTCGAATCAGTGAGTCGGGTGGTGACTCAGCAAGTTGGTCAGGACAGGACTTGGAACTAGTTGGACTCGGCGAGTCATAGACTGACTCGGCGAGTCGAGTCGCGAATAGAAAGACCCTAAGCATATGAAATCGGCGAGTCATTAGGAGGACTCGGCGAGTAGGGTTGACCTGGAAGGTTGACTTTGACCAGGATTTTGACCTTGACCAGAGTTGACCTAGTTGACCTTTGGAGGTCAGTTGGACTAAGTGTTATATGGATATTGACAGCTCAGAGAGCTAGAGGAACAGCGGTTCAGGAGATTGTCGAGTAGCAGCCAGAGGTTTATCAGCAGAGCTCAGCAGTTCAGGTGAGTTTCCCTTCAGTAGGAACGGGTCTAAGGCCACAATGCTGGCTCGTTCAGCTAGCAGTAGTCTTCGGACTACGGTCCGATGTAGTAGTTAGTATGTTTGATGCCTTCGTGGCTCAGACAGGGTTTATGTGTTTATGCTAGTTGATATGTTTATGCTATGTTCAGCCAGCTTCGGACTTCGGTCCGATGTAGTGGACAAGGTCCCAGCCAGCTTCGGACTTCGGTCCGATGTAGGGGACAAGGTCCCAGTCAGCTTCGGACTTCGATCCGATGTCAGCTTCGGACTTCGGTCCGATGTAGGGGACAAGGTCCCAGTCAGCTTCGGACTTCGGTCCGATGTAGGGGACAAGGTCCCAGTCAGCTTCGGACTTCGGTCCGATGTAGGGGGCAAGGCCCCAGTTAGCCCGGATTTCAGTCCAATGCAATGGGCAAGGCTCAGTATGTGCTTTATATGTTATTGTGTGGTATGTGGTAGATTGGGGGAGTTCACTAAGCTTCGTGCTTACGGTTTTCAGTTTTGGTTTCAGGTTCTCGGTTTTCAAAAGAGGAGCTCGGGAAGATTGCAGTGCACACACCATAGTCAGTTAGCCTGGGAACGTTTGACTCTGATAATGATGTTATGTTTTGATTTAATACTCTAGAAATTATGTTATGACTTATGATGCAATTTTTATAAATATGATTTTAGTAATGTTTTAAAAGAAATTTTTAGTCGTGACTTTTGGGTCGTTACATGCAAAAATCCTAGAGCCACCACCGCCCTTCTCGCAGACGGACATCAAAATCGTACTCTGCCATTCTTGATTTGTCTTCTCCGGTAGCAGAAACTCTAACCATCGCTTTGTCTCCCTTCTTGATCTGAAAACCTATGCAAAATTGTCTTTATAGATCTAAAACTAACACGTCTCTTTCGTTCTTTGTGTTTCCATATCCATAATAGGTATCCAAATGGTGTTGCTCAGTTAAAATTTGCGGCTCCGTCAACAATATATAGTGGTGGTAGTCCGACAACCATCAAAGAAGATGATCTCCGACACTGATTATCTCCAACGGGAACGGAGAGAGAGAGAGAGAGAGAGAGAGAGAGAGAGAGAGAGAGAGAGAGAGAGAGACGATGTTTGTCTAATTTAGGATGCATGTGGTGGTGGGGTTATATTTTTCTTTCTTTTTATTTTTAGTTTTTAATCAGAAAATCAAGCAAATAAAAAAACAAAAAGAAAAGAATAAAGGAAAATCCATCATTACATATATTTTCAAAGAAAATTGAACCAAATTTACAACAAAAGGAAAAGTTTGAACTTCTGATGCAAGTCCAAATATTTTTGGACCAAAGTGACAATTTTCGACAAAACATATGAACTATTTGTGCAATTTTGTCTTTTAATATTACTTATATATGATAAATAAATTCTTAATAATAAATAACAAATTGTTTTATTTAATAGACCGGATAATCTAATCTTATTAAATTGTGTTAATAACATTAATTTAGGATACGTAAGTTTTGAAGTTGGGATGTTCGAAGTATATGGTTTGAATTTTGAAATATACATATATTAAGAAAATAATATTTAAAAAAAATACTTTACTTCATCAGATAAAATGAAAAAAATGATTGAAGAATAAAGACGACCTTAGCCTAATTAATTTGGATGCAAAAGAAAACCATACGGTTGAATGTGACACGTTGAAAGTGAAAGGAGAGTTTGGGTTAATATTTGGCATCTTTCATTATATATTTTTACGTAAACTAATTTTTAATGATTAAATTCAATGTCACCGTGATAAGGCTTACACTTTTACATTTGACAAAAGGAAAATAATAATAAAAAAATTGTAACTTCTAGCACATGCTTATCTTTTGGTTATCGGTAAATTAGAGATATTGAAATTGCCTATCTACATACTTTTGGTTTATTATGATTTATGAGTGGTTATTCATCTTTTTTTAGAACAGCAGACTCATTAAAATTCTAGCAAGAAGCTAGAAAAGGAAAATGTTCAAGCTATATAAAGAGAAATTAACCAAAAAATCCAAGACAAATTATTTTTTCTATTTCTATTCGAAATCCAAAAAATAGAAAAAATAATGAATATTATCAAACAACTCATCTTTTCTAGACTTTATCTTTCCGAAAATGATTTTGTTACGAAAACTCCAAATACACCAAAAAGCAACAACAATGACCGCTCCAAACTTCAACTTGGACTTATGATCAATCTTTAACTCATCAGCCCAAGACAAAATCGAAGCCACAGTTAGATTAGGAGGGGTAATTACATTCCACCAATTTGCAATCATACTCCAAATCGACTTTAAAACACTACACGAAGAGAAAATATGTTTTGTAGACTCCCGAACATACGAACATAAAGGGCAAAACAATGAATCTAAATCAATCCTTTTATCTCTAAGATTTAATATTGTTGGAAATTTATCTCGCTCAATTCTCCAAATAAAGACATTTACTTTTATTGGGATCAAATGATTCCATGTGGTAGCAATGGGAGAGCCAATCAACAAGTAAGAATCAAGGAATTTCCTAGTAGAAGAGACCGAAAAATCACCATGAAGCTCTAAATCTCACACAAATCTATCCGGAACCTCCATGAAGACAAACTTATGAATTAAAGAGTACAACCCACTCCATTGAGATTTCGGTATATCACAATTAAAAGAATTTTGTGAAAATCATGGTATAATACATGATATTATTGCACCTTATTCGCCACAACAAAATGACATTGTGGAAAGGGAAAAACATACCTTAAAGGAAATGATGAATGTCATGTTGTTAAGTTTTAGATTGCCACCCTCAATGTGGGGGAACTTGTGTTATCAACTAATTACCTTTTAAATAAGGTACCCCAAAAGAAAATAGATAAAATAACATATAAGTTATGGTCGGTTATAAACCATCTTACAAATATATTTGAATGTGTGTGTGTGTGTGAGTGGGTGGGGGGGGGGGGGGGGGGGGTCTCACAAAGATTGTTATACCTTACCCTAAGGTTGTAAAGATTGGACTCGTGATTTTTGATTGCATCTTTATTGGTTATGCACAAAATAATTATGTTAATTTTTTTCTTGTACACGACTCTAAAATAAAGGCACAATAATGGAATCAACAAATGCATCATACTTCGAAAATGTGTTTCCATGTCTTAATAAATAAAAGACAAGTGGTCGAAAACGATTGAGCACAAAGAATCCTCTCATGAAGAAGAAATGGATGAAGAAATAGATCATGATGGGGTAAAAGGGTACAAGTGAGAAATCATTTGGAGATGATTTATGCATGTCTATGGTTAAAAGAGAGCCTCAAAAACTTTCAAAAAGAAATTCACTTCCTCTGAAAGACCTCAATGAAAAGAGGCAATTAAAAGTGAAATGGATTCTATCTTGTTAAATCAAACATGAGAGCTAGTGGATATCCCTCTATTGTGTAAACCACAAGACTATAAATGAATTTTCAAGATGGAAAATGAAAGCAAATAGATCCAAAGAATAAGAGAATCGGTTAGAACATAGTGTTCTATGATTTCAATAGAAATATGCATTGATTTCTTGTTTGGAAATTTAGAATCAAATGATAATTCTATACTCCAAGAAGCTATTTCCATTAAATCCATCTCTTTCCATTAAATCCAATATTATTGGATGGAATTCATCAAAATGTAACGCCCGCAGATTTGGGCTAGTCAATTTAGAGACGATAAACATCAAAAATGAATTTTTTTTTATAGAGGATTATTTAGAATAAATAATCTTAACTAACTTGTAGTATATTTCAAAAGGTTTCCGTGCATATAAAGAATGTTGAAATCCGAGTTATAACGAAGAAGTTATTACTTGTCGAAGTTTCGCGACAAAACCGGCACGACACCGGGAATCATAAAAAGTAAATTTATGATAAAGTACTTTTTAGCCTTAGGGTTCTAAAGGAAAGTTGTAGAGTACGTCTCCACCTTCGTGTGGATATAAAAAATGTCAAAAACGGAGCTCGTATGCAAAAGTTATGGCCTTCCGAAGATGCAGCTGTTGAGGGCATGACACGTGGCAGAAACCCTAGCCGCCTTAAGTCATGACGTGGACATGAAGAACACGACGTGAATTGTGTCCGAGACACTAATCGGGGCTAGAAAACACGTGTTGAAGCTACAAGGTGACACATGGATGTTCACGACGTGACCCTGGGTATGCCACGACGTGAAATGGCCCATAACACCCTATATATAGCAGGTTCAGCCCTTTCATTCCTTACACCATTTCTTTTCTCTCTCTCTCTCTCTCTCTCTCTTGTTTCCGAAGGCCGTTTCCGCATCCCGAGCCCGACGATCATGAACTGCCGACCGTTTTTAGTTAGATTCTATCAACTCACGCTAATAAGGTGACTGCATATTATTTAATCTTACACATAGATATGACGTATTTTATATAAATTACGTGCTATGTGTGCATATTATCTTTATACTTGCTATCTATGATGGATGAACCATTTTATACATGTTTTAATTGATTTAAACTGTATATGTATTTTATATCTACAAATATGTTGGGTAAAACATGGGTAGATGAATTAGATGATGCGTGATGATAATTAGGTGATGAGAAATAGGTGATGACCATTAGGTGATGAGACATAGGTGATGATAGAAATGTGATGATAATTAGGTGATGATAGATAGGTGATGATAAATAGGTGATGTGAGATGAGAGGAGATACCATAACCTTGACCGGCGATGTAGTCATCTACCAGAGTATAGATGGCGACCACTGACTATTCTAGACAGTCATGTGGAAACACCAGCAGGCTCATAACCTGTAGGTGATGAATACGAGTTCAGGCGATGTTGTAACTACGTATTCATGCGATGATACTCTAACCCCTTATTATGAATTACGAGTCCAGGCGATGTTGTGGCTGCGTAATCATGCGATGATACCCTAACCCTTACTAGACACATATTGAGGGAGTGATCCCCGAATTAATATTGTCTATACGATGTAGGCGATGATCCTCAAGAAAAGTTCTTAGGAACAAACATATAAGGAAATAAGATGTAAGGAGATGAGAGGTAAATACGATGTAGGAGATGACCCTTGGGATAAATCCTTAGGGAATGTAATTAGGAATATAAAGAAGATAATGGGGATGGGTAATTGGGTTAATTGTTTTATGATTAAACATAATAATTATATTATTGTGGGTTGAAAACCCTATGTACTCACCAGGTTTCCCAACCTGGCCCACTCAATCTTATTTATATCACATGTGTCGATACGAAGCTACTTTACACTGAGAGATTAAATGAGATGTAGATCACTAGTGTAAATAAATGTAAGGTCTATTTATGCTTATGTTTCAGTATTGACGATGACATCCCAAAGTTTTAATATGAATAAAATACATTTCTTCGGAAATGCTTTGATAATATATTTATCATGTTTTTCTGGGAACAAATTCCGCAATATATTTATTTAAAAATATACTATGATTTTCAATTAAAGCATAAACAAATCGGTCTTTTCTGGCCGTGAAAATGGTGATGTCACACAAAACAAGATAAATGTTTTGATGAATATTAAGATATTCAACATGAAGTTGAAAGGACTGTGAATGGAAATATGAGTATTCTAAATTTGGATTCATATGATCGTTTATTAAAAGATCATAATGGATTAAGCTGTAAAACTAATAATGGTTCTATCGTTTGAATTTTTTGTTGGATTAGGTGTTTAAGCTCATAAATATAATTGATATGTACTTGATAGGATGGACTTTTGAGAAGAGGTTATTTATGATTTATTAATATATTATAAGTTCTAATATATTAATATGAAATCGTGTTATTTAATTAGTATTGATCAAGAATTAATTTGGAATTAATTTAGTGATCAAAAGAGACTAATTAAATTAACGGGGACTGATTATGTAAATCAGTGATATATATATATATATATATATATATATATATATATATATATATATATATATATATATATATAGGCTTAGGTTTTAGAGTATCTATTGTGTTATTGTATGCATAAATGTGGACCAATCAAATTTACTTATTTATAAAAAGTGATTAATATATATTATTGAATTAAATATAATTGAAAAATATCATCTTAATTAATTACAAGGGTAATTTAGTCAATTAATATAGATTTATTAAAGGAAAATTTCATTTTTTTTTACGGGATAATAGATTCTATTAATTTTAAAAAACCGATTTTACGAATTATAATTCTTTTAATTCGGACATTCTGACAGAATGACATTCTAATTTTTACGAATTCTAATTTTTTTTAATTACTTTAATTTTAAGTATAACGTAATTTTTATAATTAAACCCGATTTTATTATGTTAGAATGACATTTTGGTAGGATTATATTTCTAGGAATTTCAGGATACATATTTCTATTAGAATGATATTCTATGAGAATGCCAACAACGACTACTAACATATTGTTGGATACAACTTCAAATTTTTCCTTACATTCTTAAAAAAGTAAAAACTTTATATAATAGTCTATGACAATGAAATACTAACTAATAACAAACAAAACCATGTATATTATTCGACCTGAATATTCTACCAGAATATATTATTAAATATACTCCTATCATTCTATTGTAGATTATTCTATCAGAAGAATAGCTCTTTCCTTTGTGAAGACCGGTGACACTTGTTCAGCCATCATCTAATCTTCAAGCCCTTGATCATCAATGAAATTAGACATTTTACGAAAATAACTGTCATGAATCAAATCATGTAAGAATAATATTCTTTGAGAATGCTTTTACGTGGCAAATAAATAACACAAAATTTTAGTAAATCTGACAGAATGAATACCACATGGTCTGGTCAGATTGTTTTTCAGGAACTTCCACAAACACCTGTCATGCATCATAATAAGCTCTATGACAAATTTCACCAAAAGATTGTTAATTTGCAAATTCTACCAGACCTGAAGTGAAAATAACATGATTTGCAAGTATGTAAGCTACCTTGCTTCTATGATATGATTCAATAGTAGGCTACAAAACTTCATAATATATCTCAATCAAAACATATGATGCAATCATCTCCCCTTTCCCTGAATAAATGTTCTAAGTGATACAACTTTTTTGGATATGAACTTTGAACAACCCCGTACTATTTATGATGCCTACAACTTGCTTTTGCACAACTTCTCCATTTGACCAGATCTTTATACATTTAATTTCATCAATCAAGTATGCCAAAGATGACAATTTTCTAATACCATAAAGCTTAAAACCTCAAACATCCAGGGGAAGAACAATTAGACAATAAACCAACCTAACTGAACTATTTAATGCAAGTTATGTAATCAATTCATTCCTAATTCTAGTAAGTTTGTAAGATACATGTAATCCAAATCATGCCCTAATTCCAATTACTATTTCGGAAGCCAAGTGAAACTTGATCTGGTCACGTATTCTATTCTTTTACGCTCGACGAGTCAAAAACCCATTGTTACCCTCAAATCGATCGCACTCTTCTCCATAGGGGTTGTCATACTTGCGTCGACCATAGAAAAAGAAAGAGGGAGAGAATCAAGTGTGTGAGTTAGGGTCGAGACAGCAATCATGATAATGGAGAGACTCCAATGATCATAACCCATTCTGTGAGCTCCCAATATATTTCTGTGACCCTTTGCACCCCCTTACCGCTTCATTCTTTTTGTTGGAAGATCGATGACGGCTGTATATAAGAAAAGAAATTAGATTAAAATTGAATGCTACCATGATTATAGGGATTATTTGTGGAAGCTAATTATTAAATTACTAAAATACCCTTGTTTATTTATTTAATTATTTAAATATTTATTTAATTTTGATAGACCCACAGTTATGCATACAATAACACAATACTTACTTTAAACACCTAAACCTAGCTCTCTCTCTCTCTCTTTCTATATATATATATATATATATATATATATATATATATATATATATATATATATATATATATATATATAGTTTGGGCTATTGATCCATGATGGGCTAAGTTTATGTAAGTATCCAAGAAGAGTTATCCCACATGAAACATGGATCATCACCAAGTGTATGGATTAGGGTTTACGCGTGACTCTTGGATTCCTACACTATATATATATATATATATATATATATATATATATATATATATATATATATATATATATATATATATATACCCCTTTGGTCTAAAATTGGTTGAACATGTATTCTTGGAGAAGCATAGCCGAATTTTATTGCTCCATATTCTCTCTCAAAGTACTCCATTTGTTCATGGTGTTTGTGAACCATTTGAGGCATCACATTTGAGGTGCTAAGTTCTTAAAGGCCAAAACTACAAGCTACAATAAAGAGGTAATTTTATAACTCAATTTTATGTTGTTTATGTCAATTGTATGCTAGTTGTAGGCTTTATGCTTTGGAAACAATATTGCATGTAAAATTAGAGAAAACATAGGTCCAAAGCATTTAGGGTTGTTTGTGCACCATAGGATGTTGTAGTATATACAAAACCCAACAGTGGTATCAGAGCCTAGGATTGTTTTCTGTTATATTTGATGCATAGCTTATTTTTCCAAAGTTGAAAAATTGTTCTGACAGCACCTACTCGACGATTACATGCTTGGACTCGACGAGCAGGATGTATTTTTCCTTGAACTCGACAAGTCCATAGTTGGGCTCGACGAGTTGGATGATCAGGCAATAGTTTTTGGGATTTTTGGCCTGTTTTGGATTAGGATCATTACCGCAAAATGTTTTAGTTCATAAAATTTGATTTTGTTGGTATGGTAATGATTATACTTGTCCAATTAAAAGATAATTGTCGAAATTTCTACATTTGTATTAGTTTAAATGATACACTAATTTCTTGTAAATTGTTGATATGAATTGTCTTGACTATGAGTTTAACTAGATCATAGATAAATTATATGATAATTTTTTATTTGTTAAAATATTGATCTAAATGTTCTTTAAAGTCCTCCATAACTTGCCCTCAAGTTATGGAACATGAAACGTTTTTTCATAAAACCACATTAAACTCATAAGTTATGGAAATCAAAGGTTTTCCAAGAGTTACAAAACTTGCCCTCAAGTTTTGGTATTTGAAAAGTCTCAAATTTAGAAACTCTTGTAATAAAAAAAGGTGTAACTCTTGGGTTTATAAATTAAAAAAATTAATTAAATAGTTTTTAATTTTGAATTTTTTATATTTAGAACCTTGAAGTATTTGAGTAGTTCAAATTGCACTTTATGGACTTTATTAAATTAATCAAAGTGTTTAATTAAAAGAGAATTAATAATTCCATAATGACATGGTTTAATTTAATTAAATTAAGAGTATAATTTATTAATAGATTAAACCATCTAGTATTTTAAAAGCTTAAAATACACCCTTATACTATTATAATATTAAAACTTTAATAATTATATATATATATATATATATATATATATATATATATGTATGTATGTATGTATGTATGTATAAGATAAGTCAATCTTACCGTTAGTAGACCTCATTCACGAAGCCGGTCTATAAGAGGGGTATAAGGTTACTGCCTATAAAATGACGGTTTAATGGGTGTCCACTCTCACCCACCACTTCCTTCATTCGTTGAGGGTCGTTAGTCGAATGGGTAGGACAGAACATTATCATTAAAAGTATAATGAATATTTTAAGTAACTAAATGTCTTACAAATTCCCAATCTTAGTTACTTAGGAAAAATGTGAATTTGATGCTAACCCATGAAATTGCACTTTGCACCTTGCCAATTCGTCAGTGGACCGTGTGTGGTTAACTGTCACACTAACTTAGACTAACAAGGGTGGCAAAGGGTAGCTCGATGTTTTTCATAGATCAATGGAGCGTGTGTGGTTAACCAGCACATTGATTAGGTGATAAATGACATCGAGAGTACCAAGCTAATTTGCATGGTTATTCACACCTTGTTTGTGATCCTCGGTATCCCAGTCACAAACTTGAAGGGCATAATCGAGATTAAACATGTCATTGAAAAGTTCAATGAATCTCAAAAGAATCTAGGAATTTCAATTCATTTAAAACTTAATAATGAATTTCGTTTTTCATGGTGGAAATTGGTAAATCGTCATTTACCTACCTTCAAATATTTTGCAATTGGATTACGGCATCCCTCTTCCGAATTATAAAATATTGTGTTGGGTCATAGCCTTAATATTTAATTTGGGGTGTTATATTAAGGACTTAAAACAACTAACTTGCATTTCTCCCTTATAGATGTCTATTTCAGACAACTATGGTCTTCCTCATCCTTTTGGAAAAAGCTTTCCTCATAAAGATGATATTCCACGACACGATCAAGGTGAAAGATTAATCCCTTTTTCGTGTTGTAGTGGAACTTCACTTCCTCCACCCCCTCCAATAATTCTCCCTGACCCATAAGTTTAAAGACTTGAAATTTTCAAGATCACTCAAGCCCTATTGGCAAGAAAACACAAAGATGGAAAGTATGTATGTACTCACATCTTGGAGATGAAGTTACATATTGACAGGTTGGGAGAGTTGGGTGTCGAAGTCTCGAGGAAGTTGGTTGTTGACTTGGTTCTTCAGTCACTCCCTAAGTCGTATTGTAACATCCCATTTAAATATAATAATTAAATAATAAACCCAGAACCCCATGAAGTGATTTTTATTGTTATTTCGTATTATTATAGCCCAAAATTGAATAATATTTAGTGGGGTGTTGGTTTCGGGAAGCCAAATGACAAGGTTTGAACCTCCAGGGGTTAAAGTGTAATTTTGGGATTTATTTTGCAAAGGATTTTAGAAGTCAGGGGGTGTTTGGTATCAAATGGACTTAAGATGAAAGGTTTTTGAATGGGTAGGGCTAAAAGAGTAAATTATGTACCTAAGTTGAAAAGAATTTGTCATGGAGGGGTCAAATGGTAAATTTGGGATTTATATTGAAAGAAAATAAGGAAGGAGGGACTTAGAGTGTCATTATGGACCAAAGTTTGGATGTAGCGGGTATATAGCCGTCCACCCTTGTAAACCTAAACCTAATCGGATGAGCAGCCGCCACCTTATGTCTCCCTTCACACCAACTGCCATCCCTTCCTCCGTCTTCAACTCCGGCGTCACTACACCCTTCTGTCGAGTCGCAAACCACCATCTGCTGGAGTCGTCGAGTACGACCACCACGGTAGCACAGCCCATGCTGGCTGTGGTGTCGCGATTGGCCAGAGAAAGCCTCACCGAAGACGAAGGTGTTGCTATACCTACGATGTCGAAGACTGACGGTAACCTCTTCCTTGGGTGACGTCGCGCTATATTGGAAGTCGGAAGGTAGAAACTGTCACCGTGGTTGTCGTTGCTATACTCCCGGTTGCAACCTCTTTCCGTTCATCGGTGCTAACCCCAGTCGCACCTGTCACCACCGCAACACCTTTCAATTCTCCATTTCTTCGTAGCCATGGCCACCGTTACCGCCGCCAATCTGAGTAGTTGAAGAAGTCGTTGTAGCCGGACGTCGTGAGTAGTCAAGAAGAACCACCATGGTGGTTGCCGCCCACCATAGGTGGGTGTTTGGTTTATTTTGCAATCAAAAAGGGGGTGTGTGTAGCGTAGTGTGTGCGATGTAGGGTGTGTGTAAGAAACCCTTGGCCGGAATCTGGAAAGAAGTCACAACCACCACCGTGAGGTGGTGGCTGCCACCATGAACAGCCGCCTACTGCCATTGGGTGGCTATGTTTGTGTGTGTTTATTAGTATGTGTGAGTGTGTGTTAATTGGATGGTGTTGTAAATTGTAACAAAATGAAATAATGGAAAAGAAAATTCGTCACCACCACCGTATGGTGGTGGTTGTCGCCTCCTGCCGCCGTGTCGGGTGGCGGTGTGCTTTGATTGCATTTGGACCTTGTTTGGGGGATGTTTAGACAATGTGGGACCAATGAAACCCCAATGGGCCCAAAGAAACCCTAGTGGGCCCAATGAGACCTTAATGAGCCCAATGAGGCCCAAAGTGACTTAAAAGCCCAACCAATTGATTAATGGGCTAAGACTGGGTAGGAAACCCTAATTAGGATTTGGAAAACCCTAATGGCATAAAACCCTAATTTGGAGGAAATGGTCGGGACACACACGAGATTATTTAATAACTTGAAATATTAAATAATAATCATTGGTAAATTAACCTAAAGCAATAAAGGACTTAATGGATTAAGTCCTTAACGGGTTAAATGAGAAACACTTAACCCTAATCATCATTTTATGAGAAACTCTAATTTTACTTGGGTTTATTGTTTGGCCTTCTCTTGGGCCTTGATGATTAGATTATTAATGGGTCATCCAAGATCAAGAAAATGGACTAGAATAATTAATGGGTTTTAGGATAAGGCCCATGTGAGAGACTTGGGCCCAATTTGGAAAATTAGGCCATAGTTGGGCCATAATTGGGCCTTTGTGATTATGTGGTACTGGGCCTTAAGGAAAGACCATTTGGAGGTCTGGGCCTAATTTGGAAAAATTGGGCCACATGTTGGGCTTTGGACCATTACTTGAATTTTGGGCTTTTGATGTGTGAGTTAGACCTTGGGCTTGGAACCTAATTATTAATTGGGTGTTGTTTGATGTTGACAGTTCGGGAAGCTGTCAACCAACAGTTGGAGTTTTATCTGCGGGACTTCAGCAGTGCCAGGTGAGTTATCCTCGATATACCAACAGGGTCTAAGGCACCAAGGCCGGCCCTTTATGGATTGTATTCGGATTATTGCATGATATGCTTACTGGTTTACACCCTCGTAGTTAGGATGGTGATATGTTATGCTTAAGTGACCCGGTTGGGTCGGTATCCTGGTATATAGGATGATGCTATGTTAGTGACATGTTAGGTCGATATCCTGGTTATGGATTGTTGCTATGCTTTGTGATCTGTTAGATCGGTTTCACTGTAATATACATGCTAGTGTTATATGATATCTATGTGCACATGATTGTCCTGGTTATAGGATAATGCTATGTTAGTGACCGGTTAGGTCTGTATCCCGGTTATTGGGATGTTGCAATGATTAGTGATTTGTTAGATCGGTTTGATTGTTATATGATATGTGCTAGTGTATTATTTTTATGTGCACATGTTTGTTTGATTGGGGGTTGGGTTGAGGCGGTCCTGCTTCGTGCTGTAGGCCAACATACCTGGCGAGCGGTCCGGATAGGCTGTAGGCCCTGCGAGGCAGTCCAGACGTGCCGAAGGCTCGGAGTATAGTCCATATAGACTGAACGCCTGTGAGGCGGTCCAGTCAAGCTGACGACTCATTATGCATGTTGTTCTGTATTGGTTATATGATATGGTTATGTTTGTATGGTGTAGGTATTTTGGGGAAACTCACTAAGCTTCGGGCTTACAATTGTTGATTTTATTTCAGCTATTTCTACTGATTGCAAGAAGGCGAAGGCGTGATCGTGCACCTCCTCATATTTTTATGATTGATTCTGGGGATACTCTGATGTCTGAACTATTTTGAAAACAAACTTTAATAACTTAATGGTTTTAACATGTATTAAAAAGTTTAAATTTGGCTTGAATTTTATGGGTGTTACACGTATAGTGAGTTTATTAAGGACTACTATATGACAGACCACGACATGACCCTTATTGATCTTACCTATTTGTTTGTTGCTACTAAATCAGAAATGATTTGGCGCACTGGTAAAGCAAATTTGATTGGAAGATCTACTCCCCAAACTTCCATGGACATTGACAATGGTAACTGTGACATCCCCAATTTCACGGCCAGGAAAGACCGGTTTGTTTATGCTTTGTTTTAAAAATCAGAGTAATCGTTTAAAGAATACTGTTGCGGAATTTGTTCCCAAAACAAAATATGATAAGAATTTATCAAAGCTTTTCTTAAAGAAATGTATTTTCATTATTTAACAAAATCACGGGATGTCATGTTCCGATATAGACCAAAAGCATAAACAATACAATATTGACCTTACAACATAACAATTATTTATACCTACTGGTCTATAATCCAAAATCTCTCGTCAAGTCATCTGACTTATACTCTCGTGTCATTACCTGTAATACAAAGAAAACTGAGTGGGTCAGGCATGGAAGCCTGGTAAGCATATAGGGTTTTCAACCCACAATAATATAATAATTATTATATTTAATCATCACACAATCAACCCCAATTACCCACCCCATTATCTCCTTTTTATTTCTTAAAGATTACCCTAAGAATCAACTATTCCTCGTTCATTTATTCCTAAAGATTATCCTAAGGAATCGGCACGAAATCCATCATTGCCAGGGTTTTCTCAACATACACTATATCCGTAGGTACCAAGCGCTAACTCCATAGTTGCCGGGGTTTATCTCGTTTATTGACAGTATTGGTTCCGAGACTCCTCTAGCAATACATATCAATGGGTTTTTAGAGTACACCGGTGAACACATCGTTCACAACACCTACAAGTTGCGAGCTTGCTAGTGTTCCACGGGACTGTCTAGAATAGTCCGAGGTTTTCATCCCTACTTTAATGAATGACGGGGGCCATCGTTTGGGTAAAGGTTTCACTCATTTTTTCACCTGTCACCCTCATCTCATGATCTATATCATCTTTCGTCTCATCCTCAAACTAATCTTTCCTCTCACACCAACTATTTCATCTACCCATGTTCTACCCAACATATTTGTAGATATAAATTACATAGATAGTTTAAATCATTTAAAAACCTGTATAAACATTCATTCAACAACCATCTCAAGTAAACAAACAATGTATAGACACATAGCACGTATTTCATAGCAAATACTTCATATCTATGCGGTAGAAGAAAGTAACTACACACTCACACCAAACATATACTTAATTCATTCAAACAATACTTGTATTAAAATTGTGTTTATGAAAGGGACTATACACGCACTTGATAAGAAGATGATCGGGCAGCACTACGGCTCTAAGATTAGTATTTCTTCTGTGAAACTGGGAGATCTTCACAAAACCTGGCTTCTCGCGGGCAGAGTTTCGGCTCGGAAACTTTACTTCTCAGGATCTTAGGCGCTTTAGGTCTCGGGATGATACCGGGGCTTCGGGGGTATAATTTTCACGTAAAACAATGAAATACGGGAGAGAGAGAGAGAGAAGAAGAAGAAGAAGAAGAAATGGGCAACCAAATTCGGCTGCCCAAAAGATCTATTTATAGGGTTGGAGTCTGGCAGTGAACGCAGTGTGTTCCTTCTGGGAACGCAGGGCGTTCCCCGAACGCAGCGCATAGGAGCGGGGTTCTGATCCTATCCTTATCCGTTGATTCAACATCGACGTGGCCACTCTAGAGCCAAGTATTGAACGCAGGGCGTTCCCCAATTGAACGCGGTGCGTTCCCCCTTTGGGTTGTGTGCCTCGAACTTCAGAAAATCATAAATTTCACATACGATCTCCGTTTTCGACGTTCTTTATATCCACACGTGGGTGAGATTATGCTCTACAACTTTCGCTTAGACTCCATTGGCTAATTTTGACTTTATTTTTATTATATTATTTTTAGTAGGCCGGGACAGAAAAACTCCGTTAGAAAGTCATAACTTCTTCATCTGACATCCGTTTTTGTCTGTCTTTTTACCGTTGCACTACTATCGACGAGATCTTTGATTCTTGTTTAGATTTTTTTGGCTAGAAATCACTCGATCTCAAATCTGAACTACGGGCTGCATACTGCTAAGCTAAAACTTCGGAAATTCATAACTTCCTCGTACGAAGTCAGATTTAGACGTTCTTTTTATGTACCCTCTCGGTTTAACATATTCTATGACTTTCATTTAGATCGCTAAGGCTAAATATCGATCTATCATAAATTCACTATTTACGTCCTACAACGTCGTGCCGAATCTGTCGCGAAACTTTGATAGGTCATAACTTCTTCGTTATAACTCGGATTTAGGTGTTCTTTATATACACGGAAACCTTGTGACATATACTAAAACTTGGTTATGATTATTCATTCTAAACAATCTTCTATCAAAAAGTCATTTTTGACGCTTATTGTCTCTAAATTGACTAGCTCGGATCTACGAGCGTTACAGTAACACTGGAAGTCCAAAAAAGCTTTCTCCTCCCTACGGAAAGGGATCGGCCATGGTCAAGTCATTTGACCGAATGGTAAAGAGATAGGCTAAGTCTGAGATAATCCTGTGTACCATTCCCAAAGAGTCCATATGTTTCTATTGCCAAGAGAAGGGGCATTGGTTGCGAAGCTGCCATATTTACCCGGAAGATCGCAAGGATGGTAAAGTCAAAATTTTTGACTCTACTTCAGGTAAAGTCCACTGTCTAAATCTATTAAGTTCCTATTTGGAGATTCTAAATATTTGATGTAATGTAATTACATTTTGATGTTTTGTAGAATCGAAGAAATGAAAGGAAGCTTAAAGGAAGAGTAAGTTGATTCTGATCGTGAAGAGATGGATTTCGATCACATGGTTCGATGATCAGAATTTTGAGCTACTGCTTAAGAGTTATGGTAGATTGGTTAGGAATAGATAAAAACATAATTTTCATATGTATTTTCTTTGTAAGGATAAGTTTTCCGCAATTTTATAAATAAAGAAAATTTTGATATTATTTTATTTTAAGTTTCCTTGCAATGACATTTGTGAAAATTGTTGTTTATATGTTTCCATTGATAGCAATATTAGAAAATGGATTTGATTCTTTCTTTTGTGGTAGTGTCATAATTTATCAAATAAGGAAAGATTATCATCACCGAAGTTTCAGTTGCATAGAAACTTGGAATCATGCAACTTGTATTGTGTGATGAATGAGAAATTCATCTTTGGGAAATTAAGACTAATTCCTTGTTCACATGTATATGTGAGTCGAGTGAAGGACTAGGAGATCAGGTGCACTCGGTTGTGCGCTGATCAGGTCCACCACAAAGAACGATAAGACTATTCGTTGTAATTTACTAAAGTTTAGTAAATATGATTATACGTACAAGATTAAGTATAATTCTGAACCATTGGAAAAGTTTCAATGTATGGCAGAAAGATAAATTTTCTCCAATCTGAAAAGAAGGAAGAGTACTTGAGTATCGTGTTTTATGATTATCTTAGTGATTATGAAACCATATCATAATTGATTCTCTAAGGACATCTTAGTGCATTTATCGCTAAGAAGAGGAATCGTGGATTGTTAAAATGGTTAAATCAAAAAGGTGAATCCTACTTCGTTCCAAAATTGAGTCTAAGAGTAACACTCCAAGATCAAGCCTCGAGTGACATAATCTTAAGAAAGGTTTATAACACTTATCAAATGTAGAGTAAAATGTTTTCTACTCTTATACATTTGAAATTAGTAAGTTGTGATGTTTTGGATAAAACAAAGACCAACTAAGACCAATTATGTGAAGTGTTTGTCTTGATAAGAAACCACACTAACTCTTGAATATTTGTTTGTCAAGTAATGTTCCTTGACAAAGAGAATCTCATATGTCAAGAGGTCAATGGGAGTCTTAAAGATCTTGAAGAGTTTCAAGAACTAATCAAGAGTAAACCTGTTGTTAATCACTAGTACACGACTTGAGATTTATAACCTATCGTGTCGACATATTCTTGTTTCTGTGCCCATTCCAGTTAAAGTTGACTATGCATGTGAGTTCTATGAGAGCTTAATTGTTTGCATAACAACTTGGAAGCAGTGGTGGGCCCTTGAGCTGCCAGGTGGCAAGAAATTAAGATTGAACAAGTTCAGTCCATATGAGTTTGGATTTGTCACTAACATTGTCTTTTGATTATGGTTATGACAAATTCACATGGATAGGAACACATACACCATAAAACCTAAGTGTCATAAGGTTTCTCTCCAATTCATGAAAATGATTATGAGGAAACGCTTTCACTAAGTATATTTTAAGGAGATAGCATCTGTGATATTTGCATTCTCAAATTCGATTATGATTACGACATCCCTCTTCATAGTTCGAATTGTGAGAAATGACAAAGGTCTAAACATTTAGGACTTATTGTTGTAAGTTCTAAAATTGTTTAGAAACACAAGTGACTTATCTAAGGAAAAGTGTATGAGTTTTAGAAGCCTAGATAAAGTCTTATCAAAGCATATCGTGTCAGAAATCTGAACTTTGGTAAGAAAGTCAATAAGTATTGATTTCTAGAAGTCCAACTGATTTCTGATTACATGTCAAAGCTAGTGGGAGCATAAGTGTCATGCTAATAAGAATGTAATTATTATGTTAGTGGGAGCATAATTTTTACGTTAAGAGTTGCGAGTTAGAAATGTTAATTATAGAAAACAAAAGTTTCAATTTGCAAAGATACAAGGTTTCAAAAGTTGTTTTGCTATAATTAAGGGAGACAAATTCATACTTCATTTCAAATCTAAAAGCTTAGATTGAGATTTTAATAAAATTTAGTCAAAGGATATATATATATATATATATATATATATACATATATATATATATATATATATATATATATATACATATATATCTATATATATATATATATATACATATATATATATATACATATATATCTATATATATATATATATATATATATATATGAATGTTATGTTGAAAAGGTCTTATAATTATATGTTGTTGTAACTTCTCGAAATTTGGAAGTATATAATTATGATATGAAACTAAAACTTCTAAAATAAATTTAGAAGTGTAAATCTACATAAAACTGCCAAGCAGGTATCTTACCCAAGGAAAATCAATAAAATGTGTAAGTAGTAAAGTCATTATATGACTTAAAGCAAGCTTTGGAGCAACGGGTATCAAGAGTTTGAATATATCATTTAACATCAATGGATGTGATGAAATAGATCCTTTAAAGTGTTATTCTATTTTATGACATAGTATGATCCTTGAAATAGGATGCCTTAAGAATTTTACATGTAGATTGTTAAAGTAGGAAATTGCATGGAAAAATACAGTATTTGCAAGGAAACTCATGTATGAAATATTCATACTTACATATGGCCAATGTTGTTATGAACTCAAAAATACATGTTCTTATCATAGTATGTTGAAACAATTATTCATATTCAATAGTGGTAACTATGGTGCAGGAGTAACCATATTGATAATGGTCAACATTTGTTTGAAAAAAATAGGAGAACAAATTTGCAAGTTTATCTAAGGATGAACAATGAAACTAAAGGGCTTTTTAAGTTCTTGGGAGACGTCCCATGATGAGCCAAATAACTCCTATATATGTACATGATGATGTGAATAATGGTGAGTCTAGACATAATTGTCAAAGACATAACACCATTCAAGAACGACTGTCAAGATGAATTATCTTTAATGACTACATAAAGTCAAAATAAGATTGCGGATCCACTAACAAAATGTTTGGAATGAGAGGTTGTTATGAGGAATGGTACTAAAACCCATATATTAATAAGTTATTGTAAAGGAAAACCCAACCTAGTTGACTAGAGATACCAAGATTGGGTTCACTGGGACAACCTACTTGCATATAACATTTGTGAATCACCGTGGGGGTTAACCCCAACATGTTCCTAAAAAAATCAGTGATGCAGGTTAATCTTATAGTCATGGATGATAAATTGGAAATCGTCACGAATTAGCTTTTAATGATTATTACGGAATCACCTATGTGAGAGAGAAGTGGGGTCGCTTCAAAAGGAATTGTATGGGCACATTCCTAAGAGCTCTTACAGAACCAAGACAATGTCCATGACCATAAAGGACACATCAATGAGAACCTAACTAGGTCAGCGAGAATCATGTGAGACATATATTGATTATTTACACAAACATAAGAACAGTTCAAGGTCATCGAATCTACTAGTCAACTAGTAAAATAAATATGTGTCTTAAGGGAAGGTTTAAAGGATAACACCTACCTATCCTATGCGTGATTCAACTGCTAGATTTTATCTAAATAGCTTGAAAATGTTTGATCAATTTCAATTCATGTGGGGGATTGTTGGAAAAATAATTAGTGAATTGAAACTAATCACTAAAGTTGAGGGGTTGAGTGGTGTATAATCAAAACATGATGTTTAATTTTCGGTTACAACTCGTAATTAAGAACGATATTAAATATAATGCCGGTTATGAATTGTGTTCTAATGATAGTTAATTGTTTGTTGTTTATGATTTGTAGTATAAATACAACCATTTGAAACACACCAAGAATGCAACCAAAATCTATTCTTCTCCATTTTTGTCTTCTTCATTTTCTTGTTATATCGAAGGTATAATCTAGGCCTATTGAGGACTCGGGTGGTCTAGAAGAACCACTTCAAACTGTTATATCTTGGGAAACAAACACTCGGTAGCGGGCGAATTTGTTTTAAGGACAATGTGTTAACACATGCCTCAGATTTTTCTGTTCTCTTGTTTGCTTTCGTACAATTCTGTAATATTATTCCTACAAAAGGAACCTCAAGGATCCATAAAGTTGCCAGCTTTATGGAATCCACCCACGAAACCACCTTGAATCATGAAGAACAAGCTTCTAAGCCTAGATCTAGAAGAATAACACATAAAGAACGAAAATTGGGAACTTACAAAAGTACAGAAGGTCTACAAGAAGGTGGTGAGGAGGTTTTCTTGTTTGGTCTTTTGATCAAATGGCACATTCTTCTTCTTCTTCAAGTTGCAATCCAAGGCTTAGCACTTCAAGAACACAACTAACACATCAATAACACTGAAATGTGGCTAAGGTTTTTGAGATAAGAGGGTGGAGGCTGTAGAGAATGATCTAAACCTAAATTTAAGGGCCTTAAATATGGACAAAGTCCTAAAAATTATGGGCTTGGGCTGCTTCAGCTGCCATGCCATGGCCTTCCTCTTATCACGTCATGACGACAATCAAAACTCGCATTCTTATAATGGACATGCCACGTCGTGGTCTTCCGTACTCTACGTTGTGGCACCATTTTTTTCCCAAAAACCTTACCTTAATCCCTATAACTCCTTAACTTATCTACTCTATAAACGAGTGTTACAACCCCCTGGTACTCAAATTGTATTCCGTCATCAAAATCGGTCCTTATACATGACCTCTTATATATACTATGAACCTCTCACAGTTTCTTTTGATCTTACTTTAATTGAACTGGCTGGAACAAGTCTATTGCCATGGTTTGTAGTAACAACCTTCAGGCCCTCACAAACAGATGAAAAGTCTATTCTTGGATGAGACGTCTAACAATCAATATCTTAGTTGTCGCAACACTGGATTAATGCCCTACCTAAGCGCCCACTTCCGAAAACAATTTTGATTTAATCTTTTAGCGAAAGCATGCGCCCCAATGGGGAAATGACAATTAACCACATTGCAATAAATTAATTCCTTAACCATAATTCGAAGACTCCAAGGTCGTGCACGATAGTCTGGCGAACAAATTCATCCTATAAATCTACCATGCTGACCGAAAATTCACAGATTCGATCTGCCTAAGATCTCCCTGGCCTCGTGTCGTCCTATTGTAACATCCAGATCCTAGATGTATGAATAAATTAAGTAAAATATGGATTAGAAGGGGGTCACGACACGAAGGAAGCACCCTCACTTTGTGACATGGTCGTGTTATGTGGGTTGAGTAACTGAAGTGTCACGATGTGAAACTGTATTGGTCACGACGTGACACCTAATTAAATGGAAACCCTAATTTTCGGACTTTGGACCCTATTTAAAGGAAGTGAGGGGCTAGGGTTTCTTCCACCCTCAACCTCCATCACCTCCAAACCAAAAGAAGGAAACCCTAATATTTTTCCTCCATTTTAAGCTCATTTTGGTGGTTGTGATTGCTTTTAAAGGAAGAAGGAGCTATTGGAAGAGTTGTGAAGGCACTGGGCAGTTTGGAGCTTCATTTTAAGCAAGTTTGGCCATTTTTAGGTGTCCAAGATCTAATCTTTCTTGTGTTAGGTTGCTAGATCTACAATTTTGTCCCATTTTCTTCATGTAAGAGTTAGCTAGAATGGCGGGATTCCATAAATTTGGTAACTTTTTAGATCCTTGAGGTCCTATGTTTATCATATGGTTCAAATCCAGAAATGGAATGTGTTTTGGACCCATGCATGTGAGAATTGGTGATTTTTAATAATTTTGACCCAAAATAAGATCTAGACTTGCATTGGACACACATGTACACAAAGCATCAATTTTTAGGTTCATTTTAGAGTTATAAGATGCTCTAGAAAATTGGATTGCATGGGTTAAAGGATTAGGTTTGAATGCATTAAGATGCCCATTTTGCATAAGTCACGACATGACCATTTGGTGGTCACGACGTGATGAAGAGGCCTTCCTCAACTGTTTTGGATTGGCTCTATCACAACGCGAGGGTATGGTCATCACGACGTGACGGTGGCCAAGATCGTTTATGAGTGGAGCTAAGTTGAGTTGAATCGTGACTGAGCGGGCGCTGGTGGGATCTGTTTTCACGAAGTGACCATGAGTTGGTCACGACGTGAGGGTCAATTAATAGAAATGTTGAGTGTTGACTTTGACAGTGACTATCGAATTGTTGACATAGTTTGAATTCTAGTTAATATGACTAGATTTGGGAGTAATACGAAGGTGGTGATGGGTTTTGATACAAAATATAAGTTCTTTTTTCTCAAAAACCAGCAACAAAAGAGTTTAAAAATAACTACTTTATTTTTAGTTTATAACAAAACCAAACCATCAAGGATCTATTTACAGAGGTTAGAATGAAATAAAAACAACCAAAGAGTTTTTAGAATGACAACCTTTGAAGCCTTTGAACCCACTTGCTTTTGGGGAGTTGATGAAGATAACAAAAATCAAAGAATATGATTTCTCTACAAGTATCCACCATCAAGATTATGGCACTTGGAATCCTAGTTCCTTCTTGTTTTCTTGAGTGTCTTCATCCTTTAAGTGCTTAACTCAAATAAGCACTAAAGGAGACAAATCAAGAGGGCTTCAAATCAACATAGTAAAGCACCAAAAATCAAAAGAAGAGAGCTTACTACCTACGGTTTTATGGTGAAGAAAGGAAGAAGAAGAGATTGTTTTTCTTCTTTAAAATGCAAGCCTCATGCATCTCTTATATAGTCCATACAAAGTAAGGCATAACCATTAAAATACTTTAAAGTAATGGCTAGCATACTGAGCATGGGACTGGGAGACAAGGCATGGAGGTTGACAAGCAATCCCCATATAAAAGAAGAGGATTCTTAAATTTTTATAAAATATAAACTTTCTCTTAGGTAAATGACAAAAGAATCCAACTAGTCCAAAATGTTGTGCATGACTTATTAATTAATACCATATGAAATAATAACTAGTTATACTCTCTAATAATTATTATTTTCACAAAGCAATAATTATTCCCTTATTAAATACAAGAATTGATATTATTTATTAATAATCATATTAATAATAAATATACAAAACATGTCAACTTGACAAAGGTGTGACTCTATAGGATAATATATTATTAGCAATATCACTCCATAATGATTCTTAGGCATATAGATTCAACAGGTGGGACATTGTTTGATTCGATAGGTGTGTTGTAGTGTCGTTCGCGTAGCAGTGACTTGTGTTTTAGTTGATCCTATAAGACATGTGAGTCTTCTTACTATAATGTTTAGGATGCTAGTTTTCTTTGTGACTCTCGCAAGTATATGTTGGGCTGGGCCATTTATTATATGGTGGGCTGGGAGAAGCTCTCCAGGCGCATAACGATAGGAGAGAGGAAAGAGAATATTGAATGGTAGGTGTTGATTGAATGATTTTTTTTTAATTTTGTCCAAAATAAAATCTATTAAACCAACACACTACAACTCCTTTCCTTTTTACAACTTTGATGCTAGCATTCCCTCTAGCTTATGGTGATTCAAAAAATATGATGTCGCATGAAAAACATCTGATGTGGCAATATGTTAAACATGCTACCAATCCCTTCAGCCTTAGCCCTATTATGATATTTGCTTTGCATTAAGGTTTTTAAACTTATTATTAATTTGATATAATAAATAGCGTTATTAAAATTTAGGGCAAATTCCCCAATAGTTACTAAGTTTATATGATAATTTGATTTTGACACGACATTATTTTTTGCCTCAATTCAGAGACTTTGTTTTCCAATTTGTTTCAATGTTGGTCATTACCCGACGACCCGGTTGCCTGGTTGCTAACTGACGTGATGATCTTTGATGACGTGGCACCTGACATGACATGTTGATCTGACTCTTTTTCGCGACATCATAATCTGGATGTCGAAATAAAATAGAAAGACTAAAAAAATAGTCACTTTTGTGATAATTATCCAAAATATAACAAATTTTGTGCAATTTCATATTATAATAAAAAGTCTAACATTAGTGGATATTATCGTAGGTCTAAAATGATAATACACAAATTAGTAAAGATGGGGAAAATGAAGCATCATGTATGAGTTAGGAAGGAGGAGGAGGTACACTTATGCTTAGTGTTAGATAAAAGACATCGATAAGTAGCAAAGTTTCCACGGAGGGCTTTGTGTTGAAACCGAGAGCAGCTGCAAAGTAATGGAAATTCTCATTCTTAGTAACTTCTTGAAACCACCTACAAACCCTTATATATGTTTGAACTTGTGTACCCTTCCTAGACTTGAAGTAAACATCCTCCACCATATATGCAAATGCCTAGGCCCGACCCAAGGACAGGACGAGCAGGACCAAGGAATGAGGGCATACTAATTTTTTTTAGTATTATGATTAGACATCTTATTTAGGCTGAAATATGACGAGTTAATTAGGGCACGACTTTGAGGTTCTGAGTAGAGCGGGAAAAATCATGCCTTAATATTTTGGTAAATGTACCTCATACGCCTAATTCGAAGAGTCAGTGAGAACTGAAAATGTAACGTCTCATTTAAGGTAAAACTTCACATTATAAAATCCATGTTAAGAAACCATTTGTTCCGAAATTACATTTATTGAAAATTAGAGTAATATAATAAACATGGAATCCTCAATGCTACTAATGAGTGTGTACATTCATGTCTTTAAGTTCCCACAATCACCAATGATACCTGAAAAACAATAACAACTAGGTAAGCACAAATCTTAGTGAGCTCCTCCCCACCTGTTGGGTCAAAATATGGTTTATACTTTACTTTTCTGGGCAATTATATTTTTGTGTAATATTTGTGAATTTATGGTCTAGTTTACGGCTGAGTTTACGGCCGTAAACACCTTACGACTGTAAACTCATTTACGACCCATTTGTTTCCGGCCCATGTTCTACAATTATAAATAGAGGTGTTAGGGTGAGGAGTAGAGATAGAAGAACAGTAGAGAGTTTTCGGCCAGAGAGAATAAGGAGCGTATGTGTGTGAATCTTTTGTATCTGGAACGTTAATTCATATCAATTCATACGAAGATTCATTTTATTCTTCTTCTCCTTCTCTTCTATTTGATCTGACATCATCCGTTTGATTGGGATTCTGCACCATCAAACGGATTTGATTGATACACAGGCAGATTAGGGACTTACAATTGGTATCAGAGCCTGGTTGTATCAGTCAAAATGATTTATTGTTTCGTCTGAATCTGAATAATTGGTGTTTACGGTCCAAGCTTACGGCCGTAAACACCGAGTTCTTAGGCCGTAAACCCTATTTTGGGGCATTATTTGATCTTATTTTCGAAATATTTTTGCGTTTTTGGATAGATCTCGCAAAATTAAGGGGGGTTTGTTCTTCGTGTTTTTTCATAAAAAAGGTTTTTTGATCGAGTTTTGGAGCTTCAAAGTCGAAAAATCGATGTTTTTCACGTAATCGTTGAAGGGTTCTCGGCCGGAGCTTACTGTCGGAAACAGTTCACGGCCGGAGTTCGTGTTTGCGGCTAGGGTTTCAGAGCTTGCGGCTCGGCTCGGACGTGGCGGCTTGGAGAACGGCTCGGTGGATCTCGTGAAACAACCCAAAAATACGACCCGAAAATTTCATTTTTAATATAACCAAAATCATAAAACAGAGTATATCATAATAAAACCATGCGTTGCAAATCTCAAAACCATACTAAAATACAAATGAGAAATGGTGTCACGACTGTATCAAAAACATATCTAAAATAGCTGATCAACTCCCAGGATAAAAACTGTAGCTGTGGTGTGTGCGATGCCATCATCCCGAGCTCTTCCCTTTGCTTGCGGAAGTACCTGAAACCAAAACTGAAACTGTAAGCACGAAACTTAGTGAGCTCCCCCAAACTACCACATACCACACAATAACATATAAAGCACATACTGGGCCTTGCCCACTGTATCGGACCGAAGTCCGGCTAACTGGGGCCTTGCCCCCTACATCGGACCGAAGTCCGAAGCTGACATGGACCTTCGTCCCCTACATCGAACCGAGTTCGAAGCTGACTAGGACATCGGACCAAAGTCCGAAGCTGTCTGGGACCTACGTCCCCTACATCGGACCGAAGTCCGAAGCTGTCTGGGACCTACGTCCCCTACATCGGACCGAAGTCCGAAGCTGACATTGGACCGAAGTCCGAAGCTGACTGGGACCTTGTCCCCTACATCGGATCGAAGTCTGAAGCTGACTGAACATAGCATAAACATATCATCTAACATAAACACATAACCCTGTCTGAACCACGAAGGCATCAAACATACTAACTACTACATCGGACCGAGGTCCGAAGCTGACTGCTAGCTAAACGGGTCGGCATTGTGGCCTTAGACCCGTTACTACTGGAAGGAAACTCACCTCGTGAACTGGCTGCTGTGTGAATGGCTCTGGAAGCTAACTGCTGCTGCTCCGGTATCTCCCCGGCTACAAGGCCATAAATACACTCAATCAAATACTAAACACTGCACTAGGGTAAAATGACTCTTTTACCCTTGGTCAAAGTCAACTCTCCCGGTCAAAGTCAACCCACAGTTGACCTGACTCGCCGAGTTGGGCCGCCAACTCGCCGAGTCTCTAATCTCATTTCACAACCCCACTCGTGGCTACTCGTCGAGTATGGCATCGACTCGACGAGTACTCTCTCGATCCAAGAACTCAGACAATCTACATCCGACTCGCCAAGTCATATGAACAACTCGACGAGCTGTTCTTGAGCTTAAGAAGATTGCCTTGGACTCGCCGAGTTGTATGAACAACTCGTCGAGTCCCTCCATTACTGAGTCTGCTCTCCAACTCACTGAGTCCACTCTACTACTCACGGCTTCCACTCGACAACACTCAAAAAGGGGGAAAACAGGACTCGCGATTTGACTCGCCGAGTCGTTCTTCCGACTCGCCGAGTCACATCCATGCATCTACTCTAAACTCGATTCTGCTTGAATCCATTGCATACAAATGATAGATCTGAGTCCAATAAGTTGATTCACCACGTAAAGTTTCCAACTTTACGTGTACATACACATGAAAAAGGAGATAAAGGCTAAAAAGGCACTTAGAAGAGTAGATCTAGGGTTATCATGCAAAATAGCTCCATAAAGGCAATAAATCTGGGCTCTACAACTCCTAAATGAACAGATCTAAGGATATCTCGACATAATAGGGTATCCATACAATCATAAGGCTTGAGGAAAGCATCAAACTAGATCTAGAAGAGTTCTAATGGAGGTTAAAAGCATAAAACAGGAGGGAATCCGAAGAATACCTCAAAGAACTCTGATTTGCCCTTGGATCCTTGCTCTACACCTCTTCTCCTTGCTCCTTTCTTCTTCTCCTTCTTCCAGCCTTCAAAATTTAACACAAGAACACTTAGATCACTCAAGGATGGATTAGGGTTTTCTCACAGCTTTCTGAAGGTGAAGGGGGCGAGATTGGGGGCTATAAGGTGGTTTAAATAGGGTGCAAACCCGGGGATTTAGGGTTTCTACCTGGCAGGCAGACTTGCCGAGTCCCGAATATGGACTCGCCGAGTCGCTGACTAACACGTGCACGAAAATCCCGTCCCTACTCGGCGAGTCAGGCTATGAACTCGCCGAGTCCCTCTTGCAAACTTCTAATTAAATACTATGGAATCATCGTACCGGAAACGGGTCGTTACATCTCGACTCAGCAAATTGTGATCTAACTTCGAATTTTTGAAGTTAACCCATCCCTGTCGATTCCAAGTTTCATTTTTTAACACTTTTAACCCCAAAACTAAATTTCTTTTAACTTAAATTCTTTTTTTTTCATCCAAAATTAAAATAATAATAATAAATAAATAAATAATATATATATATATATATATATATATATATAAATTAAATTAAAATTAATAAATAAAATTATATTTTAATTTTTTTTACTTTTATTTTTAACTTTTGACCTTAAATTTTGACTTTGACTTTTTGTTTAATTTTTTTTATTTCAAATTTAACTTTTCGATTTGACTTTTAAGTTTGACTTTTGAGTTTAATTTTTTTTAATTTGACTTTCAAGGTTGACTTTAAAAAAAAAAAGCATTTTAAATTTGACGTTTAATTTTTTTTTATCTTCTAGTTGTGTTTTTTTTAATTGATTTTAAGGTCTACGAGGGTCTTGAAAACATGACAGAGAGTCGTCAAGATATGTTAAGATAAAATTTCAACATTTTTGATTATATCCCTGGAGAAACCCTCGAAACTCAGTTGCAGCGATTTACTACACTTATTACCGAGATGAATATAGCTGGAATCTTCTTGTCTAAATCTGAGACAAACAAAAGGCTATTGAATTCACTTCCAAAATCGTGGGATATGGACGTGGCTGACATCAAGAAGACAAAAGATCTCAATCGTCTTAGTCTGGCTGATATAATTGAAGAGCTTCACGCTTTAAAGAGTTCTATAAACCTTCCGGTCAATGAAGTGTCATGTTCTCATTCATGTGAAGTTTCGTGTTCTCAATCATGTGAAGATACGATTAAATTTCTTCGGGATCAAATTGATTTATTTAAAAGAGAAGTTGAGGACCTGACATATGAAGGATATCAACTCAGGAAAGGACAGAAACCCCTGAAGGCTGAGTTGGAAGCAAAAACCAAGGACTTTAGGAAACTTCAGGAAGAGTACAGCAACAAGTGTGAAAATTATGATTATGTTAAGAGTCAACTTGCTGCTGTAACTGAAGAACTTGACGCTTTAAAAATCAAGTGTGGAAAAATTGATGTCAGTTTCAAAAATTATTCTGCGTCAAGTCAGACAGTCGAGTCCTTATATGAAACCCAGTTAAGATTCAAAGAAAATCAAAACAAGGGACTAGGGTAAGATAGTGTAACTCCTCCTTTCAATCATAACTACGCATCCATCCCTATGACAAAGAAAGAAATTGACAGGGATGCACATCTTAAATACGGAAAACCAGCTGGATTTGTGTCAGGAGGAGTTATTAATGTAGAAAATTCTAATGTTTCTACTTCATGTGCAGGAAAAGTAACAGAAGATGAGAACAAGGAGAAAACCATTGAACAATCCAACATCTCCTTGAACTCTGAATCTGTTGCTTCGAACACAACTGCTTCTGATCAACCTGTCGTTGGTAAATACAGGTCACCAATTCCAACGCAGCAGAGTTCTTGTGGCAAGTGTGCATGTGGGAACAACAAGAGACAAGGCAAGGATACGCCACCAGGGGCAGGAAGAAATAACTTCACAGTGAAGAAAAAGACATGTTTTCACTGTGGAACACCTGGACACATTGCCAGAAACTGTCCAAATCGCGCATACGTTCCCTACAATGCACAAGGCTGGCAGAATGCGCCAAGAGGGAGGTTTTTCAAAAGAAACCCCTCAAAGTCACATTCAAATAACATCGACTGAAATGCCATGAAGGACAAGAATTCAACTCCCAAGGCCAAGCATCCGAATCCCAAGGGCAAGAAGGAAATGTCAGCCAACAAGCCCAATCCAAGAGATGTTCCAGTGAAACAAAGACCGGTTAGGTCAAAGTCATCTCAGCAGCCAGCTTCAAGTTCCAAAGCAAGTGCCGAGGCACCCATCGGATCGAAAAAGAAATGGTTTAAACCCAACTACAAATGGGTTCCGAAGGCTCAATCTACCAAATCAACTAACGATTCTAATATTTCTATGTATTCTGTTTGTGATAAACAGGACATGTCATGGGAGAGAGTAACGTGCAAGGATGACAAAGGTAGACCTAGTTTCAAAATGGACTGGGTTCCAAAGACCAACTAATCCCGCTCTGTGTCGGAGCAGCTATGGAGGCATATCATCAAACTTCGGTTTGTTGGTAGTGGCTGTTCCAGGCACATGATAGGGGACATCTCTCAACTGTACAACATTCAGACCTTTGTTTGAGAGTATGTGTCCTTTTGTGGGAATGGAAGAAAAGAAGGGATCAAACGGGGTTAGTGCTTAACGACGTAAAGAATTTTCGGATCTGTTCTGAGATTATGCTTGCTGTTCTCAGACCTTCGGAATGCAGATTCAATTGGTGAATTACGGTTTGCGTTTTCTTCTCTACTCCTGAGTTTTTCTTAACCTGATTCGCTTTAAAGACTAATTTTTGTTTTAGGATAGTTTAAATTTGCGCATTTACTTTCGTTTCTCTCCTATGCACAAATTTAGGGGGAGAAATAAAAACAAAACAAAATTTTTTAAAAATCCAAAAACATTAGAAAATCAGAAAATAAAAAAAATATTGGTTATGAAATGTGTTTGA
Organism: Lactuca serriola; assembly: GCF_051521515.1. Taxonomy (NCBI): domain Eukaryota; kingdom Viridiplantae; phylum Streptophyta; class Magnoliopsida; order Asterales; family Asteraceae; genus Lactuca; species Lactuca serriola. The sequence continues at coordinate 322,601,209 of NC_136412.1, read as the reverse complement.
GGGAGATGTTTTGGGAAGTGATATTATCAAGTGATAACAGGAAACCTGAGTCTGCGTAATGTACCCGAAGTTGAAGGGTCTATGCTCTGGTTTGATGCGTTGGTAGGCACGAAAATTTTTAAATGGACTTGACTAGGGAGAGTTGAACTTAGGAAATTTATAGACTTGACAAATCTTGACCTAGTTAGATACGTTCAGCCTGACAATACGACGCTCGGATAGGTTGAGTAGGGAGATATACATGATAATCTACCTGTCACATTAATTGAACCCGTACTTGGAACCGTGGCTTAACTTTTCCTTGATGTGCGGATTTTGTCCTTAATTCCGGTTGGATGGGGCGATTGATAAATTCCGATCAATTAGGTCTGTAGAATATCATTTTCTTTCTTTCCGTCTGTTAGCCATATGTTGTCTCCTTTGCGCGATTTCTAATCTGACCTGGTACACAACATATGCAACTCTATTTCTCTGCAGGCTATATATATATATATATATATATATATATATATATATATATGTGTGTGTGTGTGTGTGTGTGTGAAATACTTCTTATCTGTTAGCCATATGTTGTCTCCTTTGCGCGACTTCTAATCCGACCTGGTACACAGCATATGCAATCTTCTTCTTCTCAACCCCTCTGAAGTAGTTAGCAATAGAATTCTAAATCTCTTCTCTCTCTGAATGGTTGTCTGCTCACCCGGTGTAAGGAGTACTCTGGAAGTTCTTGATGGCCGGGGCATATCAGGAAGCGGGAAACACGTTCCAGTACACTTAAAATTGAACTCATACAAATTGTCTGTAGATCTCGCTGCTCAATTTAGGTGGACAACAATATCCCCGGTCGTCTTCAGATGAATGGTCCTTAAGATATAATATCTAAGAAATTAGGATCATATATAATTTTTTAGGAACTTAAGTTCACCTGTCTTGTAACAAATAGTATGTCCTAAATTTGTCACAATTTTTGGTGTTTAAGTGGACAACAATACCGACGATCGACCAGACAAAGATGTGAATATGAAAGGTACCGACAAGTGGATAAAGGCTGTCTAAAAACTTTGATCCCAAATCACTCTTAAAGTTAGATATCATTTTTTTTGTTAAATTTGTCATAGTTTCTTCTAATTTAAATATTGGGGGAGATTTAAAAATAAAAAAAATCAGAAAAATTCAAAAATCAAAGAAAAATCAGAAAAATTAAAAATCCAAAAATAGTGTTATTTCTGTTTTATTTCTTGTTCAAAAAAATCAAAAATCCAAAAATATTTTTCTTTCTGTTTTAATTTGTGTGCTAAGTTTTCTTTTAGTTTTTTTTTTTGTCTTGAATAGTGATTTCAGGTATAGATAAGACTCATGGAGTTTGTGTTGAAGATTTCTAAGCCAAAGGCTTCGTCCGTGAGCATCGAAGAATTCTCATTCGAAGGAGCAAGAAATGAAGATCATTCTTTCAACATTCTATCTTTCAACCCCATAAGCAAAGTGAAGCTGAAATTGAAGATTATGTGACGGATTGCATTGAAGCCTCCTCAATCAGTCTGCTGCTATCTTTGTACCTGCTGAAGTAATCCAGAAAATTATTTCTCTCTGAAGTTCTCTCTGAAGATTCTCAAGCTGAAAGTATCATCTTTCAAGAATCAATATGTCAAGCCTCCTCACCCAACATGCGTTCAATGCCAAATTCTGAAGAAATGCCCAACCGCTCAAGATGAAGTCATTCATTGAAGATTCATATGTTCATCCTGATGCTGTGAAGAAATCGAAAGTTAAAGCTGAAGCCAAGCTCTCATTGAAGATTGACAAGACGAGCCAGCTACTTTTTAAGGGGAGCTTGTTGGGTCAATTAAGAAAAGAAAGCTATAAACCAAGGGGGAGATTGTTGGGTCAAAATATGGTTTATACTTTACTTTTCTGGGCAATTATATTTTTGTGTAATATTTGTGAATTTATGGTCTAGTTTACGGCCGTAAACTCATTTACGGCCCATTTGTTTCCGGCCCATGTTCTACAAGTATAAATAGAGGTGTTAGGGTGAGGAGTAGAGATAGATGAACAATAGAGAGTTTTCGGCTAGAGAGAATAAGGAGCGTATGTGTGTGAATCTTTTGTATCTGGAACGTTAATTCATATCAATTCATACGAAGATTCATTTTATTCTTCTTCTCCTTCTCTTCTATTTGATCTGACATCATCCGTTTGATTGGGATTCCGCACCATCAAACGGATTTGATTGATACACAGGCAGATTAGGGACTTACACCACCCCCTCCCCCCGCCCAAAAAAAATACCATACGCCACGAAATATATACAAGCATAATGGGCCCACAGTCATCAGATTGGATTGCCCTGGGTATGTTGGCCTGCCGCCAAACCCAACCGCTCATCTCGAGCCTCCATACATGTGGCTTACAGCCATCCCGCACATGGTATCTTGGCCTACAACACACAGTAGGATTGCCTGAACCTCAACCATCACGATATGTCGACATATATAATCAAACAAATAATCAAGTAAGCACATAATCACATACAACTGTAAATTTACCTGTCGAATAGCTCCCCACTGCATACTCGGCCCCTCATAACACACTGATCCACTACCGACAAATTTCTAAGGAATGCATAACCATATATAACCAGAGGTGAGATAGACACCCGAACAGATGATCCTACTCTAGAGCCACAACCAAACAAGGAAAAGGCAAGAGAGCCCACATCAACAGTTCTCAGGCTAACCTACATGGCTACATAGAGCCCCTCGAGCACTCCACTAGATAATAACCAGCTTACTGGTACTCTAACTAGTATACCGCTACTCTTATATCCTAACACACACACACACATATATATATATATGTGTGTGTGTGTGTGTGTGTGTGTTGGATTAGGTGTCTAAGCCCATAACTATAATTGATATAAACTTGAAATGATAGTAGTACAGTCCTTTTGGGTTGCTCTCGAACCTAGCAATTGGACATGATGATTTTTTGGAGAGAGATGTTGGTTTATTATTTAACTAATAAATTGAAATAAATAACTTATTAATATACTATGAGAATAATATATTAATTAGAAATAGTAGTATTTAATTGATAATTGATCATAAATTAATTGGAATTAATTTCGGGATTAATAGAATTAATTAAAAGTACAGGGGTTAAAGTGTAATTGTTTAATAGTTGAACAAGAGGCATTCTAGAACCTCCCTAGATCCTTGGACGGTTTTTAGGAGGGTTTTATGGTTATAGAATTATCCTTGGAGGGTAATAAGAAAGCCAGATAATTACCAATTCAATATAATATTATTATATTGGTTTTCGGCTTATCTAGGGTTTCCAAATTGTACTATATAAGGAACCCTAACCCTAGCATTTTCTACCACTCCATTTCCTCAAGGAATAGCTGAAATTATACTCCTCCCCCTCCTCTCTCTATAGTTTTCCTTCTTGCTAGCTTGAGTGTGAACCATTAGAGACACGACATTTATGGTGGTTGCTTCAAAAGTTCTACAAGTCAAGGATAATTGTTATTTACTATAATAACAATAACGTATGTAATCCTAAAACCTTTCTTGTGTTTTTCGAAAGTTACCTAGGGTTTCTAGGGTTCTTATTTTGATGTTCTTAGGTATAGGTTCAATAGTGAAAACATAGATCTTTTTTTTTTGAGTTGCATCCACACTTAAGAGTTTTAAGTTTAGTTTGTTATGCCTAAAACCCATCAGTGGTATAAGAGCATTTGGTTTTTTTCAATTGAATTTGCTATAATTGTTGAATTTGATCAAATTAGGGTTTATGGAAATTAAACCCTAAAAGGCTTAAAATTTCTAAATTAGGGTTAGGGTTTTGAAACCCTAACCTTCCTCCCCAAGTTTTGAAATCAGGGTTAGGGTTTATAAACCCTAACCTTCCTCCCCAAGCAATCTTGAAAATTGATAGGCTATTAGTGTTTTTCAAATTTTGGTAATTATCATTTTACTTGCCTAAACAAGGATAATTAAAATTGGAATAAATCCTATACCCTATATTTTCGAAAATTTAGAGGGTAAGGGTTAGAATTAAATTATTTGATTAATTTAATTAGTTAATCCTTATTTGATTTAATACATTTAATTAAATGATAAATATTAAATCATTTGGTTTATTTTAAAATTTAAATTAGTTATTAATGTTCGAAATTTAATTATAAACCTAGTATTTTGAAAATTTTTAAAATACACCTTATACTATACGTAAAATTAAAAGTTTAATAATTACTATATGTATAAGACTAAGTCAGTCGAACCGTTAGTACGCTTCATTCACGAAGCTAGTCTTTAAGAGAGGGGAGGGATAAGGAAATTGTCTATAAAATGGTAGTTGAATGGATGTCTACTCTCACCCCCCCCCCTCCCCCCCGCTTCCTTGATTAGTGGAGGGTCGTTAGCCGAATAGGTTTGATAGGAAAATTAATTATGATTAAAAGTATAATGATATTAAAAAGTACTAGAACATTTTTATTAAAATCCCAAATCTAGTTACTTAACGAAAAAATGTGAATTTGTATGCTAACCCATGAAATTGCACATTACACTTTATAAGTCGTTAGTGGAGCGTGCGTGGTTAACCATCACACTAATAGGGACTAATAAAGATGAGGTTACCATCACACTAATAGGGACTAATGGAGAGTGTGTGGTTTACGAGTACATCAATTGAGATGATAAATGACAATGAGGTTACCAAGCATATTTACATGGTTATTCACATCTTGTTTGTGATCATCGGTATCCCAGTCACAAATAGAAGAACATAATGGAGTGTGTGTGGTTTACGAGCACATCAATGGAGATGATAAATGACAATGAGGTTACCAAGCATATTTACATGGTTATTCACATCTTGTTTGTGATTATCGGTATCCTAGTCACAAATGGAGAACATAATCTAAGATTAAACATGTCATTGAATAGTTTCAATGAATCTCAAAAGATCTAGGAATTTCATCAAAACTTAATTTCCTTTTAAAATTTCGTTTTCTATTGGTGGAATTGGTAAATCATCATTTACCTACCTTTATAAAATTTACAATTAGATTACGATATTGCTTTTCTAAGTTGTGAATTATATAGTTGGATCCTAGCCTTCATATTTCATTTTTAGGTTGCAATATTAAGGATTATTCTTATCTAACTAAACTTACCTTCCTTTTACATATGTCTACTCCAAATGATGCTTCTGGTCCCTCCTCCTCAAACCACCATAACGTCTCCTTGCTTTCCATCTGCTCCAAAGTAATATTGGATAGTTACAATTAAAATGATTTAATAAATTATTGCTACTTGTTATAAATGAGAAGAAACATTATCTATTCTCATGCATTGTTCAGACAAGTATTTAGATATTCATTTAATGATTTGAATGGTTCTATTTCTTCTTATAAAAATGGTGTTTTTTATTTTGAAGCTTTTCCTTGTGATGGTGTGTATGAAACTGTGACATGTGTAGATAATTTAGGTAATAGTGTATTTCAAATTGATTTGTTTAATGGTATAGACAAAGCATGCTTGTGGCATTATTGTCTTGGACACATTAACAAGAAATGCATCGCTTAACTCCAAAAGGATGGAGTGTTGCAATTATTTGACCTATTGTCGGATGATGCATGCAAATCTTGTATTTTGGGTAAGATGACAAAATTACCTTTCACTGGATCTTGTGAAAGAGGTGAAGGTTTGGTGGACCTCATACACATAAATGTGTGTAGGCCCTTTAGATCCCCCAACCTCTATACCTACGACTTACAGTCAGCCCGCACCTGGTATCTTGGCCTACAATACACAATAGGACTACCTCAACCTCAACCATCACGATATGTCGGCATATATAATCAAACAATTAATCAAGTCAACACATAACCATGTGCAACTATAAATCTACTTATTGAGCAGCTCCCTACGACCTATTCGGCCCCTCACAACACACCGCTCCACTACCGGCTAATCTCCAAAGAATGCATAACTATATATAACCAAAGGTGAGATAGACACCCGAACATTTGATCCTCCTTTAGAGGCAAAATAAAACTAGGAACAGGAAGGAGAGCCTAGATAAAGAGTTTTCAGGTTATCCTGTGTGGCTATATACAACCCCTAGGGCACTCCACTAAAGGATAACCAACCTACTGGTACTCTAACCAGTATACCACTACTCCTATATCTTAACCTATATATATATATATATATATATATATATATATATATATATACATATATATATAGCAGATCACTACCGCAAAACACTAAAATTGATGGGATTGAACTGCACCAAAAACACTAACCAGTATACCACTACTCCTATATCTTAACCTAAATAGCAGATCACTACCGCAAAACACTAAAATTGATGGGATTGAACTGCACCAAAAATCGATGGGTTTCGAGATATGAGGGATGGAGGCTGAAGAGGATGACCTACCCCTAAAGTTAAGGTCCTTAAATATGGAGGAAACACAAAAATCGATGGGATTGGACTGTAAGAGTTGGCACGTCGTGGCCTTCCTATTGTCATATCATGGCAGCCAAGGAAAACACGATCTTCGTTAAACTCCATACCATGTTGTGGTCATTAACCCTCTACGTCATGACATGTGGTTTTCTTCAAAAACCACAGCTTAGACTCTTTTAAATATTTAACTAATCTGATCTGGAAATCGGGTGTTACATATTAGATTTTAGGTCTTATTTGCAAGATTTAGTTTTTATAGATATATAGATATGAGTTTTTATAAAAAAAAAGTATTACATTTTAGTATAATAGAAATGATGTTGTATAAGGATAATATGTATAATTTATATACGTAAGGGCATTTTTTAGTCTTTTCGCCTAGGCATGGGAAGCCAATGAAGCAGCCCTGCAAATGCCCACTACTATACCAAAGATACACATGTTGTTCATGATGTCACTTCTATATAAAGTCATTTAAACTTGTAGACCTTTTGTGATAAACCATGTATGTAGCATACATATTGGTAAAACATGACTTACATACCTCCTTTTGATAATAACATGGCATATTCTATTTAAATCCCCAACTAGTTAATGCAACAACCCCTTAAACACTACCTAACTTTTTTGCTTGTGGTCCCATCCATGATTGAGTATGCATATCGTATTAGTAAGTAGAAAACTTGATATATATATATATATATATCTATATATATATATATATATATATATATATACATATATATACACACACACAGAGGTGGGGGGGGTTTCTTTTGAGAACTTAAAGATTTGTGCGAACTCGAGAACTCCTAATTTTCTCATCATTTTTCAAAACCAATACCACCAATATTCATCAAACGCTACGTCTAAGAAGGATCAATGCTAAAAAAAATTGACAATTTTGTTTTTGGAAATATGCATATATGCACATCTAATATGCATGCATGCATATTTATGTTATTTTTGTGTTCTTTTGAAGGTTACAACTTGTGATTCCCTTAAATGCTGCTATTAGAGTCACATTGTTGTGTTGGTTTTGAAAAATATTGAAAAAGAAACACAAATATGAATATTGTTATAAATTCGACGCAATTAAAACTAAAGCATTATAAAATAAAAGAAAGAGATTTGAGAGGATTCTTGAACAATTAGAAGATTTTATTCAAGATGGTGTTATTTTCTCTTTACATTTGATGGGTATTTATACTACATACAATCCTATTCGTACATCATCAAAATAGTAATTCAATAAGTAAAAAAAATTATTCAAGGGGTGAAAATTGTTCATCCACATGCTTTGTTTAACTCAATAATTTTGATAGATTTTATAACACTCCCCCTTGGATGACAATTTTTCTAATCTGAGTTCAACCTTGAAGTATTGCCTTGTTAAAAACTTTGCTAAAGAAAACCCAATGGGAAAAAACTTTAACAAAGGGAAAAAAGTGCAATATATAGCTGACTCCCCCTCATTTATACATCTATTACATTACGTGTTATACATATGTCGCATTCTGATCCATGTATGTAGTGGGAAGTGCTTTCCTGAAGAGGCATGCTGCATTGTTGCTGGATTGAACATATTCTATCTCAACCTTTTGATCTTTTATAAGCTCATGAATGTACTAAAAAAACTTTAGAGGTATATGTTTTATCCTATAGCTCTTGACATGTCCTTTTTTCATTTGAATGACACATGTTGAGTTATCATTATAAATTTAAGTTGGACCTTTATCTTCAACAAGATTTGAGGATGTGGCGACAAGTGTTTTCTTTTGAGAACGGCAGGAAATTACAGTGCCTCTATTCATGAATACGTATCCAGTTTGAGATCTAGTTTTATGAGGATCAGATAAATATCATGCATTTGCATAACCAATCAAACCTTGTTTTGAATTATTAGGATAAAATAACCCTTAATCAATAGTCCCTCAAAGGTATCAAAAAATATGTTTGATCCCATTCCAATGTATTCTTGTTGGGGATGAACTAAACCTCGCTAGGAGGTTTACAACAAAAGAAATGTCGGTTTTAGTATAATTGGTAAGATATATAAGAGCCCCAATTGCATTAAGATATGATACTTATGGACTAAGAAAATTTTCATTTTTCGCATGGAAAAAATGGATATTTGTCAATATTTAATGATCTAACAACCATTGGAGTGCTTAAAGGATTGACATTTCCCATATTGAAATATTTCAAGACTCTTTCTATATAGTTTGACTGATGCATAAGTATCCCACTAGGCATATCCTCAATCTGCAAACCAAGACAATATTTGGTTTTTCCAAGGTCTTTCATTTCAAATTCTTTCTTTAAAATTTTAATGACTTTAAGGATTTATTTATTTGTTCCAATGATGTTTAGATCATCAACATAGACATTTATGATCATATACCTGGATGTTGTTTTCTTAATAAACACACATGGGCAAATAGTGTTATTTTTATAACCTTTACTTGTCAAATAATCACTTAAACGATTGTACCACATGTGTCTATATTACTTTAACCCATACAAAGATCGTTGTAGTTTTATAGAAGACATTTGGGTTTTACACTTAATGCTTCAAGCATTTTAAATCCTTTGGGGATTTTCATATAGATATCACTATCAAGTGATCCATACAAGTAAGTTGTAACAACATCCATAAGACGCATCTCTAAATTTTCAAAGACAGCCAACCTAATCAAATATCTAAAAGTGGTTGCATCCATTACTGGATAATAAGTTTCCTCATAATCAATTCTAGATCTTTGAGAGAAACCATGAGCCACAAGTCTAGCCTTGTATCTCATAATTTCGTATTTCTCATTTCTTTTCCTTATGAAGATCCATCTATACCCTAATGGTTTCACAACTCCATGTGTGAGGATAATGGCCGCTAAAAACCTTTCTCTTGTTAAGAGAATTTAATTCCACTTGCATAGCCACCTTCCACTTCGCCCAATCATTTCTTCTTTGACGTTCAATGGCAGATTGTGGTTCGGTATCATCATTCATAATATATGTAACAACGTGATTTTCACCCAAAATTTTTTCTTTTTTATTTTCAAAATATTATTTAACAGAATATGTTGCGGAGGTCTTATTATGTTTATTTCAAAAAAACATCACCAATGTTACTTTCACGTCAAAACAAACCAATCAAAATTTTAAGTTCACAAAAACATAATGATGAAACCCAATATGTTCAAATGGTATCATAACTAAAGATACTAACTAAGACTACCCAAAAGCTCCCATCCTCACCAAGGCATCATGTCAAGGTACCTGTTCCAACACACAATGAAAACCAGCAAGCAAAGAACAAGTGTTAGCAAAAGCTAAGTGAGTCAATATAGCATAGTGTTAAGAGAACACACGTATCAAAGATGGATTAACATAAAACATCCACACACATTCAAAGACTCATGTAACGCCTGTGTTTCCAGGCTTGCCATTTTTAGCAATGTAATGGTCTAGGTTAACCTTTGTAACCCGTTTTGAAATAATAAGATTGTATTATTTGAGTATTATGTGTTTTGTGCTTAATTGCTTAATTATGTGGTTTGATTAATTAAGAATAAAAAAACAAGCGTCAAAATTTAAGTGTAAAATAAACTTAATATCTTTGATTAATGTTGTAGTAATTGAAACGAGGTTTCCGAATATATATAGAACGCCCAAATCTGACTTCGTATGAGGAAGTTATGATTTATCGAAGTTCCGGCTTAGCGGTATACAGCCTGAAATACTCGATTTGAGATCGAGCGGTTTTTAGCCGAAGCAATCTAAATGAGAATCGAAGATCTCATTGTTGGTATTGAAACGATAAAAAGTTAGGCGAGAACGGACGTCAAACGAAGAAGTTATGAATTTATAACGAAAGTTTCTGTCGCGGCCTATTAAAAATAATTAATAAAAATAAAGTCAAAATTAGCCGACGGAGTCTAAACGAAAGTCGTAGAGCGTGGTCTCACCTTTCCGTGGATATAAAGAACGTCGAAAACGGAGTTCGTATGAAGAAGTTATGAATTTCCGAAGTTTATTAATCATTTTGTATTTAAATTTAAATCAAAATTCGGAGGTATTATCCGAAGACGAGTCACCGGTGTGATCCGGAGTACGCCCCGCGTACGAGGGTACGCTACCGCGTACTCAGCATAGTGTCGACACTTCGGATGACGCATGCAGTGACGATTTCGGAAGCAGTACGCGCTGCGTACTGCAGTACGCCCCGCGTACTCCGAGGCTCCAGCCTCTATAAAAGGGGATCCGAAGGCAGCCAAAATTCTTGTTCATTTCTTCTCTTCTCTCTAGTCTTTTGCATCGTTTTGCGTGCCGAAGCTATCCCGAAGTCCCGGTATCATACTCTAGCCCCGAGGCAAGTCCCGAGATCCCGAAGATCCCGAGAAGTGCGGTTCCCGAGTCGAAGCTCTGCCCGCGAGAAGTTCGATTTTTGAAGAGATCTTCCAGATCTGCAGTGGATTACTACTTCTGCAAGTCGTAGTGCTCTCCGATCATCTTCTGATCAAGTGAGTGTATACTACCTTTCATAAACACAATAATAATACGAGTTTGGTTCGAGTGTATTAAGCATATTGTTGTTTATAAGTGTGAGTGTGTAGTTATTTTCTTTCTAATACAATAATACGAAGTATTTTATATAAAAATACGTGCTATGTGTATATAAAATGGTTGTGTTATGTGTGAATGTGTATTCACTCTCTTCTATCTTATAGATCTTCTTATTTCTTTATGAGATATGTGTTATGTGTGTGTGTCTCATCTGTTATGTGATATATGTGTTGATTAAAGCATGCTATACAGGTTTTCTTTAAACTATGTATACAAATGTATATTTTTATCTACTAAATATGTTGGGTAGAACATGAGTAGACAGTTGGTGTGTAATAAACAGATGAGAGGCCTCGTTGTTGTTTGATTGAGTCATCTAGCGGAGTTTAGATGACGACCACTGGCTATTCTAGACAGTCTTGTGGAAACATTAGCAGGTTCGCCACCTGTAGGTGTTAATGAACTTGGGTGTTCATTCGCTGTACTCCATCCCCCTCATGGTTGCCTTATTTGACTTATATTGCTGAGGTACCCCCGAAGCATGTGTTGTCGCCCCGATGAAATATTCTTAGACTAGGTCCCTTATGTTAGTTGTTTTAGGGACATTAAAGTGAGAATAACGGGAATGGGTAATTGGGTTATTGTTGGTTGGTGAAAATTAAATATGATATTTATTGTGGGTTGAAAACCCTATATTCTCACCAGGCTCCCAAGCCTGACCCACTCAGTTTTAAATTGTATTACAGGTAGTGGCGGAAGGGCATGAGATGGATGAACCATCAAGTTGTTTTGTTTACAAGTCTGCATATGTTTATATTTGTTATATGACTTGTAATGTATTCGTTTATGCTTATTGGTCTGTATCGGAACATGACACCCCGAGTTTTGATTATAATGAAAAATACATTTCTTTTATGAAATGCTTCGGTAAACAATGTTTTATCATGTTTTGTTTTTGGGAACAAATTCCGCAACTCTTTCAAATCAAAAGGATTTACTCTGAAAATATTTAAAAGCATAAATGAAAATCGGTCTTTTCTGGCCGAGATTTTGGGGATGTCACAACTCACAAGCAAGACATAATGACATATCACCGCATATCAAACACATGTTTAGCTTAATGTATTTTAGTTCTTCTTTTTAGAGCTTCATTTATTAGTAACTCTCCTCAACACCGTTGTAACTAACTTTATTTTATCGATTCACCACTTAAATATTGATATAATATTTTTTTGTTCTCCGGTTTACATTAATAATTACTCACTGCTCACCACCGTTGTAATTATTAAAGTATACCTCCTAGTTAGGATCAATTTATTCAACTCAAAACCCCTAAAGTAAGACCTTTTTCGCTACAAATGTGATCTGCACGAACCAATGCACAAAGTGAGGCGCGACTCTCACCCATAATCATTGCTCCCGGTGCGTTGCGTTCACTACTCTGACTGTACACATACGTATACATGCGTTGTCATTAAGGATTGGTACGAGCGGTGCCAATTCCATCAAGATACACCTCCCAAATCCCACGTGATGTTTGCGCTAGTCCTATCACTTGACCAACATCACTCCAGTCCCGGTATACCAAAGTGCACCAGGCCCATGTCCTGAGTGGTTGTCTAGAAAAACCAGTCAGTGCCAAATTTGGCTTTAGCTCTTTATCCAATAGGTATCTTTCAACCCACTAGGCCATCATACTATCTGGATTGGGTATATACCTATGACTAGGTTACTACCCTTCGCCCCGCTAGTGTGTTCCTCTTTTTAATTTAATAATGATTAATTAAATAAGGAGTTACACTTTTACTCTTTCAAGTAATCATGTAAATATTATGAATTTCCTTTTATTAACATATTACCTCTTTAAGGGTTATTTTCATGCAAATATGTAATTTTATGAAGTTATTACAATTTACATCACACACTACTTCCATTCACAACACATCAAAACTGATTATACAACTCTAGCATGCTTGTCCTAAAACATCTTAAACAAATATTTTCAAACAAGTGTTAACATGCCCACATTACATAGTGCTCATACACATAACTCAAACTTACGTGATCCTAGCTCGCATCTCGCATCAAACAAAGAGGAATCTAGCATTCAACATCCTAGATACATTTACACATGAAACATTTCAACAATAATGGCATAAAAGTCAATCATCAAAAGGGAAACATGCATGCTAGATAACTAGGCTTATCCCAATCCATCTAAGATATGGGATACTTCTAACAATGTACTTTTAAAACCACAAAGTTGATTCACCTTTGCCAAAGATGTGACCAACTAACACTTCAAATCTTGTAAAGGTTGAAGTATCACCCTTGCCCTTATTAAAATTCAAATAAAAATGTTATTGGAGTTCTACAATGGAAAATATAACAAATGTATCACCCAAACACATAAATCAACCAACAATTAAAATTCCCAGTTTTGGACCCTAAACAACCACCTGTTTTGTGTTGTTTTAGCACACTTGGAACCTGTAGAACTTCCATTTTTATTTCATATTCTAGAAGTTTAAACTTTTAGCTTTTCAGAAAGTAATTTTGAAGGTCCAAATGATTTCTACAATTTTATATGATTTTTACAAAACTGTCTATCAATGCAGCTAAATTCTGAATAGCTGGTGAAAATGACGATTTTCACCTAAGTTGGAGGCAACAACAGGTCCTAGAAATATTCATGGACTAACTAGACTCAAAATTCAAACTTAGAGAATTTACAGATCATTAATTTGACTCCTGGTAATTTTTATATAATTTTTCCAACACATGGACAGATTGGTAATTTTTGCTGATTTTTTCCATCTTTGGATTTCAAGGAATTTTTGACCAATTAACCCATTAAGCCATCACTAAGAACACCCATAAGGGTAAAAACTAACTTCTTAACAGAATTAACATGACAAACAATAGAAATATCAATTCCAATAACAACCCACTCATCAAGGTACATATCATTTGGTGGAAAGCAAAGTAGGTTGCACAAATAGGAATTGGATTTCTTCCACCACCAAGTCTCATGGAAGGACTTTGAGAGATTTTTTTAAGGCTTATTAGGTGCCTCAAAACATGATTTTATCACATAAAATATTCACTTGATTCATGGTGGAATTTAACATAAGTTTTAGAAATCAACAACAATGATTGTGACTCCAAAACTTTGATCAAAATATGAACTTGAACAATAAACTTATTGAAGGTGTTCATAAGAGATTTTGACAGCAATTGAGCCATCATAAACACCCAACACAAGTGAAATTTCACCATATGAACCTTTAAAGGTTTCTAGGAAGAAGAAGATGAGATTATGATCATCAATTAGAGAGAGAATTGACAACCATAATCTTCAATTGGCCAAGAATTTTACATGTAAACACACAAGAGATTAAAAGATTATTTTATTTAACAATCTTTGGCCAAAATCGCAGCCTTCTTCTTCCCTCTAGAAGCGATTGGCCGAGGTTTTCACTCCCCCTCTCCCCCTTCTTGATCGTCGATGCTCCCTCTCCAAACACGTTCGTTTTTTTCTTCCTTCCTCCTTGTTGTTTGCGTCGCACTCTCACCCTCTCAAGAGAGGGTTTGATTTCTCTTTTTTTTTTGGACTAGAATTGATCAAATAATGGCAATCGTTTTTTTCCATCCTTATGTATCCACGTGAATGGGCGGACACAAGGAGAAGGATCAATCCTTCTCCTTGGGGGTTACTCCAAACTTTGCCATCTATCCCCTTAACTCTCCATAATGTACCTCTCTTACGTACACTAACCCTAGTATCTTGACAATTTAGATTTCTATAAATGACACCTTAGCCCCTCAACTCATAATAAACCCATAAGTGAATTATTTTTACCCTAATAATTCTATAAATCAATTTCATTAAATTTCACACCTTTTAATTTCGATTAATTCTTTTAGATATTAATACTATTTTTAGTTAATTTAATCCATTTTAACCTCATAAAGCTAAAATATTTTTCATAAATAGTTCTTCGAGTAACGGAAAAACTAGCATCGTTTACGGTAGGATTTTCAGGTCGTTACATTGTCACATACAACTAAATAAGAAAATATTTGACTTATATTATCAATTTCATATTGGTCACATATTCTACTTGTTTGGCCATAATTTAGTGCAACATCTTCCTTTCATGTGGGAATTTTGATATTTCGTGTTTCTCCAGGAACACTTTCCTCATGATATAATGCATTTTGTAGTCCTATTCTTTTTCGTGGGTTTTTATCCTTAGAACCAAATGGCCTTCCAAGCTTCAGACGTGTTGTAGACTCTTGAGTGACTTTATCATCAGATTGTCCATATGGAATTTCAATTCGAGCTGGAACATTGACAACTGTTATATATGATTTAGTCACTCTTTTTGTGTCAGTAAATGCATCATGCAATTTATTTTCCATTTCTTGGAAATGCATTATCTTTTGAACTTCCATTTCACATTTCGTTATGTGAGGGTCAAGATATGATAAAGAAGATTCATGCCATGAACATCGTTTTCTAGAATCTTCTTTTGTCCCCCCTAATTATAGGAAACTTGCCTCATCAAAGTGGCAATCAGCTAGGCATGCTGTAAGAACATCACATGTTAAAGGTTTAAGATATTTTATAATAGAGACTGACTGATAACCAACATATATTCCCAACCTTCTTTAAGGACCCATTTTTGTCTGTTATGGTGGTGTAATGGATACATATACTACACACCTAAAAATTATCAGATGGGATATATTTGGTTCTTGATTAAAAGCAAGTTGTAAGAGAGAATATACATGATATGAACTTGGTATCATGTGTATCAATAATCCAGCATGTAAGATTGCATGGCCCCAAACAGTAATAGGAAGTTTGGTCCTCATTATCAATGGTCTAGCTATTAGCTGGATACGTTTAATCAGTGATTCATCTAAACCATTTTGTGTGTGTACATGAGTAATCAGATGCTCAACAACAATTCCTACAGACATACAATAGTCATTAAATGCTTATGAGGTAAATTCACCAACATTATCAAGTCTCACTCTTTTGATAGTATAATCAGGGAAATGTTCCCTTAACTTAATAATTTGAGTAATAAAGCTTGCAAATTGCATATTGCAAGATGATGATAGGAAAGCATGAGCCCATTTTCTCGATGTATCTATTAGGACCATAAAGTATCTAAATATTCCAGTTGGTAGATGAATTGCTCCACATATATCACCTTGAATTCTTTCAAGAAATCTAGGTGACTCCCTTTCAAATTTCATTGGAGGATGTTTTATAATTAACTTTCCAAGGGAAGAAGATGTACATTGTAATGACCCAAAATTATGAGGTAAAAATTTGATTTTTAATTCAACCAAAACATTAATTATCTTTAAGTAAATATTCAATAATTGCTTATCCAAATATTCAGAAGTACTTTTATAAGAAAACAGTTATCAGAGTACAATCACAAAATCATCATGATGCAGAAACATGAGTGGATGCACTACGATCAATCCGGGCCCTTCCCTTTCGAACCGGAAGTACCTGAAACCATAAACATAAAAACCGTAAGCACAAAGCGTAGTGAGCTCCCTACAATACAACATACCATGCATACCATTGGGCCTATCCCTCATACTAGGCCTAGCCGACATATTGGGCCAAGCCCACCATAATGGGCCGAGCCCTGCTAAACCTTTAGGCCTAGCCCGATCATACAAATGCAAAAGTCACAAAGACAGTTAGCTCGTGCCAGCTAATCAATAAATACAATGTTAATCAATAATTAACCTGATAACACAAAATCTGAGGCCCATTCTATAAAACGACTCCCTAAAGGGTAAAAGACCATTTTACCCTTTTCTTACTTGTTCCATAACCAAGGCCCAACCCAAAATGCATAAAAAGTCCAAAATCCAAAATGGCAATCCAAAGCCCAAATCAAAAGCAACAAAGGCCCATTATTGCCCAATAACCCAATTAGGCCCCAAAACCATCATGGACCTACTTTCGAGAAAACCCTAAGTCCATCCAAGGCCCAAAGTAGAAGCCTAATGGCCCAACAAGGCCGAAAACTTGAAAATCCCAAAATGACATTTTGGGGAGTATGACCCGTGTACCAGAACAGTATGCCCAATGTACTTAACCTTGAAGCATATCGTACAAGTCCTTGATGCACAAAATCAACATTATGCTAAGCGTACACTTGTGTATGCCCAACGTACTCCTCTAGGGTCCAAAAATCCAAAACATAGAGTCATAATGGCTTAATGGGACCAAAACCTTGATAAAATCAATAATGATCACCCAAACTCATGCATGCACCACAATAACTCATCAAGATGACATTTTTATGAACAAGGGACATCCCAAAGGAGAAGATCCATCATTCTAAGCTCTTGGAGTAGCTTATACTCACAAGGATGACTCTAAGGACCAAAAAGAACCCAAATTACTCCTTAAACTAGATCTAACATCTATAGTCATCAAGATAGAAACTTTATACCTCCAGAAGGTAGATCAAGGTGCACAAAGGTTGGATCAAAAAGCTGCAAGCAATCCCACACTTTTCCAAGAAGCTCCCTCTTCTTCAAAGATCACCAAAATCCCTGAAATACCATCAAAAGCTCAAAAACCACTCAAATAGGGGATATGGCTTTGTTTCGAGGGTTTAGAGGGATGGAGGCTCAAGATAATAGAGTTTGGTGGTGAGTTAAGGTGCTTAAATAGGGTCCAGTTGGACTCATATTAAACTTCACATATTAAAGAAGTAATAAGCCAATAAACATAACCATAATAATTATGATAAAGAAAGTTCATTTATTGTAATAAAGACATTACATGAATAAAAAAGGTAGGAAAAATAGGTTTATTAAAACAATAATAGAAATTTTTAGTTTATGTCTTCCATGTCATTGCAGATATCAACAATAGTTAGCGGTGTGCTTTCAACATTATCAATGAGGTTTGCTTATTTTCCTTTTCCTTTAATGAACTCTTTATAAAGTTGACAAAGATGTGCAGGTGTGCGGTGATTCCTTGACCAATGGCTTGTACTACCACATCAATAACATGAATAATCATATTTATAATTGGTCTTGTCGTGTGTATGGATATTGTTTCTTTGTGAAGATTGGTAATTATTCCTTTTCTGGACACGACCACGATTATTACCTTGTCCATGACCATAATTATGGTTATGATTATGGATTTGGTTTCAATTAAAATAGCCATAACATCATCCTCGACCACGATCACGCCCTCGTCCATGTGTATTGTTTCGATGACCATCAATATTTGTAACATTTGCTTCAGGAAGTGCTACTGATCTCGTTGGACGAGATTCATGGTTTTTCATCAAGAGCTCATTGTTTTGCTCTGCAACAAGCAGACATGCATTTAGTTCAGAATATTTTGTGAACATTTGCAACCGATATTGTTGCATCAAGATAATGTTTGTTGCATGAAACGTGGAGTAAGTTTTCTCCAGCATATCTACATCAGTAACTTCTTGTCCACAATACTTGAGTTGTGAACACATTCTGAAAAAAGCTTAGTTGTATTTATTTACTTTTTTGAAGTCTTGAAACCTTAGTGTTCTCTATTCATCTCTAGCATTTGGAAGTATAACTTCCTTTTGATGATCAAATCTTTCTTTCAAGAGATTCCATAGAGTGCTTGGATCAGTAATATCAAGATATTCAAATCTCAAAATTTCATCAATATGCTTACGAAGAAAAACTTGTGCTTTCGCCTTGTCTTGTGCCAAACAATTATTAAATTCATATATCAAATTTGAGATTCCCATGGATTCAAGATGCATTTTTACATCTATCATCCATGGCACATAGTTTTTCCCGCTAAGTTCAAGTATTGCAAACTCGAGCTTTGCAATGTTGGACATATTGTAACTATAAATTGTAAACAAAACAACAAGATGAAAATTAAAATCCAGATATTTCAATATGTATTGCACAAAATAGAAGCGGGAGAAGAATCACCACATACAAGACTATGAAAGGATAAAATAAATTTGGATAAAATACATTTGGTGTGAGATTGGACATTAGGAAGTCAAGTGATATAGTCATTATAGTTATGAGAATCACAACCAGATAAATCATTTTGATCTTGATAATCTTGAAAAATGAGAGAATTTACTCTTTTTGTGGTAGAAAGAAATATGATAGCATTGTTATTTATAGTAGAAAATATTGTTGTTGTTTATGCTATTTATAACCGTTCCATATATATAGTTGTTGTTGTTGTTGTGTGTGTGTGTCTATATATATATATATATATATATATATATATATATATATATATATATATATATATATATGCATTTTATAAATCATTTAATAAGACTTATAATTAGTACATAATTTTGCTTGGTATAATTTTTCTAATTAGAAACATAAATAAATATTAGTAAATATTTAAATAAAATTATGAAGAATATCTAAAACTATAAGTAAATAAACATTGGTATGTATAAACAAACATTATATATATATATATATATATATATATATATATATATATATATATATATATATATATATATATATATATATATATATTAGTTACATAATTTAAATGTTAGTATACATAAATAAAAATTAGTTGATAATGTAAATGCATAAATAAAAGTTAGAATACATAAATAATGTTTGACAAAATAAATAAATATCATTAGTCGTTAATAACAAATAATTTTTCATAATTCATTATTATTTTAATATAATTGTTGTTTTATAATAAATACCCTTTTTTTAACAAGTAATACATACTTTGAGTAGAATATATGTGATTTCCACTTGATTAGAGCTTTTGGGCTGATAACATGTTATAAATTCGACGTAATTAAAACTAAAACTAACAAAACTAAATTAAGAAATTATAAAATAAAATAAGGAGATTTGAGAGAATTCTTGAACACTTAGAAGATTATATTCAAGATGATGTTATTTTCTCTTTACATTTGAAGAGTAATTATATTATATACCATCATATTCATACATCATCAAAATAATAATTCAATAGGTAAAGAAAATTATTTAAGAGGTGAAAATTGTTCATCCGCATACTTTTTCACTTAATAATTTGATTGATTTTATAACACACACACACACACATACACACACACACACACACATATATATATATATATATATATATATATATATATATATATATATATGCACACACACACATTGAATTGTACATACGTTCACATTTCAAAAAACAAATCATCATTTGTTGCTTAGACACACTATTTGAAGAATATTGGTGGTGTTGGTTTTGAAAAATGATGAACGGATTAGGAGTTCTCGAGTTTTTGTAAATTTTTAAGTTCTCAAAATAATATATATATATATATATATATATATATATATATATAGAGAGAGAGAGAGAGAGAGAGATTAACGTATATGCTTCTCTTGAAGGAGCGAACTAACAAATTATCTTTGACCCTTTAGGAGGCGTGGACAAAAATACAAGCTCATGTAAAAATCTTTGGAGTTTTTAACCAAAATGGGATTATTGAAAAAACTGTTTATCAATCTAGTATGGTTCTAAAAGTATTTACCAAAATAGTGTTTTTGTTCATTTTATTTTTATTATTGAGTTTTTCTTATTATCTCGTTACTTTAAATATCTTTTTTTTACTATCTTTTTTATTTTATTTTTAATATCAGTTTTTCTCTTGTTTAAAAAATTAATTCTCTTTTTTTTTTCCTTTTTTTAAGTGTAGATGAGTATTGCGAATATACAAAAATAAATATTTATATATTTGACTACATGTCTTATAAAAAATATATCTTAATTAATATCATAACAATATATTAGATGTGAAATCAATCAATGTTATATATATATATATATATATATATATATATATATATATATATATATATATATATATATATATATATATATATATATATATAACAGCACTAATAATTTTTGTGCTATTATTTCTATAATGCAATTATATATTTTAGTAACATAGGTTTTTTTTTTTATATGATCTTATATTTTGATTACCTTTTTTTCTGTTGCTTTGATCAAAGTTTTTTTTTAAACAAAAAGAGAACAACATAAGTATATATAAAACTTTAAAATGAAAATACTAAGCCATAAAAGGATATGAAAAACCATTAGGTTTATTATAGAAAATAATCGTAAAAATTCAGTATAACTAACCTAGTGCACACTTGTTATTTTGGTTCATTGGATGCCTATTTGTTCGGTTTTTTTAGCGTTTCTATAGTGATTAAGATGTTTTTTGGAATTTTTTTTACCTTAGAGAAAACATTGTATAATGTTGAAGTTTTTGCATCTTAAAGAACATTGTATGTGTAATGGTAAATTTAATTTAAGATAGCTAAAATTTGTTGTTCAAAATGGTTTGTATAATTTGTAAAAATAATGTCAAAGCATTTATGTTAAACATAATATAAAAAAAAATTAAAAATTTGAAATAAAAAACTAAATAACTGATTTAAAAATAAAATAAAATAACTAATATTTGAAAAATAAAATAAAAAAGATAATAAAAAACTGGAAAAAAATATTTAAAATACAAAGATAATAAGAAAAACTAAAAAAATACAAGAAAAATAAAGAAAAACAGTATTTTAGTAAATATATTTTTTATAAGACATGTAGTCATATATATATATATATATATATATATATATATATATATATATATATATATATATTCGTTTTTGTATATTCGTTATACTTATCTACACTTAAAAAAATTGATATTAAAAATAAAATAAAAAAGATAGTAAAGAAAAGATATTATTTAAGTAAAAAGATAATAAGAAAAACTGAATAATGGAAGTAAAATGAAAAAAAAAAAAAAAAAAAAAAAAAAAAAAAAAAAAAAAAAAAAAAAACTATATTAGTAAATGGTTTTTTCAATAACCCATTTTGATTAAAAACTCAAAATCTTTGTGTAGTCTTTTTTTCTCCTTTCCGTTTCACGATCTTACTGTCTAATCTACACTTTCTTAGCTTTACGATTTTGCTGTCCAATCTGCACTTTCTTAGCCTTAAATGATCATAATTGCTATACAAGATATATAGTTACATAAAAAGTTTAAATTAATAAATAAATTTAAGAATTATACTTCTTTTAGGTTTGCAGGGAAATACAATTTAAGTGTGGCTCCCACTGATCCCCCTATCCTTTGTTTATCCCTTTCCCCTATGATTTGACATTTGACATATATATATATATATATATATATATATATATATATATATATATATATATATATATATATATATAATTAATCAACATTGCAATTAAATTGTCAAACAATAATAATTATTATACATATTTAATCGTTAAAACTAGAACGATAATGATTATAAATATTTAGTCGTTCAATTGAACGGGGTTACCCATTCAGCTATAGTTAAAAAACTTCAAGTTTTAGAAAATAATAAATTATTATATACAAAAATAAATTTATAAAAGCCAATTTATAAAAACCTTTAAATAAATACAACAAAATAATAGGGATATATAAAATAGTTAAAATTGTAAATACTTAAAAAAATCATTATATATATAAATAATGATTTTGATTTGACATAAAAACGAGGGGGGGAGGGTGCGATTTAACAGACCCCTTTAAGTGTTGGTAAGTTGAAAGGATGGTGGTGCAGGCAAGAGTCATGGCTCCAGCTCATCACAACGCCACCACCATGATTATATGATCGTGTCTTCCTTCAGCTCACTGTTACGTCACTCTCGTGAAAGGTATACGGTTCGACCTAAAAGGAATAAGCATACAATTAAAAAATAAATGTTGGATGGGATTTTTAATATGTGCCCTAAGGGCACATATAAGAAGTATTAATTAAACACAATTATTATCATAATTAAATGTTAAACATATTAATTATAAGAAATATTACCATAATTAAATATAAAATTCATTAATAATTTCCATAATTAATACATTTCACATTTAATTATGGTAATAATTATGATTAATTAATACTTCTTATATATGCCCTTAGGCACATATTAAAAAATCCCATGTTGGATTAGTGGGTACGTAAGTTAAGTTAGCCGTTCTGAAAAAATAAATGTTAAACAAAAAGAATTAAATGAAATAAGTGTTTTTATGACTATGACTCCACTCTTTTAAATTAATAATATAGTAGCATTTGTTGGTTTGATTATTTATTTATTTATTTTGCAAAAATGGTGACTTCTAGAGTCATTGTCATATTTTCAAAAGCAAGAGGATAGCGATCACTTGAATTGAAAAGCATTAAATACACATAATTTGAAAATATATAATAGCAAAAATAATATCTTACAACACGATTTAAACAATTGCCAAATATTTTAAAACATATATTTTGAATCTGTAAAATAAAAAAAGTAGTATATTACAATACCTTTAAATAATTGGCAAACAAATTTCACATCTTTATCATACTCACAACTTTTCATCTAATCAAATTATTTAATTCCTCAATTTATATTTTGTAATATGTTTCATTGTATCATAATAACCAAAAAACTGCAAAAATATATTTACAATTTTTTAAAAGATGAAAATTTGGACACCTACGTCACCTTTGTGATGGTTCAATCAAAAACTATATTATAACATTAATAGCAGGTTTAGTTTCCCTGTTTAATTATTTAGTTTACCCCTTTTAATCTTTTTGATATTTTATTCAACATTCTATCATGTCTAAATATTTAAGTGTCAAAAGAAACTCTTTTTTCATATGGAAAAGTTTAACGAGTGGAAACTTTTTAATACCGTATTTAGATGTTGATTTTCAGTAACTTTGTCAAGATTGAGATTGAGATTGAGAGTAGGATTTTTTGTTTAGAAAATTGGGATTGTATGATCGAGATTAGGATTCTAATATCCCACAAAAATATATAATTTTAACTTATAAGTTCAAGACATGAAAAAATATCTCTAATATTCATTTTCCCTTCAAAACCTATAAAAACTACTAAACATTAGTCACAAAAAAAAAAGTAAACCTATAAAGAGTAAAAGTCATAAGGCGGTAAATTCAATTTTTTATATATTTTTTTTATCCTTTCATTAAATTTTTTCAAAAAAAAAAAAATTAGTGGAGGGTAGGATCGGATCAGATCCAGATTCTACAATCCTACGATCTTACTTGCGATCCTACCCCAAGTATGATTTGTATACGATTTCTTGTCAAATTGTATATGACATTTTTTTTTTTGTTTTGGGTATGTTATTTATGAGAAAGCAATTATATGTTTGTAGGATAAACACAAATTTTATAAAGTTACATAACCACTGGTGTGTAGTATCCAATAGTGTACAAATATGTTTGTTAGGAATTAGACAACACTTTTCAAGAATCAAAACATATGTGATGTCATTTTTCAAACTCTGATGCCACTTGTTAGGAAGTAAAGCAGACAAATACACAAACCACAAGCACACAAAGACTTTTATATGGTTTGGTTAAGGCGGCTTACATCCACGGACAGGAGGAGAATATTCTTTATTTGGGCTCTCAAATAGAGGTTACAATTACAATTTAACAGAGATTAAATTACTCACTAGAATTCAAGACACTAAAAGGTACTAATGAGTGACTAGCATGCATATATATTTATAGACTAAGGGTCAAACCTAAAACCTTAATGGTCCAAGCTTGTCGGTCCATAGATCCATGAAAGGTGTCAACCAATCACATGTTGCCATGAAGCTACTTCAGAGCTTTCTCTCACCAGCATAGTTTTCAGCCACCAAACAGAGCTTTCACTCATCAGCCAAGCTTTCAGCCACTGAATAGAGCTTTCACTCACTAACAAACCTTTCAGTCTCCGAACTGATCTTTCACTCACCAACAAAGCTTTCAGTCGTCGAATAGAGCTTTCACTCCCCAACATAGCTTTTAGTCGCTGAACAGATCTTTCAACCGCCGAATAGAGCTTTCACTCACCAACAGAGCTTTTAGTTGTCGAACATATCTTTCACTCACCATGAGAGCTTTCAATCGCCAAACAAAGCTTTCACTCACCAGCATAGTTTTCGGTCATTGAGCAGATTTTTCACTAACCAACAAAGCTTTCAACATCGAACGTAGCTTTCACTCACCAATATAGCTTTTAGTTGTCGAACGAAGCTTTTAGCCACAATGCTCTACCATGATGTTATGTCAAAATGCTCACCAACCAGAGCTTTCACACATCACTAGAGCTTTCAGCTACCGAAGAGAGATTTCACTCATCAGCTGACCTTTCAACCATTAAATAGAGCTTTCACTCCCTATAAGAGCTTTCAGTCTCCGAGCATAGTTTTCATTTACCAACAAAGCTTTCAGTTGTCGAATAGAACTTTCACTCACCAGCAGAGCTTTCTGTCTTCGTAAAAAGCTTTCACTCACCAACAGAGCTTTCTGTCTCCGTATAAAGCTTTCACTCACCAACATAACTTTTAGTCACCAAAAAGATCTTTCAGTGAACAACAGATCTTTCACTTGTCGAACAGAGCTTTCACTCACAAATTGAACTTTCAGTCGTCGAACATAGCTTTCACCCACCAGTAAAGCTTTCAATGGCTGAACAGATCTTTAACTCACTAGCAGATCTTTCAGTCGTCGAATAGAGCTTTCACTCACCAACACAACTTTCATTCACTGAAAGAAGCTTTCACTCACCAATAGAGCTTTTAATCGTCGAACAGAGATTTCACTCACCAACACAACTTTCATTCACTGAAAGAAGCTTTCACTTACTAGCAGATCTTTCAATGACACCTTTCCAAGGTGACACCTTCAGGAGTACCATATCCCTCACCTGGAACTCCAAGTCTGGCTAGTCTCTATCCGCGTAGCTCTTCTATCGACTTTGCACTGTCTGAAGTCTACCCGAACCTGCTGAATCATCTTAGTCGTCTTGAGTACCACCTCGGTACTCCCCATGACCCGTTGACTGAACTCACCCTAACATATAGGGGTCCAACAGTTACTCCCATAGAGCATCTCAAAAGGAGGTCGATCGATGTCGGTATGATAACTGTTGTTATATTGAAACTCCGCTAATGGAAGATACGTATTCCAATTACCACCGAAATACAAAACACATGCTTATAGCATATCCTCCAATGTCTGGATGGTCCGCTCACTCTGACCATCTATCTACGGGTGAAAAGTCATGCTGAAGTGCAGACGAGTACCTAACTCCTCGTGGAACCTCTTCTAAAACCAAGAAGTAAATTGAACATCCCTATCCGAGACCAAAAAAATCGACACCCCATGGCGTGCCACAACCTCCTGAATATAGATATCTACCAACTTCTTTGCAAAGATACTCTCCTGGATCAAGATAAAATGCACGCTCATAGTCAATCGATCTACGATGACCCATATCGAATCCACTCTACACGTCGTCCGGGGCAATTTAGTGATAAAATCCATCGTAATCTCCTCCCATTTCCAAACGGGAATCTCCAACGGCTCCATTTTACCGTGGGGTTGCTGATGCTCGGCCTTGACTTTCCTACAAGTTAAGCACCTTTCTACATACCATGCCACGTCCCGTTTCATGCATGGCCACCAATAATCAGGTCGGAGATCTCTAAACATCTTTGTCACTCTGGGAAGAATAGAGAATCTCTACTTGTGTGCCTCTTCCATCAATATCTGTCGCGCACCACCCCAGTTTTGAACACACGCCCTCCGATGAAAGGTGAATAACCCCTTACTATCATAATCGAAGGAAGCCACTTGCCCCACGATGCACTCACTCTTCTGGTGCGCTTCCTTCATAGCTTGGATCTAAGCCTCCCAAATCTGATCTAATAATGGGGTAATCACTGTCATCATCAAACATAAATCCCTGATCGAAGTCGCGACCTCCTTGCGGTTGAGATAATCGGCCGCTACGTTGGCCTTCCCCAGGTGATAAAGGATCTCATAATCATAATCCTTCACCACATCCAACCATTTGCACTGCCTCATGTTCAGATTTGGCTGATCCATCAAATACCTCAGGCTCTTGTGATCCGTATATATAGTATAACGGACCCCATAGAGGTAATGTCACTAAATCTTGAGGGCTTACACAATTATCCCTAACTCCAAATCGTGTGTAGGGTAATTTGCCTCATGAGGCTTCAGCTGCCTCGACACATATGCAATCACATGACCCCGTTGCATTAACACTACACCTAAACCCGTGATCGAAGCATCACAATATACCACAAAATTCTCCACATCATCTGGCAGGGTCAGAATTGGTGCCCCACACAATTTCTGTCTCAAGGTCTCAAAAGTTGCCTGTTGCTCAGGCCCCCAATAAAATGTGACAGTCTTATTTGTCAGTCTAATCAAGGGAACCGCTATCTTGGAGAAATCCTGAATGAATCTATGATAGTAACCTGCTAATCCAAGGAAACTTCGAATCTCAGATGGAGACCTTGGAACCTCCCACCTCATCACCGCCTAAATCTTGGTCGGGTCGACCAAAATACCATTCTAGTTGACAAGGTGCCCTAGAAACTGCACCTTGCGCAACCAGAACTCACACTTGGAAAACTTCTCGTACAATCTATCCCTCCTCAGAGTCTCCAATACATCCCTCAGGTGCTCCTCATGCCGCTCTCGGGTCTTGGAATAGTCCAAAATGTCATCATCAAACACAATCTCCAATATTATAAGAGTTTTTGACATTAAATTAAAAACCTAATGATAGCAATGAGGATAACTTGAAATCAAGTTGTCAATATCGAAATCTTACCTAAGATCGTTTTATATTTTGGAAGATCATGATCGTAAGATCAAATCGGGATTGAAAGAGGCTACCAAAACAAAGTAATATTCAAATTTGCTTGCAAGATAGTGTAATCAGTTTTAGCTTTTTAAACATCACCATAATTTTTAATGCTACAAACCATAAATGTTAAGAATAAAACATCTTAATTGGAGATAAGTTCATTTTGATCACATACAAATAAGATCACAAAAGGATTATTATAAGTGTGTTCTACTTAACTCGAGATGAATTAATAAAATAGTGATACTCTAAAAGATTTCTTGTAACTTGTGACGTTCGATTTAAAGTTGATCAGACAAAATTTTTGATACCCGGTTATATATTAAAAATAAAGAGATGATCAAGATCATTTTTCACTTGTAGAATCTTAAAATCGTAAGATCAAAATCGAAATTTTAATAACTTTGCTTGAAATAGTTTATCAAATGGATGATATTAGAGTTTTACTGTTAATCAAGCGTCTAAATTTTTTTAACATGGTTTGTTTGATAATTTAAAAGGTAAATTAATTTTCTGATATGTGATTAACATTTGGTGGCAAATCATTATAACATGCTAGTTTCACCAAAATACCTTTTATTAATATCATGTTTAGGTTATTTAACAACGTCACAAATGAATGTTGTGCAAAATGGATAAACTTGGTATTAAAGCTAGTGTTTGATAAGATCATCAAACTTTGAGGCTGCTGCATTGTTTATTAAAACTTTATGTCTTTTATTTTAAATATCTATTGATTTATGTCTTACAAAAATAAAAATTAAGATTACTTTTGAACTAGCTAACTGGTAGTAAAACATAATAAATTAGTAAGTTATTTCTTTAATATCTGATAAATTATATATCATATATTTATTTTGTAGAATTGTAATATTCATACCCAATTATTTAATCATATAATTCATGAATATATATATTTCATTCAGAAACTTATCTTAAAGTATGTTATTTCATTGATTTCCTATTGATAAGATCACTGTCATAGAATTTTACCTTGTATTATAGTAATTGTTAAACAACAAGGCTAAAATCCATTACAAATTCATCAAGCACCAGTGGTCTAGTGGTAGAATAGTACCCTGCCACGGTACAGACCCGGGTTCGATTCCCGGCTGGTGCATATTTGAAGCTGTGATGATAATGCGCTGATTTGTAAGGCTGGTCCCTTACTCCTCTCTGATCACAGACGAGTTAAAGGTGCTTCTGAGCTTTAATTTTTTTATAATGTGTCAAAAAAATTACGGTATTTTTTTAACTAAAAAATGTATATAAGCTATATGTAAACTGTAATTTATTTTTTTCTCGTTTGATTCACCTTCGTAAAACTCCGGCAATAACATCCGAGCATGATATGGAAGTTTAGATCACTAATACATTTATGATTTATTCAGTCAAAAGCGCTGCAAATTTGAGTGTTGCTACAAGGTACGATAGGGTACATAATCATTTAGGTTTTAGGACGACTTTGAACAAATTTATGAGAATATATTAAGAAACAGAAGATGAAGCCTGAAGGAGATATAACCCTTGTATTTTTTTTAATCATTAGTTTTTAGACATATTTTGCTTGGAATGGTATTAATTTTTAAGGATGGAAGATGTGGAAGCAAGAACAAGATTGACCTAGGTGAGGTGGAAGGCGGTACTCCAAGGATGGCGCCCATCCCTGCTCTTGGTGACCCAATAAATATCATGAACAATGTTAAATATTAAAAATTCAAATTAA